>NW_020664447.1:3107750-3170996 GCF_002925995.2 Terrapene triunguis | reverse complement strand
TCCATCCAGGACACACCACACGATCCATTGTCTACAGCCAAGCTCTAAGATATAACCGCATTTGCTCCAATCCCTCAGATAGAGACAAGCACCTACAAGATCTCTATCAAGCATTTTTAAAACTACAATACCCACCTGCTGAAGTGAAAAAACAGATTGACAGAGCCAGACGAGTACCCAGAAGTCACCTCCTACAAGACAGGGCCAACAAAGAAAATAACAGAACACCACTAGCTGTCACCTTCAGCCCCCAACTAAAACCTCTCCAGCGCATCATTAGAGATCTACAACCTATCCTGAAAGATGATCCTTTACTCTCACAGATCTTGGGAGACAGACCTGTCCTTGCTTACAGACAACCCCCCAACCTAAAGCAAATACTCACCAGCAACCACACATCACTGAACAAAAACACTGACCCAGGAACCTATCCTTGTAACAAAGCCCGATGCCAACTCTGTCCACATATCTAATCAAGTGACACCATCATAGGGCCTAATCACATCAGCCATACCATCAGGGGCTCGTTCACCTGCACATCTACCAATGTGATATATGCCATCATGTGCCAGCAATGCCCCTCTGCCATGTACATTGGCCAAACCGGACAGTCTCTACGCAAAAGAATTAATGGACACAAATCTGACATCAGGAATCATAATACTCAAAAACCAGTGGGAGAACACTTTAACCTGTCTGGCCATTCTATGACAGACCTGCGGGTGGCTATCTTAAAACAGAAAAACTTCAAAAACAGACTCCAACGAGAGACTGCTGAGCTGGAATTGATATGCAAACTAGACACAATTAACTCAGGGCTAAATAGGGATTGGGAATGGCTGAGCCATTACAAACATTGAATCTATCTCCCCTTGTAAGTATTCTCACACTTGCTTCTTATCAAACTGTCTGTACTTGGTTACCTTGATTATCACTTCAAAAGTTTTTTTTGCTCTTACTTAATTGGCCTCTCAGAGTTGGTAAGACAACTCCCACCTGTTCATGCTCTCTGTATGTGTGTATATATATCTCCTCGATATGTTTCACTCAATATGCATCCGAAGAAGTGGGTTGTAGCCCACGAAAGCTTATGCTCTAATAAATTTGTTAGTCTCTAAGGTGCCACAAGTACTCCTGTTCTTGTTATGGGGATGTGAGAGAAGTGTGCCCTGTGAACAAAAGAAGAGGAATGAGTAGGAGATCTCATTGCCAATACAAATACTTACCACTAAGTCAGTCTTAGCTCAGGATCCAAAAGGAGAAAACTGCTAGACACTGGTGCCTGAGGATATTGGTAGGAGTTAAGACTTCAGAATAGCCTATAGGAGTGAAAATACAGAGTGGTGCCTTTTACTGAACAGGAGGAATGAATTTAATACTAACTGCGGATTAGTCTAAAGCTCTGGAAGAGGTGGAAGTTTGGTGATAACTTCATGGACTGGGACAAAGGGTTTAATAAAAAAAAAATAGTTGTGTATTCTTGTCTATCTTAGGTACTTAATGACACCCATTACCACAATCATTAATGGACTTATCCTCACAACATCCCTCCAAGGAAGGGCAGTGTTATTTCCCCCACTTCACAGATGGAGAACTGAGACTCAGGAGACTAATCTGCCCAAGGTTACCCAGAAAGTCTGTGGTGGAGCAAGGAATTGAACCCAGGCCTCCCAGGCTAGAAGTTTAACCAATGGACCCTCCTTCCTCTCAGAAAAACATGATTTTTGTTCTAATTGCCAGTCTCTGTGAAAGATGTAATTTTTTAATGATTCGGGTGGGCACAACTCTATATAGGAATTTGTTTCTACATAGTTTCCGTACAGTGTATTGATAAAGACTTGCTTATAAGATCTCTTCCTGACGTTCCAGAATTTCTTCATTTGATTTTTAGGAACTAATTTTAAAAAATGTTTCTGTGTACTCATGTTGATGTAATATTAACAATTAGGCTGAGATTCATCATATTCTTATGCTATATGATAAGACTAGGAGCTCCAGAGATGCTTTAACATGATTATATTTTAATATGAAAATATTTTTCTCCATGAAGATCGGTTGGTGTCTCTCTTTCTCTCTCTCTCTCCCCCCCTCCCTCCCTCCCCATAGAGAAGTTGGTATTGGGATGTCTGTGCAAATTATGTGTTATAGTCCAAGTACATTTTGATTCTGGAAAAGAAAGAAAATTGAAAACTAGATATTGGGATGGGGGCATGTTTGATATTCATAGGCTGTGGAACCACTAGTTAAAATCCTGTTGACTGAACTCTTCCATTTCTTTTTGCAGTAGATAAATTGTCTTTTACTATGTGTATTTTTTTTTGAGATCTTAAAAATGTTCTGCATGGTTATTGGAGATCCTGTGGCTCTCTTCAGAGACTGAGACAGGGTTTTCCTGATATCCCTTGGATATCATTGCTATGTGCCACCTGTCCGCATTTCACAAGCTTTATGCAGACAGCAGGACTGAAGTGTTTTGGGATTCTTCAACCTGAAAGAAATGTAAAATGTTTTCATAGTGGAGGCAAGCATATTAAAAATGAAGTTGTTTTTAGTTTCAGATTGGCGAGCATCTAGAAATAGATAGTGCCGACCCAAGTAACCTCACTGAAGCAAATGAGTATTTTCTGTGGTACTTCACTCATTTCCTTAGCACCATCATATGAAATTGCCAGTTTTTCATTTTCAGGAGATCAGTCTGTCAGTTTTAAAGCAGCTATGGGCTGTAACCTTTGAACATGATGAAAGTTGCTTCCACCTACAAACGCTTGTGTAGCCTGTGTGTGTGTGTGTGTGTGTGTGTTTATATTACAGTAGCTCCCAGAGGCTTCAGCTGAGGTTGGGATGCTAGGCACCCTGCAAATGCTTTATAAGAGACAGTGCCTGCTCAGAGTCCTTGCAATCTAAGTAGACGAGAGACGGGGAGAGAAGGGAAACCGACATTGGAGGTGAAGTGACTCGCCCAGGGTCATACTGCAGGGCTCTGGCAGAGCTGGGTATAGAGCCTAGTTCTCCTGACTCCAAGTTCTAGGCTCTATCTGCTGGGCCATGCTGACTTGCAGTGTGGAGACATTGTTTGCTAGACATGGACTCAAGCTTGTGCTTGAGATCCAGGTTAGACTCAAACTCTGGTTTGGGTTTGAGACTGGATCTAGGCTGAGGTTCAGGCCCCGGGGTAGAGTTTGCATTTAAAGGTGGAAAAATCTTCTCCCGAGAGTTTCTTGTGATATTTTACCCCCAAAGAGGGCAGAAATCACCCAATTAGCAGTTCTTGCGAGTTTTCCTCCATCTTTGGTCAAAAGTGGGATGGTTTTCTGCTGGTGACTTGACTCCTGCTCCCTTGAAATTCAAATGGGTTACAGAATTCAAGGTCCTTATTTGTACCTATCTCTGCTGGTCACTAACAGGGAGTTGTGAGGCCCCGGAGTACCAAAATAGAAGTTGTTAGCCTTCCAATCAACAAGGGATCCTTAAATTGGGAAATATTTGGCTTAATGTATTGATCAGCTCTTGGATCTTGAGCAAATGTCCTTTTCCTCTCTGAATACTCCTAATACAAACTGAGATTAGGTGCAATAGTGGCATATAAAGAGGAAGTTAAATAAATTAAGATTTCCATACGCTCATTAGCACCTAAAATATGGTTGGTAGTTTAAAAAACACTACAGCACTAAAAGTAACAAACTGCTTATCATAAGCTTTGCTGTAGTAGCTCCAGGCTTGCTTTAGAGTAACATTTTATTTCAGTGCTGCAGGTAATTTAAACACTCCTCTGAAACGAGGGACCGCACAGAGTACTGCTGAGTTGAGGTGGATTGGCAAAGGGCATTATGTTTTGCAGGTGGAAGCATTGAATGTTGGCTATAGATGAATGGGGTAGGTTTAGAGAGATGACTGGACCGCAGCTTGATTTTCAGGGACAGGTTGTCTTCTCTTTCAAAGATTTGCTGCGCTCCTGACTGACTGTATAGCATTTGCCCATGGGACTTGTGCCTTCTTCCCTCTAGCCCAGTGGTTCCCAAACTTTAACAACCTGTGAACCCCTTTCACTAAAATGTCAAGTCTAGCGAAACTCCTTGTAAAAATGAATATTTCCAGGGATTTTCTCCTTTACTGGAGTATAAATTATAAAAGCAGTGATCTTGGAAATATAAAATTTGTTTTTATGACATGCTTATTACACACTATTTATCATTACAGCATTTTTATTACATTATGAAAATGGCAACACACTTCCAAGATCTCACTTTCATAGCGTGTAACACTTTGAATAAGCCTGTTTATAAGACAAGGCTCCTATGTTTCATCAAGGAGTATCAGATGTGAAACAGCATGAATGTATTTAAGAAGCCAACTCAGAGTTCCTCCTACACAAGCATTCAGGTCTTGAGCAGTCCAGGCAAACAATGCACGTTACAACAAAGATTAAACTTGTTCTTCATAATTTTAAAAACAATACTAGCTGCCTATTTAATTTTAAAAACAGAAAAAATCTCCACCTCCCTTTCCATTTCTTATAAGGAGTTTTGAAGTTTAAATCTCCTCAGTGTGATAGATATGCTTGCTTTGATCTGCTTAGCACTTGGAAGTCCAGGGGGTCCGGGCTGCTGGCCCCGTGCTGCCCGGGGTCCCCAGAGACAGCTCTGTCCACCATTAGGGAATTTTTTCCTGTGAACCCCAGTTTGGGAACCACTGCTCTAGCAGTTTGTCACCCCATTCCCATTCAAACATGATTCTAGGATCACCTATTTTTCTTGATGAATGCATCCAGCAGTGGTAACGGAACTGAAAGACAGAATGCTACTTTCATTTCCAGTACTGAAATCCTGTGGTGGATTTGCCATATACATATGAACATTTGTTTCATAGCTTTTAAAAACTAGAATTGCAATAAGGTTAACAGTCTTAGGCCATTCAGAACCTCTTAATTTAATACGCAAATGTATGTTTGTGGTTTAGAAAAGTTGTGCTTACTTGCCAAAAGATGAATTGCTTTCTCACCCTGCAAAATAAATTTGGGGCGGGTGTTATGCTGGTGGGAGTGAGTCTGGGAAACCAAGATTGCTGTTGTACCCGTAATGTTTCCAATAGGAGCACATTCCCAAGCATCAAATGCACTTTATTAAAGGTGGGGAAGGAACACCTAATGTGATTTGTAAGTAATAAGCCTTGTCCTTGAGACTATTTCTGTGTTCTCAAACCTGGTTTCCCGATTATATAATCCATTAATTTTTCTTGAAATCTCAAAATATCTGTGGCTGATCTTTTCTATAGGTTAACAAATTGCCTGATTAGTTCAGGGAGCCATTCAACATTTGGTGGATAAATTCCTTTTTATAGAGTAAAGAGCCAGGTTGCATTTTTTATTTTTATTTTTTTTATTCTTATGGGCCCTTTAATTCATGGGAGGAGTATGTGTGACAGGAAAGTGTTGGAATTAATCTGAATAGCTGGCATAGGGTAAGCACTATATACTCTACTCTAATCAGCCTGGGATTCTAAAAGCTTGCTAGCTGCCTGTCAGAGTAACTGTCCGGCTTCCAGTGGCAGACTGACATAATTCCCCCTATCTCTAGGGAGCATAGTAGAGCACTCCCTGATGTACTCATAATTCTGAAGGGAAATTGGGCCTTTTCATAGGCTTTCTGAAGTTCATACAAAGAATTGTGGGTTGTTTAATGTTTTTAAAAGGTTTTTCTAATTGCCATACTTCTCCACCCCGCCCCCTAAGTGGCTTCAGACTTCCATAGAACTTTTTGATTTTTAAACTAGTCTAATCTCTCAAACTATCTAGTTAGGAAAAAACTATTGTAACTGAAAATGTCTCTGATACTTCTTCCATTTTAATAGACGTTTAGTCTGGTTTAAAAGCTTTCTTGGGCACTTGTTATAAATGACTGATTTAAGCTTGACAGGTTTTAATTATAATGTCTTTATACGCCAGTTAAGATGCTTAATGCTAGTGAAAAGTTCTGAATACAAAGGAAACCTGTGTCAAGTTGTGGAGCACTCTTACCCATCTTAATTGCTTTTGGTTTGAACTTTGACATTAACTTTCCCATACGTGTCTTGCTAATTGTTTTGCCTCATCACAAGAACTTTTTTAGTTGGACTTCATAGAATTCTTGTAATTTTTTAAAAATTTTTTAGTCTTCCAGGTGATCTGCCAAAGGCCAAACTTTACCCATCTTGCTCACCCTCTAGCACTACAACATGATTACTTTCCTTGGGGTCACATTACACCACCTTTAACCACGCTGAATAGTACCTTGCTCCGTGAGTAAAAATGGAACTACTTGTGCAGTAAAGTACTATTGTACAAGTGTAAAGATGGCTGGGTCTGGACCTAAGTGTCTTGGCAGCTTAAAAGTTCAGTTAAAACAATGATTCTCAAACTTTTGTACTGGTGACCCCTTTCACATAGCAAGCCTCTGAGTACGACCTTCCCCCCCCAAATTAAAAACACTTTTAAAATATATTTAACACCATTATAAATGCTGGAAGCAAAGCGGGGTTTGAGGTGGAGGTTGACAGCTCACAACCCCCCATGTAATAACCTCACGACCCCCTGAGGGGTCCCGACCTCCAGTTTGAAAACCCCGGAGTTAAAACAAGCTTCCAGTGAATCTCTGCAGTACATTTTTGTATGTAACTTTTATAAGTAATGCCTTAAGTATATTGTTCCTTTTTAGGATTGTTGGTGTCTGCATAATTTTCCCCATGTGATCCAGCTTCGGTACTTCAGTAACAAAAGTTAGTTGTATCCTTTTCCTTAGAGAAGTGTGAGTTGCACCCAAGCAGTAGAAAATTAGCCATGAAAATATCCACTGAGAGCAAATTCTTTCCCTGTGCTCTGGAGAGTGCATTTAAAAGTTTGAATCCATAATTGATTTGGAAAAACTCTAATCTAAAATAACCCTGATGTTAGCAATGTGTATCTAACTCCTGCTAGACACTAGTATTCTGGTTCAATGCATTGGCACACAATTCCCTGATGCTGTGAAATTGAAACTCATCTGAAGATTCAAACTTTTCTAAAGAGATTGCAGGGCACTTAAGGCTCTCTGTTTCATTAGTAAGGTGAGAGTAGTTCTTTTCAGCGGTCAGGAATTTTACGATGAGGTGTCCACTCAAAACACAGACTACATCAAGCAGTTGGGACTTGACTGTCGAAATGGAAGGAAGGTAAAGTACACTAATTGGAATTTCTTGTCCTGTGTTGTCAAAAGTTTGGAGGTGAAGCTCGACGTTTACTACCCATTTGAAGCATGCTTGGGAATCCACTGAACCACTGCAATAAACAGAAGAGCCATTAAGCACAAATTGATGTGGACTCAATCCAGGTTCCAGAACATCCCAAATTTCAGAGGCTTTCAGATCTGGGTTTTTGGTTTGTGCTCATCTCTTTTAATAATAATTAAAAAAAAAAAACCTGCTAGTTTTACACTTAATTTTTTTAATGTGTCAGTGAGAATTAAATGGAGCATAAGTAACTGGTCTTAAGAGCAGACTTCCTCTTAAAGAGGATCTGTTGCTGCATAGAGCATTTGTAATGGTGAACTACATCCAGTGTGTAGGCAGCAAGTCGTATGTTTTTGTGCTGGTGGTGGTCTGAGGTCCAAGGAATAGGATTAGAAAGGTATTATAGGTTAATGAAAATGGTTCCCTTGGGATCAGCTTGAATGCAGCCCAGTGGTCAGCCGTAAAATGAAGAGAGTCTCATGTGATCCTGTCTCCTTGTATTCTGAGTACCGTGGTACTAGTAAATGCTGTATATAGTAGAATAGACTGTATTTGCACTTTATTTTACGTGCTTTCATGGGTGCAGTAAACTAAATGTCAGAATAGTTTGTCCCAGACCCTGAGTGTTCGTTCCATTCTGGAATATTGAGCACATTGCCACAAGTATTTTCAAACTTTTTGTGCAATGCACAAAAAATGTCTTGCAGTTCCCCCCCACACACACACACACTTTGTTGCCCTTTCTGTGTAGCACTCAAGAGTTATAGCCACGCATGATTTACCCTTTAAAAAAAAAAATGGTGGTATTGAAGGAATGTAAAGAAAGTTGGCACCAACTAATTACTCTGATAGTTACTAATTTTTGTCACTCCTTTTCAAGGTGTTTACATGTTAGACTTATAGCATAAGGGGCCAATTGTGTATTGCTAAGCCCTGATTTAGCAATATAAATAAAAATGGATTAAAAAAACCACTCTGATCTATGCTATATGACTAGTTACTGGCTAATTCCAGGTCTAACAGATATTAACAAGCTTTTCCTGTGCATTAAAGGGGAAGGGTAGTGGCCCATGCTAATGTCAGTTTTCTCAGCCACCATCCTCAGAGAAGACTTCAGCTGGTTAAGGCTGCATGGAAATGAAGTTGTGGGTTGGGTCATGGGCTGGCCTAAGGCCTGATCCACACTACCCCCCCACTTCGGACTAAGGTACGCAAATTCAGCTACGTTAATAACGTAGCTGAATTCGAAGTACCTTAGTCCGAACTTACCGCGGGTCCAGACGCTGCAGGCAGGCTCCCCCGTCGATGCCGCGTACTCCTCTTGCCGAGCTGGAGTACCGGCGTCGATGGTGAGCACTTCCGGGATCGATCCCAGAACATCGATTGCCTGCCGTCGGACCCGGAGGTAAGTGTAGACGTACCCTAAGTAAAGACAGGACCAGATCAGGAGAGTAAACAGGTGAGTGGAAGCAGTGCTGCGATCTGGCACATGTTTTTTCTGCCCATCCTCCACTACGTTCAGATACTAATAGATTTTGAAGGCATAAGGGAGCATTATGATCCAGTCTAACCTCCTGCATAATGCTGGCTGTAGAATTTCACCAAACAATTCCTGCATCAAACCCATAACTCTGAGCTAGTGCATTTGAAAAAATACATTCTGCCTTCTAATTAATATCAGAAGGTTACAGCAAAGGAAACCATGCTAAACTTTCCACAGGGCAGGAGCATTGGGGAACTTTCTTGGGAATTGGGGTGCTATTTCAAGGTTGTGGTGGTAAGGAGGCCTTTTCAGTATAATCCTTTACTTTGGGTCTGGTGTGTGTTTCGCAGGTCCAGTGTTGCTTCAGGATTGTTGATTGTAGCTCAAGGCTCATTACAGCAAAATGTTCTCACTGCTTACCAAGGCCAGCTCTAGGATTTTTGCCGCCCAAGGCAAAAACAATTTTGGCCGCCCCCCCCACCGTTTTTTAATTACCCCACCCCCGGCCCCGCCTCAACTCCACCCCTTCCCTGCCTCCTCCCCCCAGGCTCTCAAGCCTAGGAGGGAGGGGGAGAAGCGGCGCCCGCGCCACGGCCACTCGGAGTCTCCCCCTCCCTCCCAGGCTCTCAAACCTGGGAGGGAGGGGGAGACTCCGAGTGGCAGCAGCGCGTGAAACAGCTGATTCGCGCGCCGCTGCTCCCCCTCCCTTCCAGGCTTGAGAGCCTGGGAGGGAGGGTGAGTAACGGCGCGCGAGCGGCAGCAGCAGCGGAGGTGAGCTAGGGCGGCCGGGGCACATTTTTAGGGACGGCATTCTGGCGCTGGCCGTGCCGCCCCTAAAAATGTGCCACCCCAAGCACCAGCTTGTTTTGCTGGTGCCTAGAGCCGACCCTGCTGCTTACTAAACTCCCCCTCCCCCCAAATATAGAATTCTTTCCTTCTTTACTCTGACCTACACACTAACAAATCGGTTTCTTAAGCATGTGTGTACACAAACAAGTAGTTGTATCTTCTCGGTTGCCCCATATGTTTCCTCAGGAGTGTCTACGCTATGAGCTCTACAGAGGCACAGCTGCAATGTGCAGCTATGCCACTGCAGTGCTGTAGTGTAGACTTTTCCTATGTCGATAAAGGGGTTTTCCATTGATGTAGGTGGTCTACTACCTCTGCTTTTCCCTGAACAGCGGTAGCTAGGTCGATGGAAGAATTCTTCTCTGTTTAAGCTTGAAAGCTTGCTATTCTCACCAGTAGAAGTTGGTCCAATAAAAAATGGTACCTCACCCACCTTGTCAGTTTAAAAACTTAGCACTTGCGAACAGTGAAAGCATAGTTCTATCGGAGATACCACAGTTTCCCCTATTAAACTGAGGAAAAATTGGTAACTGTTATCTGTTGGTAATTCTTTACATTTTTTTAATGGTGACCACTGTACATACAACTGTCTCCTGACTATCTTCATCTGGAGACTTGAAACAAATTTGAGGGAGTCCCGGGGACACAAATTTCTATATACACTAGAGCAATGTGTCATTCTGGAATATTGGCTAGGCAGAAAATTATTTACCTTTGGTAACCTTGGTTTTCTGCCACTACTTTCATGAGACAGAATTCCAGCCTGCTTTATTTTTAAGTCAGCAAATTGTAAAAGATCAGTGTTTTCATGGGTGAATAGTAATTACTGAGTAATGGCTTAAAACATTTCCTGAAGGAACATAAAGCTGTTTTTAAAAGTCAAGAGTACATTAAAAGGATTACCATGTAGATTTGATTTTTAGATAACACTAAAATGGATCCCAAATGGACTTATGAAAGGGGATGCTATCTCTTTAATGGAAAGTGCATGGTCTGACAGTTAAGCATGCAAATGGTTTGTACTTATTGCTGCAAAGAAGTGGGTTGGCTTTTTTTTCTTCTTCTTCTTTCAACAAAGGAGGAGGAATTGGCTCCCCCCAGCCCCCTTCCAACTTTTAATAGCAAATAGGCTTGTCTGGTAGTTGCTTGGGAAGGTAAAAAGACTAGGTTTTTCAGGATAACTGCATCTTTATGAATCATTAGAGAGGTATGTTTCATGACACTAGAAGGTCAATAGCAATTGTATCTGTTACATGGATTGAATTAAGTGGAAAGACTCTGTCTGCACTCTTTAAAAGTGGATTCTTGCTCATCTTTTGAAAAACCCAGGGGAAATGCAATTAGATCCTTGGAGGTAAAGGTGAAGAGTTGACTGTGAAATACACTAATTCTGTGCAGGGGGTGTATTTCAGAGTGTGAATCTGTTGTAAGCTTTTTGGGGGTCTTCCTGCTTACATATTGTGATGACCTGTGATGGCTGTAGCTTTAGATGTGTGTGTTTTTTTTTTTTTTTAAATGACTTTCTAGCTATTGATGGCTTCAAATATTGCCTCTGGCTTCAATATTATTCCCTTTAAAAACATTTGAAAAGCATATATCCATATTTCATTAGGCTTTGGTTGGTTTCAGATTCTTTTGCGGTAGTGCACAAATTTTTATTGTCTCCAAAATTCTTGAGAAACTTCTGTAGGCCTGTGAAAGCTTTGGATTACAGAGTTATTATTGCCTGAATTAGGGTTTGTGACAGATTGCTTCATCTGTGTACACAGAGCAGAACATCAAATGGCCATTTGGCAGTGGGCACTGAAATTCTATTAAGGTTGCCGAAAGCTTAAGCTGACAATGTGTATGTCTGCAAAAAGGAAAAAGAAATGATGATGATCTTACAATGATACAGCTCTGTTCACCTGAAAGTACTCACTAATTTTAAATAAATAAATAAAAGAACCTACATTAAAGCAGTGTTATAGACTCACTGTTAAAACTGAGTTCAGACCTGTTCTGTATCCTTTAATATATGTGTACTTCTTGCAATCTAAACAGTAATATATTCAGCCAGACACTTAACAGAAAATTAGGATATTATTAATAATAATAATAACAAAATATTACATGTGCATTTAGAGTTGACTTCAACTCCTATTCCCCTGGTTTTTGGGGGGATTTTAACCCTACAGACTTAGATTAAGGTTTTTACATTTAATTTCTTTTCTTTTTAAAAATAAAGAGAAAAGAAGTTGGCTATGTTACAATATTGGTATTTTAGTTGCCCTAAGTGAAGGGTGAGTTCTCACCTTTGTTGCCATTTGTCCTGGAGATGGATCTGTTTTTCTATTTGCTTTGGCAGTTAAATGTTCTGCATAGGAGAACCAAAGAACTTAATGTTGTTTTAATGGTAACTTAAAAATTTGTAGAATATGGAAAGAATTCCAGCCAAATGTGAAATCACTGAATCTGCAATATTTTCCCACCAGCGAGTTTCTCATGTCTCTACTAAGGTGCTTTAGGTTGTTCTTTCACTTGTAACTTTTTATTTATTTCTACTTCCCTGTCCCCAAACAACTAAACAAAGGTACTAATAATCCTCTTAAAAAGGCAGCCCATGCCAAATTTCAACTCAACTGATTTTGCTTTAGCGGTGTCTTTAAGAGATTTGAATATTCTGACACTGGGGAAACAGGAGGTGAGAAATGTGGTTTTAGTTAATTCTCCCAGAACTCAGAACTGTTGCATGGATTTTGTGAACATGCTCAAAAAAAAACCGAAAAACCCCAACAAAATCTGTAGATACTCTATGTCCATATATCTTTGGAAAGATGCAAAACCTGGAAAACTTAAGCCCACAACTAGAATATTTTTATGAGCGTATAAAAATGTTACGTATGGAAGCTGTTTTGCAACCTTCACCATTGTGGATTCCATCTAGTGCCTGGCGTGTTTTTATTTTACTTACACACACCCATCCACCCACCTTGGGATATCTAACTATGAATTGTTCTGAACCTCAGTTTTACATCTCTTCTTAGAAACTGCCCCCTGCAACAACAGTGTTCCTTATTATGCTTGAGGAATTTGTTCAGTAATGACTCAGAGGAAAGAATGCCACCAAATGAATTCCCAAAGCCATACTGAAATCACCCACTGCATATCAGAGCACAACACTAGAATTGTGAAATGATCATGGGTTTTCTGTAATACATTCATTTTTGAAATTATTCATTGAATAATTTTGATGAATATGATTTGGTCTATAGCTCGTTCATAAGCAGTTTGGTGCATCTATTGAATATTTTGGTTGTACATGCATCACATGGTAATGTTCAGCTCATTCATTGGATGCCCTAACTCATTAAATCAGGTTCTGAAGCAAATATTCAAGGTTGCAAATACTGAAAATGTACTGTTTGGCTTGATAGTTTCCTGTTTAGCAAACAAGTTTGCTAGAATATTCACAGAAGATAAAAACAATAGTAGTATGAGCACAGTCAAAGTGTTTTTGTTTTAAAAATAAGACTGAAAATTCTCTAAATCCTCTTCTTTTTTTTGTAAATACTTGCCCAGCTCTGCTTATGTTGATGTTGAGACTATAAAGCTTAGAAATGTCAGATCCTCTGATGAAAGACACCACAAGAGTGCTGCTTATTTACTGTGTTGACAAAAGTTAATAAGCAGTTAATAATTACTTTACTCTTCAGTTGCCATTTTGTCTTTTGCAGCCAAATGCTAGTTTGTTACTGGAAGGTCAGTTTTTTAAATGAAGCTATTAGATGTTGGAAATAAGATTTCTTTAAGTACTCTGAAATACCAGGTTAAATTGCCTGTGTATCTCCCAACTTCCCAAAGTGCGATCTCTAAGCACAAATTGCTTTAAGCCCTTATTACTTTAGGAATTCAATGTTCCATCTACCCCCTTCTTATATTTGTTGTTGCAATTAATGTAGCATATGCACTGAGAAGAATTGTAGCCTCTGGTTTCCAACCTGAAGCATGTTGGTTAATTATATTTCGAAGCACTGAGCAGCCATTTAAGCAATAGTTCATGTCTGAACAAAACATTATCACAGTGGTCCCCAGATGCCTGTGTGCTAGGTGTTGTACAAACCTATATGGAGATGTAGTCCTTGTCCTGGAGAGTGGCAGTCTGCTAGTACGTTTTGGGGGAGGGGAGGGAGGTTACCCAGTCTGTTGTTGTGAGAAGTTATTATGATGGTAAAAGCGCTAATCTATGGAAAAGTTTAAAAAGAAGTTGCTGAAGGAAAGAGTTAAAGCCATCTGCCTGAAAGCATTGTGTAAAACATACACACAATGTTGGGGAAATAAGCCAATTATGTGTGCTTCACAGGAGGTGGGGGAGTGACCTTTGTGTATAATTAGTTCTTTTATTTAAAGCAAAGATTTTGAATAGAATAACTAATTAGCTGTCATAAATGGCAAATTGAAGATTTTGGCCAGATTCCTTAGGGAATGTGAGAGGACTTCCCTCCTCCCAGCCCATACTGTACGCTCACACACTTTCCTCATTAGGGTTGTTTTTAGTTCTTTGCAGTGGTAATGAGAAGTGCAGTTGCTGCTCTTAACTGAGCCCCCCCTAACAAGGCATGAAATGCAGGTGGAACAGAACTGCCTTCAGCTACTGCTGCTTTAATATGAAGCATTTTAGATGTATTGGTAGGTTGGAGGGCTGTTGGGGGAAGGAGGGGAGGGCTCGAAAAGTCACGGTGATCTCAGCTGCGTATTATGCTCTGGTCTTGATTGTATAAAACACAAGAAAGCCAGGAAGCCTTGAGGCATATATCATTAGCCAGCAGTCCACATTACTCTTTCAGACCAATTAACCTTTAGAGTTGCATTAAAGAAATTAGGTGGTGAACTTCCATGCTTTCAGACAGGACCAGGAGCCCTCTTGCAGAACAGAGCACTGTAGAGACATACATCACAGCACCCTTTCAGGTAACTATTTATTTAAATGTGTGGCCCACCTTTTATAAAAGTTTTCCAGTCTCTTGAAAATGAAGATATACAAGGGGTGCCCTTAGAGGTATAGTTACAAATTGCCACATGAATAAAATATCTGGAAAATGATTTAGAAACGTTTGGGGTGTATTTAGTTGATACTTGTGGTATAACCCAGCTGAATAATTTTCTTGAAAGACCCTTGACAGAGAAGATATAGGATGATTAAAGCCCATTTGTCAGCCCTGGAGTAGAGGTAAAGTTTAGCTTACCCAGTACAATAACATCCTCTTTAGACACAGTCGTAAATTTCAGTATGACCAGAGGGTGGTGTCTATAATTTTTTTTAATGTGTGTTGGAGCTGTGAGCGCTAAGTATAGCTTTTATTTTGTATTTACCAGCAGCAAGTCTATTAAGTTGTAAAGGGCAAGGAAGGGAATATAGGTTGCCAAAAATAGAAAGTCTTCATCTACTGTTTCTAAGAAAAGGTACCATGGATGGTGAGCAATGGGGGTGCGGGGGGGGGGGGAATAGAATTTGATATCATTTGCAAAATTTCCCATTTAGTACTCTATCAAAATTCCTTTGTAATTGGAATTACATCTTGATTATGTATTTAAACAGGTAAGCATCGGCATGTTACTTTTCCCAGCTCCACAGATGTATGCTACTTTATAACGTTAGCTTGACCAGTGCGCGTGGGACTGTGCCTGAGGTGGCCTGTTAACTCTTGGGGGAATTCTGCGCCACTGCACATGTGCAGAATTTCTATCCCCTGCAGATTTCTTTGCTTCCCCTCAGAAAAATGACTTTCTGACGGGGAAGCAAAGGGAAGCCACAAGAGCAGTCATGCAACCCTCCCCAGCAGTATGTTTTGGGTGCCCAGGGCAGCCAGAAGAGAGGTAAATCACTGTGGGATGGGGAACAGGACTTGGGAAGACCTGGTTGGTGGTTCAGCTGTTAGTGAACCACCTCGATGAGCCACCCACATCCAGATCCCCACCCGACAAGCCCCAAACCTCTGCACCTGGATCCCCACCCCACTGAGCCCCATTCCCTCAGCATCTGGACCCCCCACTGAGCCCCCACACCCACACACCCCCTGCTTAGCACCAACCACCTTCACCTGGACCCTCCCTCCAGAGTCCCATTACAGTTGCACCCAGAACCCCCCAACAAGCCCTTGTGCATCCAGATTCCCCCCTCCTCCCTGGATCCCCCACTGAGCCACCCGCACCCAGATTGCCCCACACAGAACCCTCTCAACCCACACCTGGATCCCCTACACTAAGCCCCTCCACACTTGGATCCTTCCTTGCTGAGCCTGCCTGGTGTACGTGGGGTGTTTCTGGGGCAGACCCAGTACTTGCGCTGTGTCAGGGTTTCGGGTAGCCTCACTGTGGGGGTATGACTGCACAGTGATCTCCCACTTCTGGGCAGCCAGTGGTGTGTGCTCCCCAATGTCATGCTGGAGCCTGACAAATAAAATTTGCAGAATTTTAAAATATTGTATGCAGAATTTTAAATTTTTTGGCACTGAATTTTTAAATTTTTGGCGCAGAATGCCCTCAGGAGTATCTGTTTGGGTTTTTTTGTTAGCACCCATTTCAACACCATATTTCGCCAGTCAAAATGAACTGTATTTCTTGCTTTAGAGCCTTAGGCTGTGTTTACACTGCCACTTTCAGTGCTAAAACTTTTGTTGTTCAGGGGTGTGAAAAAACACCCCCCAGAGCGACAAAAGTTTTAGCACTGAAAAGCACCAGTATAGACAGCGCTTTATTGCTGGGAGCCACGCTCCCGGTGATAAAGCTACCACCGCTCATTAGGGGTGGTTTTTTTTTATCGCCACGAGAGCTCTCCCCGCGGCGATAAAGTATGTCTATGCTGCCCACGTTCCAGTGCTGCCACGGCCGTGCTCTAATGTGGGTAGTGTAGACATACCTCTAGATAAGTACTAGAAAATAAATAATACTCCAGTGGTGTTTCATGATGTTAAGGTAAGGAAGTGACTTACTAATAAAAATTTGAGGCTCTGAATACTGGCTGGCTGGCATTATTCAGCCATGGCTGTTTGTTTTTCGAGGAGGGAGGAGAGTGAGGTTTGGTGTTATACCGGCCCTGTCTTCTGAGATTTCCCTGCAGGGCTCAGGCTGTAAAGTTACAATGCTTTGGAGACTCTGCTCACTCATTGTTTGGAATGAAATGACAAGTACCCTGTGAATCCAGGCTGATAAACTTTGGCAGTTTTGAAATTTGTTTCACACCTCACCTGCCCTGTCAATGTGCCAGCTAATTGCAGTCAAAACTTTTTATAGTTCCATTTGTGCTCCATCCAGATTGGTTAGGGTGTTGGGGGTGGGGAGCCTTCTAGACCAAAATGTAATTTCAAAACGCTGAACCTGACCAGCACAGGTTGACCTTGCTCGTTATTATCTGAGTGGGAATAGCAGCTTTGAACATCATATGATCTCTGAAACGCTGGCTTTTTTCATTAGAAAACCCCCTGCTGAAAACTGACCAAGTGTGTGGCATTTCTTTCCTTCTAAAAAAGCTCTTCACTGCTTTTCTGCTAGTTATTAGAAGAAAATTGGAAAGTGTTGCTCTCCTCCTGTTCACATGAGCCTGCCTCTCCTAAGACAATCGTGTGCACAGAATGGAGACTGTAGAGATTTGAGAGAGTCATCTGCCTACAGGCCACATATGGGACAAGAAACGGTACTGTGGTCCACTAATCATCCTTAACACAGACTACTAGTGACCCCCTTACAATTTAGTTCAAGCCCTGCTTAACTTTTATTAAGGGAAGTTTCCCTCCTGTATTGATTAAACTAACTTTCTGAAATGTTTTAAGAAAGGGAACTGGATTTTCCCTCCATCCCTCACAGCCTCAGCAGAAGTCCTGAGCTTATCGCAGTTATTAGGAGCCCAACGTTTTGAGTGAAGGCAAATGTCATTTTTTTTTCTTTTTTCCAAAAGGAAACACAAGTCCCATTGAAAGTCTTGTACTCCTAAGTCACTTAGGTGCTTTAGAAAACCCCACCTATATAACTGTTTTCTGTTTGGAGAAATAGAGTCAATTAAACTTAATGTTTAAACCTTGAAACCAGAGGCATCTACTGTTCCTGGGATGGGTCTGATGCAGGATCTCCAGACTTGTTTAAGATCTCACGAATGACATGTGGTTCCATGTAGGGATGGGGAAGGAGATCTGTAAATTGCTGAGCTGTTTCAACAGCATATTTATGAATGAAAGTGTGTGTGTTGATAAAGCAAACCACCAGAGGAACGTAACCTGGGGTTTGGTATTTTTCAATGCCTGCTAGATTTCCACTGATGTGTTAAACTTGGGTGGATATGCATAGATTTCTTGTAGTATAAAGTTAATAACTACAAGAACAATAACGTTTTGTAGGGGAGTAGAGGCTACTACAGGTGGGGCAGACTACTCCAAATTGAGTTGATTTTGTTCTGCCATGTACAGCGTTTCTTTCTTGCACTTTCTGTATGAGCTTGGGTAAGTTAAACTCCTCCTTTATTCATGTTGTATTGAAAAATTGAACACCGAGCCTTACCCATGAAATTTGTCCAAGTATGAAACAGCCTTATATAGATTGTATGGCTCAGGAAGCAGACTGAGGGGGGGAAAGTGGTAGTGCGTTCTTCCAAACTCTGCCCACAAAACAAGCTCCACCCCTGTGAATATCCAGAATGAGACGCTGCTCACAGTAGATTGTGTGCTTTTTGGCTCCCCCTCTAGGTCTACACTACAGCCTATGTCAGCAAAACTTAAGACGCTCAGGACTGTGAAGGAATAGTCACACCCCTGACCGACATAAATTACACTGGCATAAGCACTTGTGTGCACAGCTTCTCCCGCCAACATAGCTTCCATTGCTCATGAAGGCGGGCTTTTCTGCCGATGGGAGAGCTCTCTCCCATCGGCCTAGAGCATCTTCACCAAACGTGCTGCAGATGTGCCTCTGTAGCACCATATCTATAGTCATGGCCTTATGTGAAGAATGAAATAGTAGACACTTAACTCAGATGGCCAGGGATGATGATTTAACCCTCTGTTGAGATGAATGGGGCAGTTCACGCCTCTCAGAGCTGCTGTTCCAGGCGTTCAGCTTAGGTTTCAGAGCCCATACTGTGAAGTCCAAATCACAACTTCAAAGTGCTGTTCCTGCTATTTTTAGAGCTCTAATGCAAACCCCATTTGGTGACCCAGTCTGAGAGGTTTGCTCCAAAATACTATGCAGACATACCCTTAGAGATGGTAGCTTCAGAGAAGTACCAGTACAACATGTAGGCACCTACTAGCTATTTTTGAGCCCTGATATATGTACAGTAAATGCATATGCGGCTGGCAGAGAATGAAAAAATTAGAGATACTGACACACAAAGAGCTCCTGTTTAAAATCTTGTTAACATGGCAGCAGCAACTTTATATATAATGTTAGCAGTATATTTTAAGTATCTTGAAGAACTATAAAGGTTTGAACTCAAATTGCTAATGTTTGTCACAGCCGAGCATACCCAGTGCCGAAGGGGATAAAAGAACTGCTGTCAAGCAAGGGTTTTTCCTACAGTATCCCAGAGTATTGATCGAAACACATGTTGTGAGTTCTGTTTTTCTGGATCCCTTTCACGACTTGGCTGCTGAACAGCTGGCACATGATTTGTGATCACCTGCATCAGAATTGCAATCTCTTGTGATCACCCGAAACTTGATTTTTCTAATGTCGACAACTAGCAACTTGGATTGTGTCTTCTCCCTTGCTTTCCATCCACTGGTGATCGGCAGCATTGACATCGGAGGGTTTTAAGGCAGCCATTTGAAGAGTATCTGGATGAGGTATTGGAAACACAGTTTTGCTATGCAAAAATCAATGTTTCTGTCCACTTTTGAATGACAAATAAGATTATGGTTATTTTTAACAGGCCAGGCTGAAGTTATACAATTTGTGGCCAGACTAACCGCGCTAATACAAAGGAGTGGAAAGCCCTTTGCCCACCCTGGAACCCAAGTACATGATTAGTCAACAAATCCCATCCAGTACTATGTGGTGTCGCACCTCTTTAAGGACCTTGGAGAGTCTTGGATTACGTATATCAAGCCAGTTTAGTCCTGTAATCCAAAATGTTGTATTATTGGATAGAGAGCTGTTTTCTCTTCCCTTCTCCAGTGTCTAGAGATACTGTCTTTCAATATGATTCTTACATTTGGGGAAGCCTGGTGCTTGGTTTCAGTAAGCTCAGAAAGTTGTAAAAAAATGTTTAATGTTGCTACTGAAACCTACTTCTACATCCAGTTATTGTTTCCACACAAAGGTCTCCATTCTGGCAAGGTATTGCAATCCTTTGCCTGTGGAGTTAGTCTGCTGGTGTGGGGTTTGAGCTGGCACGTGATTATCTCTTGATGGGAAATATTCTGAGGAGGAGATCAGCTGGAAAAGTGGAGCTCCTTCTCTTTGCTCCCTAAATGCCCAAGTAAAAAGCACAGTGTATAGAACCCATGAGTCCCTTTCCTGTCTCTTGTGAGCGTGTCTTGCAATATCATGGCTGCTCAAATTTTACCCCGCGTTCTAAGATAGGTTCCACTTCTGAATTTTTGCGGTTCGCGGGGGGTTGTTCCTGGGTTTTCTTTAGAAAACACTTCTGTGCTTGCTCAAAAATCTTTTTCCTACTTTTGGGCAGCCTGATGGCGCCATGCGTTTCGGAGTAGCATTGTTGATTTGTGTGTGGTGTTGGAGCTGAGGCTTAAATTTTCACTTACTAATTATTACATAGTTGTCGCCACTGTCTCAAGTTTGCAGATATTTCCCAGCAAGTGGATTTTGAGCCTCTGGCAGCCTAGAGCAGGAGGGCTCTTTTAGCCTTAAGAATTTTTGAATGTTACTTGACCTGACTCCACAGTACCGAGACCACTTTGATAACAAATGGATCAATAGCGCACTGTTTGTGCAGAAGTGTCTTAAGTGCTGTTGTCCTCCACTTGCAGCTCTGACAGAGCAATTATTACTGTAAGAGTGGTGGGTTCTACATGTGCCAAGCGTTAGCCACCCTCAAGCCCCCCTGGCTTTTAAGGAAAGCAGCAAATGTCACTTATTACAGCAACACTAAGTAGTGCCACTCAGGTTAAGGGGCTGTTAATAATTCCAATATCAAGCTGCTGCTTCCTAGGATCTATACCTTGCTATAAAAACTGTGTTCTAAAATGTTGCACCAGAGCAGATCCTATGCCACCCCCACTGTTGCCAGCACCACCCCCTTCTCATCTCCCCAACTTTGTCTAAGCCAATTCGGCCATGTTCTGGAGGCCCAGCTCTCTCATTTCAATGTGGGTGTGATATGGGGCGGGGCCAGCAATAGACACTTTGAAGCTCTAGGTAAAATGGCATTCTGACTCCTTATATAGTCACTTTCCCCATCTAGGTCACTTACAGAGTGCACTCTTTTTTTTTTTTTTTTTCCCTCTCAGCCCCATGAAAGCACGTCTGTTTCCTTTGCCCTTGTGCTCCAAAGCAAATCTCTCCCCTTTCCCTGTGAGGAACCTGAGGGGTGGTAGGATACAGGCTCATTCCTCACTCCTTCCAAAGCAACAGGCGAGCAGCTTCTCTCCAAGACTTCTGGGCACAGAGCTCCGAGAACAGGAGTCCTGTGGTGACTGGGTACCCAGAAGGGAGAGGAGGCCTGTAGGGAAGTTGGAGGCAGGGAGGAGCAGCTTATTGGAAAGTTGGAAGAGGAGCCCATGAGAGTCAGTGTACTTACAGGCCTGGGGGCTTTGGTGCCCTTGGGGGCTCAGATAGGCTCTTGGTGTCCTATCACCATCCAGGGATTTGGTGGCCAAAGAAATGCTTTCTCCCCAGACTCCCTGATTGAGAACCTAGCCCCTGCTCTGTGCCAACTATCTCCCTGACATGCTTGCATGACATGCATGTCTGGCAGGGATGTCCAGAATCTGAATGGGGCCCAGAGTTTTTGGTACCTGCTCTGATGGCACAAAGCAAAGGGAAAGCCCAGGTTAGCCAGTTACCTGGAAATACCTCCTAGGTGCTAGTGCAGAGCCCTTGACGTAAGCAGCATTGTTAAAGAATCATTGTGCTCTGGTTATTCTCAGTTGCCCTCAGAGGCCTGGGGCAGCATAGGTTAGAGCAGCCTGATGCTAGTTTTCATCAGGGTCTTTGTGAGGGAGGAGGGTGCAAAGAGTTACAAGGGTGGAATATAGTTTTCTTTGCCCCCACTTTCCTCCCCTTCTACCAATCTCAACTCAACAGCAGACCAGCATTAAGGCCTTGGTATATGTGCCATTAAAATCTTCATGATTGCCTTTACCTGTCCTGTTAATTGTCTGTTAGTGCTAATTAAGAAAAAGAAAAATGTTGAAATTGCAACCAATTTATTTGCTGAAGGATTTTAAACCAACAACTTGGTGCTCAGGTCAGTTTATCATTTGGGAAACAACTATCGCATCCTTGCAGGTGAACATCCCTCCCAAGATAAAACCTGTTCCTTTGATCACTGCTGCCGAAAGCTGTTTAGAACATGATCGCCCCCAAACCTGCAGCACTGAAAGTCACCAATAGTGCGGGAAAGCAATTCTGCTTAAAATATTTGTCTGTCTGTAAACGTCTCATGAATTGTAATGGTTTGTTTTTGTTTGTAGGTGTGCCGATGTTATCTGTACAACCAAAAGGGAAACAGAAAGGCTGTGCTGGCTGCAACCGAAAGATCAAGGACCGCTACCTTCTGAAGGCCTTGGATAAATATTGGCATGAAGATTGTCTAAAATGTGCCTGCTGTGACTGCCGCCTTGGAGAGGTTGGATCAACTCTTTACACAAAAGCAAATCTCATTCTCTGCCGCAGAGATTACCTGAGGTAAATACAGGTATATTCTGTGGGTTCTTCCTATAAGCTCCCAGTTCACTGCCAGCTGTTTATTTTTTCTAAACTTGTACTGTGTAAATATCCACACGCACAGTTTTTAGCATTGACTAGTAGTTAAATTGAGTACAAGATCCATAGCTTTCTCCTTTTTAAGGATGCCTTTGTTTGCTGTATTATACTTGATGGAACTGTTTATGTGTAAGACTTGGTAGTGAGGGGAGGGCATGCTTTATGGTATTTTTTTTTAATTATGAGCTTACAAAAGAAAGGAATATTTATTTTTAAAATGTAGGGCCAGATCATGAGCTGGTGTAAACTGGCATAGTTCCTCTGACTTCAGTGTTATGTGGATACACAACTGCTGAGGGTCTGTCCCACTTGCCTTTCAATGGCAGCTTTTAAATAGACATTTAACTGTTTTCTGTCAGCCCCCCCCCCCCCACCACCACCACCACCACCACCACAGCAAATGAGGCTCCTTGGTGATACAACAAAGCAAAACAGTGTATCAAAATAAGAGATCAGGTTTTTTTAATTGTTTTTCTTCAGGAAATTTTATAGTAACCAGCAGTGACTCTTCCTCCAGGTAGAGCTATCCTCACTCATGTGCATTTGTAGCGAATAAAACCTGTTACTCAAGGACAATTGTGACTTTTTTTGGATTGGATATATGTAAATACGCATATATGGAAGCTTAAATGAGTCTTAATAAGACGATAGCTATAGCGTACTTTCCCTAATAATGGGGCTTAGTGCAAACGTGAGGAGAAGTGAAGTCCACTGTATAGAATATATAAAATAAATAAAAGAAAGGGGACGTTGATAGTAATGACTATCAATCAGAAGTTAGGAATTATAGAAAACTGATAAGGGAAGCAAAAGGACACAAGGAGAAATCTATGGCCAGCAGAGTTAAGGACAATAAGGAGTTTTTAAAATATATTTGGAACAAGAAGAATCCTGACAATGGTATTGGTCAATAATAATGCAGAAAAGTTCAATAAACATTTCTGATCTGTATTCAGGGGGGAAAAAACAGATGATATACTCTCCTCATGTGGTGGTGGAGACACTTTCCATTCCACTGGTATCTCTGGAGGATGTTAAACAAAAGCTACTAAAGTTAGACAAGTTGTCCAGCTAAAGTGCATCCAAGACTTTTAGGTTTTTAAAAGAGCTGGCTGAGGAGGCCAGTGGACCATTAATGCTGATTTTCAATAAGTCTTGGAGAATTGGGGAAGTTTCAGAAGACTGGAAGAAAGCTAGACTCATGCCAGTTTTTTATAAAAGAGTAAACTGGATGACCCAGGTAATTATAAGCCTGTCAGCCTGATGTTGATCCCAGGCAAGATAATGGAGTGGCTGATATGAGACTCGATAAAGAATTAAAGGAGGGTAATATAATTGATGCAAATCAACATGGGTTTATGGAAAATAGATCCTGTCAAACTAACTTCATATCTTTTTTGATGACATTACAAGTTTGGTTAATAAAGATAATACTGTTGACATCATATACTTAGATTGCTGTAAGGTGTTTGACTTGATACCATGTGACATTTTTGATTAAAAAGCTAGAGCAATATAGAATTAACCTGGCACACATTAAATTAATTAAAAACTGGCTAACTAATAGGTCTTGGAATGTAGCTAAACAGGGAATCGAGGTCACTGATTCAGAGCGATCTGGGTCACTTGGTAAAATTGGTGCAAGCAAACAATATGTGTTTTAATACAGTTAAATATAAATGTATACATCTAGGAACAAAGAATGTAGGCCATACTTACAGGATGGGGAACTCTGTCCTGGAAGCAGTGACTGAAAAGAGTTGGGGATCGTGGTGAGAAATCAGCTGCAGATGAACTCCCAGTATGATGCTGTGGCCAAAAGGAGCTAATATGATCCTAGGATGCATAAACAGGAAACTCTCAAGAAGGAGTAGGGAGGTTGTTTTATCTCTGTATTTGGTACTGATGTGACCTCTGCTGGAATCCTGTGTCCAGTTCTGGTGCCCACTCTTCTGGAAAGATGTTGATAAATTAGAGAGGGTTCAGAGAAGAGCCATGAGAAAGATTAAAAAACATGCCCTAGAGTGATACAAAGAGCTATCTATTCATCTTAACAAAGAGAAGGTTAAAGGATAACTTGATTACAGTCTGTAAATATTTACATGGTGAACAAATATTTAAAAATAGACTCTTCAATCTAGCAGAGAAAAGTATAACATGATCCTATACTTGGAAGTTGAAGCTAGATCAATTTAGCAATTCAGACTGGAAATAAGGTGTAAATTTTTAACAGTGAGAGTAATTAACCATTGGAACAACTTCCCAAGGGTCATGGTGGATTCTCCATCACTGACCATTTTTAAAACAAGACTGGATGTTTTTCTAAAAGATCTGCTCTAGGAATTATTTTGAAGAAGTTCTATGGGCTGTGTTATATAGGAGGTCAGACTAGATGATCACAATGGTCCCTTCTGGCCTTGGAATCTGTGGAAAGATATAATGTTGAGGTTTTTTTGGAGGGGTGAATGACTTTTAGCTAATATTTTTCTATAACACCTGTCCCCATAGCATTTCCTCCTGTACCATCATCCCCTGAATAGATTTTCAGCAATAAACAATAGACTGTTATTAAGCCATTCAACATTTGTTAATCCTGTGGCTCCCAGAAACCAGCCGTATTTGTGACAATAGTTAAAACCCTTGAACTATCTGGGATCAAAGTATTAATGGACTCAGGGTAATATTTTAAGGAATCTATAGTGTTTACAATTTTACAAATCAAATTTTCCTTAAAGTTTTCCTTTAAAAATAAGAAGAAATGGAGTTGTGAAATATTTGATTTTAATTAACTGTTACGGTGTTTAGAACTGGAACCTCACCTTGTAGCCCATCAGTGGAATCAGAGCATCTTTCCTCTAGTTATGAATTCTGCACTTAAATCTCTCAAGGGCATATATGCAGTGCCTGTGCTATCAAGAGAGTCCATAGAATTTCAGCTGTCTCAGACCCAAGTATAATTGTATAGGTAGGCCACCCCCAAAGTGTAGGTGAGAGGCCTGATTGAAGAGGGAGGAGAGACTGGGGTATGGAGCAGAGTGTTGTGGGATTTGCTTGGGAGGGAAGGACAGAGTACAAGGGTTTTGAAGAAGGCAGAGAGTAGAATAACGTGGAACAGAGGGAGGCTGGACTTTGGGGAAGAGACACCAGGGACAGCAAGGAGTTCTGGGTGCGAGAGATGAGGGAGAGACTGGGGAATTTGGCAGACAGTGACTTGAAAGTACAGATGATTTTAGAAGATAGGAAGAGAGAGGACTTTGAAGATTTGTAACACCGGTCAAAGACTGCTCCTGACAGAGCATGGACAGTGAATACAGGGCAGCTAGCTGATGCTGCTGGGAGCATGAGGGAGTCCAAAGGAGGATGAAGCACCAAAGTGCTGGGATACTCATAGAAAGTAGAAGGGAGCTTGTGCTGCTGGGATTTCCTGGTAGGTTGGGGCTTTGTTCTCTCTAACTTCGTTCGCAAAACTGAAGGGAAAAAAAGTGTGTGCGCCCCTAGGATGGGTCATAAGGGTAAGAAGTGCCATATAGACTCCAGATGATCCTCACACTGTAATATCGGATCCTCACATGATCCTCATCACTGTAATATAGGAGTGTCTCACAATCATCCAGGAATTTATCCTCACAACACCCCTGTGAGGCAAGAAAGTCTCATCCACATTCTACAGATTCTTGAAACTTGCCCAAGGTCACACAAGAAATCTGTGGCTGCACCAGGAATTGAACACAGGTCTCTCCAGCACCACTCTGAGGAATGTACAGGTAATCCATGCTGTGGGTATTCTTGCAGGCAGTGGTCTGAGCCAGATTTCTAATTCTATTTGTCTTAACATGGCACCTATCTCAGTGATTACCAAAGCATTGGCTCTGCCATGGACTAACTCTATAACTTGGGTGCGTCACATCACTTCTCTGCCTCCGTCTATAAGCCAAATATAACTACAGCACTTCTCTCTCCCTCTTTAGGATGTGTGTGGGGTCAGTTAGAATTTGTACAGAACTGTGAAAGTGTAAAGCAATGTGTTGGTGGTGAGAATAATGAATAGCTTACTTCACAACAGTTCAGTGCAGGCTTTCTCTGTGCCAAGGAATTTTAGCTACTGCAGGTAGAAGGGACTTTGGATCATCACTATCGGATACAAAATATGAGAGATCCATCTAATCTTTCATTGACTGACTCAAATAATGGCAGTTGCATATGCAGATATATGCAGTCTGTAACGGACTTCACTGATAAATTGTTTCCTAGGTTATCCTAAATTCTTCCTTTCTTAATTTCAGCTTGTGCTCGCTTTGACTACTGGAAAAAACCTCCTAGATTTTCTTTCTTGTTATAAATCTGCTTTTCAAAGCTCCCTTTCCAGAGTGTGCTACTTTAGTTCTCTTAACCTTTAAGTCATTTTCTAATAATCTGATAATTTATTGCATCTGAAGAAGTGAGGTTCTTACCCACGAAAGCTTATGCTCCCAATACTTCTGTTAGTCTTAAAGGTGCCACAGGACCCTCTGTTGCTTTTTACAGATTCAGACTAACAAGGCTACCCCTCTGATACCTGATAATTTATGCTACCCTTCTTTAAATTCGCTAAGAATAATTCAGTTCCACACATTATATTTCTATTTATACATCCCTGTGTTTCTCTTCTGTTACTGCATGATTTCCATGTTCATGTTCAACTGACTGGGTTTTACTCTGTGTAGCCACTCATCCCTGTGTAAGGGTGTGCAGAAGTCTGATTTGGTAGCATTGTATTGCTATTGCGCACAGATGTAAAATGACTACTATGTACAGGGCAGGAAAAAGTTGGGCCCATTTTCTCATCAAAGATCTCTTGGTAGTACTAGTTCCCAACCAACATTCACCTATTTTGCTAGCTTCCTACCATACCACTTTGCATTTATCCTGATTAAACCTAGTTTTGTTTATCATTTTTCCTGTCTAACTCTCCTAGATCCCACCATTTTAATTTTGCCTCTCTTGCTGCTAGGCAGCCTCTTAACTTCATACAATGGGAAAACTTGGTGAACATGCTCTTCATTTGTTCTAGGTCATTTATGAAGACATTGAGCACATGATCTAAATCCAACTCTTGCTGAGGGGAGGGAAAGGTATCCATTGCGGGGGTTGGCTATTTAATACACTAGCAGCATTACTTGGTTCCCGGTCGTCCGTCAGTTAGGCATCCATCACATAATATACGTAGCCATGCCTTTGTTCAGACTTCTCTGAGAGCACTATGTGGAGCAGCATTGAATGCCTTACTGAAGTGCCTAACGCTAACCAAATTCCCTGTTACTGAAATCAATGGGAGCTGCTTGGGTGCTCAGTGCATGTGAAAATCAGTCCACTTACTTAGGTTCCTAAATACGGACTTAGCTTTAGACAACCTTTTTTGAAAATCTTGTCCTTTGTCAACTACTAGTTTTATATGTAACACAGTGCCAGCTTTCCTGCGCAAGTTGATATTCCAATTGTCTTTTCTGTGCCTCTCTCATAGATAACCAAATAAGATTTTTTCTTGTGATAATGCTGCATTATTCTTGTTAATGTTAATGTCTTTAGCATTTGATTACCTCTGTTCATTTCTATTCGTCCTTGCAGCCATTTCTGGTTTGTTTTCAGCATTGTCCTGCCGGCCATATATGTTGTTGTGTATTCTGCCACCTTTATGTTGTAATGTGTATCCATCATCTCCCTCTTCCCTGTTTAAACCCTTTCCCACCAACCAGGCCAGCTTCTACCTAGAAGGTCACTTGCCACATCTGTTCAACTAGAAGCTCTCCACTCCAAATAGTCACTTCTGCCCACAGGATCTCTGAATCCATAACTTTTTTTTTTCTCTACATCATCTCCTCAGTCTTTAATTCACTTCCACTATTTTTCTGCTTCACTCACAGAGAATTATCTAAGCCCTTCTTATTTGACTCCTTTCTTTAATGGCTTTGGAGCTAATATTCAAACTCTAGTAGGTAAGACAAAAAAGTAACATCTTCTACAGCAATTGGAAATGAATTAATGCTAAACTACAGTGGAATTATACATGTTACAGATATATTTATACTAAATAAGTTCATTGCAATGACTTAAAGTACAGTATTACAATGACTATCAAAAGAATTAATCACTGGCCGCTTACTGTGATTATGTGGTTTCCAAGAAGAGCAGTGTCAAATAATGGAATTTGGTACACTAAGTATGTTAAAGTCTTTACAAAGCTAAGAAGCAAGCCAGTTTTGAATCTATAAATGTGGACAGAGAAAAGGTAAATGAAACCTGATGGGAATAGTGCATATAATAGTAGGAGCACATACTCTATTGGTGTCCCATACGCTTCACATAAAGGATAGAGGGCCTTTTTGAATGGATATTGGCCCATATGATATTGTAACTGTTGAGATCCACTGAGGAGCTCGAGCTGTTTGAGAATGCGCTGCCTCGTGATTAGTAAACAACTTCCAGCAGTGGATTTAGCTTCCCACTTCACTTTGTTGGAGCACAAATCTATTCCCTTCCAATGGGGATTATTACTGTAGGTGGCACCAGAGACCCTAGCATTCTGGCCAACTAGTGTGAAACAAACGGTGTATTTTCCATGGTCATTGGCCGTGGTGCTTATTTGTGCATACATTTAAAGAAATACTAGATGACATGCTGTAAGTTGTTTCAGTTGCATTTTTGCTCGTTCATGAATGGAAACTTTTGAAGGTGCACCTCAGAACTCAGCTGTGGCTTCTGGGCTGTTCAGTGCTGTGCTGCTTTGGAGCCCCGGACAGGAATAGACATAATGCATAGATCTTTCCTGGAAGAAGTGCTATCCTGTTAACTGGACAGCTGTGACCGGTGCATGGAACTGGCATGAGAACTAGCTCCTTTTAGCGTGAATGTTTTCTCCTCTTCTGAGTGGGGTAGAGCCCAGTGGCAGGAGCCCTACTGGTTCTGTATATTGGCCTGCCTGCATTGCTTTGGAGCAGGCTGCCATCCAATGCGTCAAATAAGGCGGTGGGCTTTCTGCACTGAATACATTTTGTCTGAGTCACTGAGGACATCTTTCAAATGTGCTTCAGGAACTCTTAGCAGACCATATCCTCATCATTTGTTTCAAAAGATAAACTGTTGTCATTGCTTGCGAAGGAACATTTGTTAACCTTCATGTTTCCTAAAGCACTTTCTTCTTCATTTTTAATTCTGAAAGATGAAATCAGATCTTGAGTTGTTTAAATTTGTTATCCTTGCAATCCCACCTCAATCTCCAGCTACATACAGATGTATTTCCAGATACATTATTGTCTAAGTCAATGTATTTACCATTTGGTTAACAGTCGTGATGGCTAGCTTTTCCATCTTTAATTTATCTGTCTCTGTTGAATAGGCAAATTCTGTTGGAAGCTACTATTCCTGGTATAGAAATCCTTACAGTGTGCTTCTTTGTAAACTGCTTGTTTAATACAAATACCAGTTGTTTTATTCATCCGCAGACATACTTGAAGATCCACCAACTTGGAACACACAAGCAGTCTCTGTGAGCCCTGCTCAGAGTTTCTTGGCGGAACTGCCATCTTAATTCAGAATTTTCAGTGGGGCGCTTTTTGAAGATGCATTTGATTCTCTCCTATCTTACACCAGTGCAACTCCATTGTCTTAAATGGAGCTCTTCCTGAATTACACCCATGTAAATCAGAGGAAAATGAAATTCAGTATGACAGAAACAGACCAAATGACTTCTGCATATTTCATACATACCAGCACTTGTTAGGAACTTGTCACAATTTGATAAACAAAACAGTTGGTCCTGGTCAGGACTTAAATGAGGGTATCTCCAAAGGAAGCTCAAATATTGTACGAAGAAATTTATGGTAAATCAGTAGAGGGCATGTTTCTCTCTAAGGGTCTGATCCAGCTCCTAGCAGAGTTAGTGGGAATCTTTTTACTGGCTTCAGTGTGCTTTTGATTAGACCCTAAATTTGTATGGAACCAATGCCTCAGCATAGATTAGGGGCGTGTTGTTCTGCTTATTGCGACTTTTGAATGGGAGCTCAAACTGGGGTTTTCAGCTTATCTGGTTGTTAATGATCCCAAAACCATATTTGCGAGAGAGAGAGGTGTTTTTTACTCTGTCTTAACCAAATTCCAATTTAGGTAGCTATAGTGCCTTCTTCCCGCCTAAAAGTTCCTACTTCCAGCTGGATTCAACATTCACCTTTTCCTGTCTCCAGCTTTTTGGACAGCATTGCTTTGTTCTGCCTCAGTAATAACCACGTACAGTTTATATTTCAGTTTATGAGTAAAGAGCTTAGCAATGCCTTTGGATGCAAGTTATTGCATCCAGTAAATGTACAGTATTTTTATTAGTGATTAAGAAAAGTGAGTCTTCGATTTTCAAAAATATGTGATAGTTCTGTCTGGCCAGAGAGCATGCACAGCAATGCTTCGCTTCCAATAGACTTCCACGTGTAAGTAATGATGGTGGCACCAAATCAAATGGCCAAACCACAGTTCCACATTTCAAGCACAAACTTTGAAAGTTTCAGTGTGTGCGCCAAAACTAGCAAAACTTGAGCTAATCTGTCAACGGTGTCATTGAAACTACATTCAGGAGCATTAATCAGCAGAAAGAACTTGATAAACTGGGAAGTCTTCAAAGGAGGGTGCTATTTATTTTTTTTCAACAAATATACAGCATATATGGGCATCAGCAGCAGATATATTAGGCAATGATCTATTATTAAAGGAACACATTCAACCTGCTTATATCCAGAAATGTATTTTCTGTGAAAAAGATGATAAATAGATGCAGCATGGCCAGAAAGGACTGTGTTTTAAAGTTGGGTTTACTGAAGATCCTAATAATGGTCTAGAGTTTGTTAAACTGACTTTTATTATTCTTAACCACTTTGAGGCATTCTGCATGGGATTTCCCTGCCTCTAAACTGTTTTGTATCTAGACAGATTGACAATGAAAAAGTAAACGCCATGCTTTATGTGCAAAAGATGGTGCATTTCACCACATTGTCACACTTTGTATTGTCACGGCAAAGATTATTTCCTATGTGGTAGCTGAGATGAGGGCCTTTCACGTATACAAACCAGAACTTTCCAGGATAACAAATTGCAGTTGGGTTTGTTAGTTGATTTTAATTTTATTTTTTAAAACCTTCTAACAGGGGTGGACTAATTCTTGTAGGCTTTGATGTACTGACCTGCCTCTAACACTTTCAAACTTGCAACTTTCCTATTAATAATTCTAAACTCTCCTAAGAAAACTTGGCTCCATATATGTGAGTTTACACAGCATCTGTGAAAGCCAAGATTGGTTTTAATGTCAGTTGGAGCAGTTATACTGTAGGAAGATTGGAGCTGTTGAGGGAGATGATGCTTGTATTCTGACACCAGGTGGGACAGCTTCATACCAAGTGTAAATCTCTTGCTCTCTAAAATGTGGAAGGAGGGACCAAAAGACCCAAAATAAATACCTTTCATATGGATTGTTCAACTGAAGATGTGTGCCTTGAGGAATCCTGAAATTTATGCCCTGTAGTCTCCATGCTAGTTGGCCACCCAAGCAGAGAGCTTTTTATACTATGCTGGTTCAGTTCCTTCTATTTAGCTATCCATGAGTAATAAACCCTCTGGCATAAAATGTACGTTCTCTGGAACTGAACTAGAAACCATCATGAAAGAACAACTTAACTGACTTCATTAATGTCAAAATATGCCTCCTTTCCTTCAATTGACACAACTTTCCACTGTAGCATTGACTCTGCTATATTCAGAAGTGTGCACTCACTAACAGGTATTTACCACATGCCAAGCAGTGATTATGGGAGATGGAATATCTATCTGATTTTTGCCGTATGCCATTTTTGTGGGAGCCAAGAGAAACAGAACACAGAAGTAGGTTCGGTCTGTATCCCACACAAAGACCGATTAGAGACGTCCTTCAGCCTTGACTCTGCATTTTAGAATTGGTTTTACATTTTTATCATATTAAGTGACTGTTAAGCTTTTTCTATAGCTATTTGCATACTCAGTATTTTGTCAGCTCACAATAAACGTGCATTGTTCGAACTGTGTCAGCCGCATGCAGTTGACAAACACTGGTGTAAGGTGTTTGAGTCCAACTTGCTGGAAGGTTTTGAACTGGTAGGAACAGGGCTCTTTCTCATGACTATGAATTCAAGGTACGAGAAATGGACATAGGAACTTCCACACTGGATCAGACCCAGGGTGCATCTAAACCAGTATCCCGTCTGACAGCAGCAGCATGAGATACTTCGGAGGAAGGTGCAAGAACTTTATTATAACGATTATCACCACTTGTATTGTAGAAGTGCCAAGGCGCCCTAATCATAGACCCTGTTGTGCTAGGCGCTGTACAAGCAAGAACAAAGATGGTCTCTGCCCCAAAGAGATGACAATCTAAATATAACATAATAGTAGATGGTTACAGAGCAGCTAGAGGAGTACAAGTTAAAAATGAGACCATATTGGTTAGCATGGTAGGCAATGGTCTCCTCATATTGAAACCACTTAATCCCTAGTAATTAGTGATTGGTTTAAGCATGAGGTTTACTCTCTTCTAAAATCTACTTGTGTTAACTATTATAACTCTGGATATTCTTGGTATCCATATAAATGTCCAGTCCCTTCTTGAATGTTGCTAAATTTGTGGCCTCAACAGTCCTGTGACAATAATTATCACCATCTGATTATGTTTTGTGTGGAAAAAGTGTACTTGAACTTGCCGCCCCTTTAACTTCACTGAATGTCCTCCTTGTTTCTCATATTATACAGCAGGGAGAATGAAAGCTCCCAATGTACCTTCTCTATCCCATTCTGTGCTTTACATACACTTATATCCCCTCTTAACCATCTCTTTTCTAAAGTGAGATGCCCCCAATCTTTTCAGTCCCTTTTCATAGGAGAGTTTTCTGGCCCCTGACTGACTTGCTGCTGGTTTGCAAATACCAGGATGGAGGGCAATCTTGGTATTGCTAGGTATTTAGAAATCCATTTGTAGATATTGTTTGTAGGATTAGAGATAATGAAACAGATGTGCAGATTATCATATAGCTTAGACCATAAATGAATGTGAGTGGGGCGAGAAGGAAGATTCATGGAAGGGGTACAAATCTAATGTTCATTCACGAGTGATGAATGTAAGTTGGAAATATAGAATGTGTTTAAAATGATGGGGAAGAGGGTCACTTTTAGACAAGTCCCTCCCTTTCACATACTCACCAGTATAAGCCCCTCACTCATACCCTAAAGAAAAGGTAAACTCTGGGTAATTATGCCCCTACTGTACATTTAGTCAGTTTAAAGTACCTTCACAGCATTGCTGAATTCCAAAATGTTGTACAGAAGATTACTGTTACAAGCAGCGAAGTCTTTAAATAAAAAGAAGCCTCCCAACAGTTACATAGCACTTCCACAGAGTGCTACCCGCTTGCCCCTCAATTCATTCGTATTCACTGCTGCTCCTGTGTGCCAGTTAGCTTTAATTTTTACTATACACAATGACATCAACAGCTAATCGGAATATAGAATAGCTGGATTTTAGTGTGCCTATAAACTACAGAAAATTGTCCTTGGCTAAATTCCTGCTTTCAGATTGGCTGACAACAATAGACATGGTTAAGTTCAGAGTAAGAGCCATTAAGCATAATTACTACCACAGGGTAAAAGTTTAATTGTGTTAAATTTTAAATCTGCATAGTCTAAGCTTATTTACAAGCTGGTGAGGTCCTTCTGTTACATAAGAGAGAATAAATCTGTACTTAAAAATTGCTGTCTTCTAACTTTTAAGAGAGTTTTAAAAAGAGGTTAAAAACCTTCCTTGTCTCCTTCCCCCCAGCGTCATGCCAGTGAGAATATTGAGGCTCTTATGGTAATTTCCCTGATATGCTTGAGCTTTCGGTGTGTGGGGGTGTGTGTGGGGGGGGGGGGAGGGGGTGTAACAGACAAGATGGGATTTGCTATGGAGAATGCATCCAGAGGATGGAGTGTGTTTCCTTTTTTGTGGCTTCTTTTTAAACTAAACCATGGGATGTATTGATGGTGAAAGGGAGTTCTTCCCCAAAATTAAAAAAACAAAAACCCAAACTGCTCCTCGTGTGATCTCCAAGTGAGGAGGTATGGAGCATGACAGCTGGACGTGCCAAAAAACAAAGACCAAGTTCTTAGTTGAAGAATGCGTCTCTTCTTTGCCTCAATCTGCACTTCCTCCAACAGCAAAAAGTCTGTGAACTTTGAGCTACAAGTCAGGCATACTTGAGAATTTTAGTGACTATATAGAGCTTTAAATCGTTCCCTGAGAAGTGATTAAAATTAGAAAGTGCTAGAATGTGTGTGAAATGTTCATATGTTAGGGAAGGGAGGTGGGGGCTGTCTGAAACTTAATAGCAGAGAACAAGATTAGCACACTGAAAAACTGGGAGCTACATTTATGTAGACATTAAAAGGCAACATAATTTCAGCTGGACAAAACATAAACTGCAGCTCTTATGCAAACATTCAAAGCTATGTAACACTTGGTTTACCCCCCAACCCCTGAAAAGAGACAGGTGAATCCAGTGCCAAATACAATCTTCATGTTTCTTTAACTGTTTAAATAGTTAAGTGAACATCTGTCCAAACTTCCCCATCATTTCCATGTAGAGAAGTATCCTATTTGAAGGGTGAAGAAAACTGCCTGTTTAACAATGCAAATAACTCTGTCTGGGGCCGCTTTATTTTATTTAATCTAGATTGAGCTCCACACAACTGTGATGCTAATGAATAATGGATATTTTACGCTCACAAGAATAGTGGCATCGTGCACAGAACAAATTTAGGATTAACTTCCACTGTTCTCCTTACCTAATGTATTGGGCTGCTTTGCTTGGGTTTTATTTTTATTTTTTATTTTTAAGTGATTTTTTTTTAACGTTTGCTGTGATTTGGATATTCTAAAAATGCAGACGTCATTGTTCTCCTAATCTGCTAGTTTTCTATCAAATAGAGAAATTGAAACTAATGACGGCTGCTACTGTACTAAGGGTGTTCTAGTTATACGATGGAAGACGGTTACACCAAGGAGTGACAGACACTTCTGTTTTGCCAAGTAAAATGACTATGAATCAGAAAATACAAATTTGGGGCTATATTATAAATTGGCACCCCATCCAGAACGAGGGGCATTGTAGCTATGCTGGCCCAGGAGCATTCCAGGGAGGGGAACTGTGAGCTTCTGCCGCCACTGCTGGCACCACCACCCTTGCTCCGGTCTGCTACTGGTCCATAATAAGACACGCCCTTTCTTGCAGTGTCCCTGACCACCAGTGTAGGACTGGGAGCAGCAGCCCTCTGAAGGCTCTTCTCTCTCTCTCTCTCTCCTGCACTAATCCATGATGCAGGGAGCCATGCATGAAAGTGAAGGGCTGGCTCGCCTGCTATCATAAGAGCAGGCCACCATCCTGCCCTTGCTGAATATGTTGCCATTTGCTTTGTTTGTTTATAAGACTTATTTAAACTCTTTGCTGTTTTGCTCGGTCTATTGCGGTACAGGCTTTCCAGCCCTAATGTGGTGAAGTCTGAGGGCAAGAGTATTTAGATCTTACATTGCTGTGTCTCTGGTACTATTTTTATCTGGCCCATTGTACCATAAACTTTTTTTTTTTTTGTAAAGTGTCAGACAAAAATGTCTAGTCTCCTCCCACCGAAAACAGTCCAGTGGCCTTCAAGCCAAAAATAACAGAAAAGTAAAGGGTGTCTCTTTTAACATCTGACACAAGAAGTAAGACTTTTTATATGCCCAAAACAAGCTAACATGATAGCTCAGGAGCCTGAGAGCGGAAGGGTTATCTTGAGGATCTTATCACACTTCAGTGATTACTGTCCAGTGATCAGTAGCACTGATTTGTTCAGCAAATTGTAGGCTGAGAAATCAGACATAGGTGTTCCTCTGCCAGGCTACAAGTGGTTCTCTCTATGCTTTTTTGCCTTTTTGTATTGGTGGAACCAGTAAGTACTGGCATTAGCAAGATCCAACTCCAAAGAATTGAAACAGACCTTAGGCCCCATATATGTTTAGGGGGATGTACATACGTGTGCATGTTTACATGCACGCCAAACTAACAATCAGCAGGAAGAAGGTGCCTTCCACATAGCTCTGAGAACAATTAAATCACATGCATTCTCTTAAACAGAAAGTAACTAAGTGACTATTTGCAGTTTAAGATTGAAATCTTTGGTTCGTTGCATGCATCCCCAACTGGTTCCTATAGCTCTAATTTAGAAGTGCTGTCGTGCCTGTCCCCAGGGAGTGGCACTGGCTCATGGGTCTTCAGGGACTTGTCCAAGGGCTGGGGGGATGATGCCGTAGCTCTTGGTTAGTCTCCCTTTGGGAGCTGTAAGAGCAGCAGACATCTGGGAAGAGAGATAGCAAAAGCCATGACGAAAGTGGCAAAGCTTCCAGCTTCCAGAAAGGCTGTCCTCAAGGACTGGGGAGCTGAAGTGAACTGTTTGTTTGTGCCTTGGTATAAGAAGCCTCCCAGGAAGGTCGAGGAGGGTGGAGGTCTTAGCAAAATTTATAAAGTGGCTTTGTAAAACATTATTGCCAAGTGTCTTTAGATAAGCATGTGTTCCTTTAAAACAGGAGGTAAGTTAGACTTTTCTCCAGTGGCAGCTTTGCCTGCCGGAGTTGGCAAAGTTAGTGAGTCTTCTTCATTTCACTCATTGTCATCGGCTTGGATTCCTCCATTAGGCAACAATGAAGAGCAAATGGGTGCTCAGTGGGGTGGGGAAGGAAGCAAGACGTTCAGAGAAAAAACCCTGCAAATAGTTTTGTTTTGACTGAAATTGTGTGAGCCCCAAAATAGCACTGAAAGTGTCTTTAATGCTTTTCTCCATTAGATAGTAAATTAGCCCAAGGCTCACAAGCCAAGTGAAATTTCATTTCGACAATCGGCATTTGCTCACCAGGCAGTTTTATCCCAAGTTCCTGCACACTGGTTGGTCAGCGAAATGGATACTGCAACTCCTATTTATTGGTGCAATACAGTATTTGATACTGCTAATTACACTTAATTAGTGCTTCCACCATTTAATTAAAATGGCTTCTAATGATTGTGCTTCTTTGGCAGGCTCTTTGGTACCACCGGGAATTGCGCTGCTTGCAGTAAACTGATCCCTGCCTTTGAGATGGTGATGAGGGCCAGAGATAATGTTTACCATTTGGACTGCTTTGCCTGCCAACTCTGCAACCAGAGGTGAGGACACGGTTATTACAGAAATAAAAAAACCCACAAACTATTTTTTATTTTTGCCCACGGACCAAGGAAATCCGCTTGATCTTTGCCACCTCTCTGGGGCCGAGAAGCTGCTAGCACTGGCTGGGTTGTCTTATTTTTAGTCGCCTACATAGACTGGGTCTGTCCTGCAACCTTTTCGAGGATTGGGTCTGGTGGAGCCAAGGGGAGTTGGGGGGGGTGGTGCAAGGACTGCAGATCCAGGCACAGTAGGCACCAGACAGCTGTTCTGAAATAGTTGTAATGCAACTGAATGAACAGCTTCTGAGATCTTTCAGCATCTAGCCTGTTTGCTGAACACCCATAGATGGAGATAGGACCCTCTCTTGCACAAGTACTTCTAACTCAGAGTTACTTAAATCAGACTTCTGACAGGCTCAGAAGTGAGGAGGGTATGAAGGAGAAATGTATTCTAGGTAAGCCCTTTTGGAGACTACGAAGTGCTCTCTTCAGTTTGCTGCATAAGCAATAGAGCCTGCTTGTGGGGTAGTTTTAAATGGGGCTGTACCACACCTGATTGGAAGATGCAGAGAGAAATGCATATCAACGTATACAATGAAAGGACATATGGGTTCAGCCTGACTCATTTGGTATCTATAAAAGACTGAATGGGGGAGGGGGGGGTGCGCGCGTGCAAAGACTTTAGGGCATGCTTTTCTCTTGATTTTGGTGCACTTGTTGGAAGATTGAGTTCTCCTCTTGGAAGCTGAGTGCATTAAATGCAGCATAGTCTCCCTTTTTGAAGCATGCATTCTTAAAACTTCCCCCTCCTTGCTTAGGCTGCCCGTTGAACCACAAATTATTGTTTATGAAGGGACATGTGGTAAAAGAGGAGGAAAAGAGTGAGTAAGCTCAATGGGAGAAAAGCACGTTACTTCAAAGCCAAGTTAACGTACCTGATATTTCACTTAAAAATAAGATACATCACATTCAATTACTCTGGAATTTCAGTCAATATGGAGTTGTGTGTGTGATATTTACACACACATATGCTCACACCTCCTTTCTAGCGTTCATGTTAGATTTGTGAGAACATATCAAAATACAGGGACGGACTTTCCTCTCACACTTGTTTTATATCCGTATAACTTGGTTGAAGTCTGAGGAGTTACACCTGACTCCCAGCAGTGCATGTATGAGGAGAATCAGACACACGGTATGTAGTTTGGGTGGCTTTAATTGAAGGCACTGTATCAAACACAAAGCTGGCATTATTTGTTTGGGGGTAGAATGCCTTCCTATTAATACTGACAGCTGCAATAAATCAAGCTGTCCCCAGTTTAATAGGGTTATTCCACTGAGGTTATAGTGACATCTAGTGGTTGGTGTGCTGGACAGGGAGCGTACTTTCTTGCAGACAAACTGTATTTCCCAGGGTTTTGGTGCATAGTCCTATTTTTAATTCTGTCTTTAATATGCTTTTGATATACCTTAATGCTATCCAGAAAGCATTGGCAGACCTATCCATTTTGTGACTGCGCTGGCAGGAATTCAGCACCTCCCTCCCCAGAGACAAAACTCATAATAGTGAGCAGCCTCTCACAGGCAAAGTCCTCAGTTAGGTTTTTTGGGATCTATTGGTATTACCCTGTTTTTTTCAGAGTCCCAGGCTCCATTCTTAGCATAGTGGGGTTTTTTTTTTAAAAAGGCAAAATAATACTTTATTTAATAGTGTTAGGTACGAAATATTTCCATCAGCTATCGTCTCCAATGCACGTCAAAAACACTGATTCCTAAAATGTATCTTGGGCCTAACTCATGTTGCATTTTGTAAGGGTAAGTAGCTGTTGTCTAACTACTAAATCTTCTTTTTACCACAGTACTCTGCTGACACATCAGTATCCTAAGATGTTTCAAGCAGTTCACCTGCCTTTTTCTCGTGTTGAGTTCTATTCTGAAAGTCACTTTATAAAAATGGCATCCTGGGTTCAATGTTCGTGTCTCACTGATTCCTGATGAAACTCGCTTAGTAAGACAGGTTTTTCTAACAGTTCGGCACTCACGGTGTGAATGAAGGCTGGGTTCCCTTTTCCTCGCACATCAACCTCCAGAAAACTGCTGGGTTTCCACAGGCATAAAACGCTTTGGGTGTGACACGGGCCTGCTAAATCTTGATTGGTAGTTGGGCATGAGAAGGAAAGAACTCCACTTCCTGCTGGGTCCATGCTGAGTTTTCAGGGCTGGCAGCTGGAGAAAAACATCTTTGTCTTGTAAATTGAGCACATTGTGAGAGATAAACATGGGACCCCACGATGCCTGGTTTTCACCTGATTTTAAAAGAAACTACACTCAACCACACCCTACGAATCACTTTTCAGCTCTCCCACGGCTGCTCTAGACCCCAGCTAGATTTGGCAAGAGGTGGCTGTTGACTGTGCTGCATTTGTGCTGGTGGCGTGACATTGTTTTGTACTCCTGCTCCTTGGGTTTTATGGTCACAGTTTAAGTAACGTTAAGTAGCAGAAAGTCAGCAGTTGTGTCTTAAGTTGCAGTCTGGGAAATGTTGGCTAATAGACTTTGTATATTCAGCAAATCCATTGGTGAGGCTGTGACTTTCAGGAGAATATGTGCAATGCTGCTTTAACTGGAGTCTCCTCTTAAAGAAGCAGCTTTTGTTTCTTTTCTGGAATACAACGTTAAAAGTTAGCTAGCTGAATTTCAGACTATTATAAAGAGGGCTTCAGGTGCAAGCTAGGAGAGGAGACTGGGTGCTGAGCTAAATCACACAATGAACCATATTAATTAAGCGCACTGTGGAAGCCACAGGTTTTCGCTATACCCACTTGCCAAATTAAGCAAGGCATCAGCTGACTTATAGGCATCCATTAGGGGAAAACTTGTATGAGGTGCTGGAGAGACTCTTATAATTCAGACTATCCAGTCTGATAGCAGGCTTTCAGTCTCTAGCTACCCACTGACTATCACAGGCCGAGAACTTATTCCAGATCAGGACTAGAGAATTTCCCTTGTACAACCATGCATAGTAGTATGGTGACCAGACAGCAAATGTGAAAAATCGGAATGGGGGCGGGGGTTAATAGGAGAAATATAAGAAATATATATAAGAATATAAGAAAAAGACCAAAAAATCGGGACTGTCCCTATAAAATGGGGACATCTGGTCACCCTACATAGTAGGGACACGTTTTCAAGGCTTCATGACTCTGCTGAGGAAAAAGTTGTCCTCTTTCCGTGGGCTTCATGTTGTGTAGGGCCTATATTTCTCCCCTGAACTTCTAGCTAATATTTTTGCCTCTTTAAAGTTCATATCTGCCAGTTCCTAGCTGGCTGGACATGTGTGCACCATATATATCTGTCTTTCAGAACTGGCTGTCTGCATCACTACCAGCTTTGCCTGTACCTGCCCTGAAGTAGTGGGACTGGCTTAGGACACTGAGGCTGTCTCACCTATGTCCTGCTTTGTTGTCAAGCACTTAGCATGTGCTAAGTCAGACTCTGCCCTTGAGTGGGAGATCAGTGAAGAGCACTGTGTGTATTATCCTAAAATTCTAGATTAACTTTTACACCTATAGCAAACAGGAGGTGTGAGGAGCCAAGTGGCTGTCAAACTGCACCTTGCAGGTATTGTGTGCAACCTTTTTGACCTTAATGATCAAATAAAATGGTTAAATATCACAAGTCTCTCTCTGTCAACTTTAATACAAACAGAACAATTTACATGGTAGACAGAGAACTTCATGCTCCATTCCATGAAGATAAAGGTTAACCGAGTCTAGCCATCCATCAAGAAACTTCTATTTATTGTTCAGCACTGTACATAAGCGGGTGAGGAAGGACTTAATAGCCATTTAGTGCCTGTAAATTAGTGTAAACACTGCCTCACCTGGAAATTTGAATACCGTAGAACATTTCAAACATTTTGTGTAACATAATCGGTTTGCTTCCCAGTTTCAGTGAATTCTGAAAGCTCATGTCTATTTGGGGATCTCTTCCATCACTTTTCATGTTGGATTGTTATTACAGTAGTATCTATAGCAGGGGTAGGCAACCTATGGCACACGTGCCGAAGGCGGCACGCGAGCTGATTTTCAGTGGCACTCACAGTGCCCGGGTCCTGGCCATCAGTCCGGGGGGCTCTGCATTTTAATTTAATTTTAAATGAAGCTTCTTAAACATTTTAAGAACCTTATTTACTTTATATACAACAATAGTTTAGTTATATGTTATAGACTTATAGAAAGAGACCTTCTAAAAATGTTAAAATGTATGACTGGCACGCGAAACCTTAGAGTGAATAAATGAAGACTTGGCACACCACTTCTGAAAGGTTGCTGACCCCTGAGCTATAGGCTTCAACAGAGATCAGGGCCTCTTGTGCTAGGCACTGTTCAAATGCATAGTATGAGAGGGCCTCTGTGCCAGAGAGCTTACCGTCTAAATAGACAACACAAACAAAAGGTAGGAGAGGGAAACAAGGTGGTGAAGTGACTTGAGTCTCTTAGAGATCAGTGGCAGGGCCAGAAATAGAACTCAGGTCGCCTGGTTCCTAGTCGAGTGCCCTATCCACTGTATCCTGCCTCCCTAAATTCCAGTCCGGTAAGTATAGTTCATAATGAAGATAACTTTTCCTTTCCATCTGGGCACCCACTACCTCTAGACTTAATGCTCTGATCTTTTCCTCGGTGTACTGCCACCTGGTTAATGCCAACTAACATTTGGACTTGCGTGACTTTATTTATTTTTTAATTTTTTTTACATTTCAGATTTTGTGTGGGAGACAAATTTTTCCTGAAGAACAACATGATCTTGTGTCAGATGGACTATGAGGAAGGGCAGCTGAATGGAAGTTTTGAGTCCCAAGTTCAATAACGATCCCTGCTTTGCTGAAGCACTGTGGGATGGACGTTCAGCCACACAAGCAGTGAGGGGCGTCTGTCAGCTTGCCTGCAATATTTTTTTAATTCTTGGTCCAGAAAGGACTATATACATTGTAGTACTTTTTTCCCGCCCCCAACACAAAGCAGTTACAAATTTAGATGTACAGTTGTGCCTGCTTAGCTGAGCACTGCATTGCCTGTATGTTTGTGAGTTTTTTGGGGTCTGGGGGAGGGCTCTGTACAGTCTGATTTCTGTATATAAACTGGAACATTTATTTTATGAAAAATGTAATGCAATTTTATTACTGGTGTGAATTAAAAATTATGAATGTTTCCTGGTCATTTTAAGTTGTGGTTTATTCGTAATACAGTTGGGGCTTGTGTTTCCTGCACTTGATGCTGACCAGATATATTTTTTTAAAACAATACACAGATCCCTGGAACGCTCATGAAATAAAATAACGGGCAAGAGTTTAAACTACTACAAAAACAGACAAGAGTTGGGGGAGGAAGTGCTGCTCTGAAATTCAACCTCTCAGTTTCAACCACATCACGTTTTGTCTCCACAATTGCTGTCATGTAGAAAAGGCGTAAATGAGCTCTGTGTGGGTGATAGCTGGGGAATCTTTACTGCATCACTAGTCAATCCCCATGAGGACTGTGGTAAACAACTTCTTTAATTGTTCACCATGAATGGTATCTGTGGACACAGGCCTCCTTTAAGTGAAAGCACATCAGTCCAGACAGAGCAATGTTATGACCAAGAACCCTATTGACCAGCTAATACAGTATCTCTTCAGTATGAACCCTAATGAATAGAATCTATCTAGCCTTGTCAACAGGTGGCCAGTTACTGATCAGAATATTCATTTCAGGGCTTTGGCATGGCTTAATTCTCTTATACAGGGCATCAGTTTTCCAAGTGTCAGGCACCAAAACAGCTGATGCCAGAGACTTCAAACGAAGCCTGGTATTGAACCCACATCACCTGTTTTACAGATCTTTTTGCTTGTCATTTGCCAGTTGTTGTGACCTCCCACACAACAAGCTGTCAGATTCCAGTTAATCTAGGTCATTTAAAAAGACTGATTAAAAAAAACTCCAAATTCTATTCAGGCTACTCTTTGTGGCAATTGTCAGTGTTACACAATTCACGTGCAGGGTATGGGATCACACCAAACAATTTTACGTACAACCAACACCATTTTTATACATTGCAGCCAGCACTGGTAAACAATTACTTCAGTTCTATGTACTATATCTCCCTGCTTTTCTTTTCTTTGTTTGTTTCAATTTTTTCCCAGCATGAATTAATAGCCGGCTACTGATCTTGAATCTCATATTGCTTGTTTCCTCTGCATTACAAATACTATGTACAGTTTTATCTTGGTCTCTCATATCTATTTTCTTTAACTGTGTTTCACAGTACATCCAGAACTCAAGCTGAGCAAACTAAAAAAATAACAGCAGAACACCAGAGATGTAAGAGAAGCACTGAGATATCACTAATAAGCTAACATACCTCATAGTGTATCTTGAGCATTCCTTCTCTTGAACACAGAGGTAGATATTTCAGGATCAGGATGGCCATGTGAAATGAGTTGTTTGGTCTCCATTCTGTTTCTGGCTGTCAGGAGTCTTTTCAATAGGTCACTCCTCCAGTTAATACCAATTGGTTCCTTTTAGCAATTTCATCGGGGGGTGGGGGGAGCATGGATTAAATAGCCTTCCTAGCACTAGAGGCTATCAAATAAGCTCATGGTTGAGGCTGCTTGTGACAGTATAGGAGAGTCTTCATTTTTCACTACCCAAACTGTATTTGTTTTCTTGATTTAAATCGGTTACCATATCCAGTACTGTCGTTTTGCCACCTTTCATGCTCTAAATTCAAGGAAAAAATTGGCATGTGCATATCCACGATTTCCTTCCATAGTTTAAAATGATTACATTTGTGATGGTAGGGGTGTTATCCCATAGTGATGATAGGAACCCAGCTTTGTTAGCTCCCCTGTCAGGCTTATTTAAAGTTTGAAAGAAGTGTTTTGGTGCCAGTTAAGGAATCTCTTTAGAGAACTGATACTTACTTCTTGATGTCTAAGAAATGCTCTTTCAAGATCATATAACTTAATTTCTTCCAGTGAAAAGGATAAAAATTATCTTTAAAAGATTTGCCTAGACACGTTGGCCACCAATCAGTTCTATTATTACTCAGTCATATGCCGTACTGACAATGAAGTTGAAGTATTAGGGCAAAGTATAGAAGGGAGAAATCTATCCAGTAGCTTGTAGAGAAGTGGCTCTTAAGAACATTGGATTATAAAATGGCTGTGTGGTCTGTATAGACAAGTTTCTTTTGTGTGATTGAACCACCTGTCTGCTTCCTTAAGCTGAGAATATCTGAGTTATCTTTTCTGTAGAGGCGCATCTGGGATGGCTCTTGTTTCATGTAGCCTCAACAATAGGCACACAAACAGAAAGAAGAAAGTTCTCTCTGGACACACGAGAACATTTTTCTACTGAATCACATGTTCTGATGGAGTGCTCACACAGCCTTAAGATATAGAAGAAACATTACAATTTGCCATTGATACTATTCAAAACTGTCTAGGCACAGATTAAATTTTCCTGAAGTTCTTTCCTTAATGTAAAGAAAAAATGGGGTTTATCTTTTATTTTTAAAGTGACTTAGTAAGAGATGTCAGAGGGTAGAAGGAGATGGAGAAAGAAGTTGGCATATGTAATATCTCTGATGGATTTTTGGCGTAATCTTGTTCAGTGGCACAGTGTGCGGGGCACAACCAATGGAAATCAGCAGGAATCATGAGAATGGCAGACAGGTTAATGTCAGATAAAGATGAAATCCAAAAGGACCTGGAAAAAATAGGCCACAGACTGATGAATGGTTTAGGGTTGATGTAGATTGTAAACCAAAAAAACACAGTGAGAGACTTGAACTGCAATACGGACTGGCCTAAATGGTTACAAATTGCAAGATGCTGGCCAGGAGAGTGATCTGCGCTAGAAGTAAAGTGGACAGAAACATAAAAACATTTGCCACAATGGTAGGTAAAAAAGCTAATAGGCATAAGTAGGATATGTAGGACTAGAAAGAAAAGATTAGATCATCTGTACTTGGGGACTGTCCGCAAGTTCTAATAAAAGAATTGAGTTTTCTTGAAGCTTTGAAGCTAAGCATGCAATCTTTTTTGAGTACCTCTTCGCTTCCTGGTTTAAGGGGAAGTGCCGAAATGAGATTTTGTTTCTCTGCCTTGGTAGGGCACAAAAAATACACTGAATGGGTAAAAACGTATTAGCAGTTTCTCATCCTGCCCTGTTCCTGTAAGCTTTCCAGATTGGCCAAAAGCAAGAACCAAAGACAATACGTAGCAGTAGACCTTAGTGGCTCTGACCTTAGTTGTTCTGAAGCAGATTTCTTGAGTCTAGACGATTTGGTGCTGTACAAAAGGTGAGTGCAAATTCAGCTGGAGCAGTGTTCAGAATTCCGAGTATCCTATTATGAAAAAATAGTACATAAAGGGGTTTGGAAGGCTTGACTGAAGATAACTGTGTAGCTTTCCTAATGAGGCACTCTTTAATGTGGACATGACTGGGCTGTCTGAAACCAGCTCTACTTGCTAACAAAGCTTAATGATGTTTTTTTTTTTGCTTTGCAGAAATCACTCAAGGTTAATGAAAGAAAACTATTGTCATCATGCATCCACAGCACCCTTCTCTGTTTCTTTTGGCCTCCTTTCTGTTCCCTTCCCTAGTTCTAGTCTCCTTGGCTCTATCTTCTCCAGTCCCAGTGGGGGAGGAAAATAACTATGGAAACCGAGAAAACCATCTCTGGCAGTCTTGAATAGCATGTTCCATGATGTCCTTGTACCAAAAACCCTCCAAAAGAGTGAAGTAGGCTTAGGGAGCAAGAAGTTTCAAGCACTCCTTTTCAGCCTGCCTCTTTTTTCGGACTGTTGGAGAGAGGACGCCCCAGTAGAAAGGATCATCTCCAATTACATGAACTGTTATGTGCTGTTGCAAACACTTCTGCAAACATTAGAAAACTTCCACCCAGCGTGGAAATGGCAAAAAAATAAAATTCTGGTGGCTTGCTTTCTGCATAGCTTACATTATTTTATTTACTTGTGCAATGGTAGCATCTAGGGTTCCTTTGGAGACCCATTGTAAGCGCTATACAAACACAGGACAGTCCCTGCACAGAGGTGTTTATGATCAAAGTCTAAGACGAGACAACAGGTGGAAACAACAAACACCTGGCAGGAGCACAAGGAAACAATCAGTCAATACCAGTTAGCCTGTTTAAACAGAGCCCACCAGCTGCTGAACCATTGTCAGGATTTTTGTAGGCATCATTGCAGATAGATGCCTGCCAAAAAATCCCCAAGTACTTAGTGTTCAATTGGTGGAGAAGGGGGAAACGCTTGTGACCTCATCAAGCCACCTCCTGGTAGAAGTATGTCAGTTCAGTTTTGGCATGTTGTCTTCAGCCAAGCTTCACATCTCACCAGGGTATTTTTCCAGGTATCGTAAACACCAAAAACACAGGGCTGAACTCTGCTCTGTTACACTCTTGATTGCTTTTCCTTGATGGGGTGCTCTTACATCTTCTAATTTTTTTCACAAATCCTTGACCGTGATAGGTCCTAAACTTCAACATTAGTGATGAGGCAAAATATATTTGTGTGTGCGTGCCAGATTCTGAAATCCTATCACCTAGTGAAGGAAAGATGTTCTTGTGGTGAAAGCCAGGACTGTGATTCATGAGAGCCAGGTCCTATTCCCAGTGCTGCCACTGACTTCCTTTAAGAACTTAGGCAAGTCCCCTGTGTCTCACTTTCCTTAGGCCCATCTTAAAACGCAGATAATGGCTACGTCATTAGGGTGCAATGTAGATTAATGCAACAGTGCTAGTGAGGCACTTTGAGGTCCTTGGATGGAAGGTGTCATAGTTTGCAAAGTGGTATTAATGTCATTATTTGAAGGCTGGATGCAATTGCATTTAAAAGAGACAATGGGGCTGCAGGAATGGAATTGTAGGTTAATACATTTCTGATCATCAAGGTTTCCAATGACTTACCATACCCTACCATGGGCATAACATCGTATATGTTATCGGGTGTCAGTTGCATTAAAAATTGTGGTTAACCACTCCAGTAAATGTAGGGATAGTTGATTTAATGCTTGATAGTCAGGATTAGTATTGTGCCCCTGCAAAGTGACTGACTGTAAATTTGATTCCGGATGCCTAATAAGACGCTTCCTGGACTGAATGATTTCTATTTTTTTTCCTGTCTTGCCCAGATTTGTGTATTGCATGCAGAAATTCAGCCTGTGAGTTGCTGGGCAAATGAGAAAAGCGCTGCATGCATTGTGGTTTCTCCTTTTGAATACAGTGCAGCAAATGTCCAGCAGTTTCATATAAAATACAGGAGAGAAATTGCTCAGTGCCTGTATAACCACTTTCATATATATGTATTGGATAAGGCCCACCCGCCGTGACCCACATTCTTATGATGGAATAGAATGTGATTTCTTAAAAAAAATCCCAGAAGGAAAATGCAATCATGATTTTTTTGTCTGAACACTGCAAATTTGCTTAATAGAAACAAGTACTGAAGCACAGACCTGCTGTTGAATAATCACTGACACTCTGATGAACAGAACATGAAATTCTTTTGATGGTGTGTTAGTCATCACTTGGTATAAATATTCATTTGAGGAATCACACCAGAGTAAATGGCATTTTAGACTCTAATCATTTAGTATTAGCAGCTCGCCTTTTTTACTGCTCAAGATAACCGCTGCTTAATCTGTTTAGTGACCACTGGCATGAAGTTTGACATTTCAGCTTTTGCCTCAATCCCTGCATTCAGAATGCTACTGTCAATGACCCCTCTGCTTGAGTCTTAATGATTCTTACTCAAAGTCTAGCAGAATTACTGCAGCATGGTGCTGCTGAAAAACACATGCAACTTGCTTTAACTTCTGAACTATTTGCCATTTGCCTACTTATTCTTAGATCAATGTGGCATTTAGGCTCTAGATTCCTAATGTAAAAAATCTTGGATGTTTTGTTTTGTTTTTTTTTTTGTTTTTTTCCTGGTCTAATGGCTGGTAGTGACTCAGTCTGATTTTGAAATAAAAACAAGTCAGTGTTGAAAACAAGCAAACTTGAGCCTCCTTTAAATTTATCTTTAACGCTGGTATAATTGTGCTGGTTCTGGCTCTCCCTCCAATCTTTTTTTTTTACCTTTCTATTTCAGATGGATGCTCTACTTTCCTGAGGTACATTAGCTTTATTGAACACTTGGCTATCGACAATCCAGCTCTCCTGATTTCATATCTTTCCAAACAAGTTAATCTAATATTAACAGCAATTTGTTACCTTGTTGTTAGCTTAATTTACTTTACAAGAAATGCTGTATTTGCATCTCAACCCTGTTCCATTCAGTTATAAGATGTATCCCCCTCCCTTGTGCCATAACGATCATTAACTTTGCTGAGAACAGTGCATAGAATGCATCTTCTCCCGGGCGGTAGCAAGTTCCATATAGACAGAGTGATCCTAATGAGGCATATTCACTAATTGGCTGGGAGGTGAAACACAGATTGGAGGAGTCTTTCAAAGATAAGAGCTATAAAATGCGGATCTGTACATATCCTGGAAATGTAAGATTCAGACACATACAAATACAGTACTGCACTTCCAGTAATATAGCTGAATTGTAGACAGTAGTTTTCCCTTGTGGCAAACATATACAGTAAATGTCTTTAGTATGGAAATAAGTAGACATATGGGCACAACAGCAGACATTTCTAATATCAACAGATTCCTGAAGCATTTATATAGTGCTTTCATGCTATTCAACTTGTGCATCAGGATTTTCTGAGGTTTATCTACGGGCAAAGGAAGTGTCTCTGTCTTTTCACTGCAAATTCTTGTAAGAGAAAAGGGCAAGCGAAGAGCTCAGTCAAACCACATGTTAAAACGCAATTTTCACGGTGACCCAGATTCTGACCATTATAAGAGGCTCAGATGTGAAAATTATTCTCAAACTTTAATGCCATACCACCTTGGGCAGTGATCTCATGAGATCTCATACTAAACAAGTCAGGTCTGAGGAGTACTTGGATGGGAGACCTCCAAGGGAAAAAAGTGCTGAAGGAAATGTTGTGATTCACTATGTGGCAAGCATCCCCATGAGTTAGTAATAATAATAAACCTGTGCCCCAGCATATTGTTAGGAGTAATTGTGTTGCCATCTTTCAGAAGATGGCCTCACTGTGTTGGCTCACGTGAGTATTGGCCTGGGACCAAATTCTGGATTATATACTTACATTCTGCAGAACTAAATTTTGGCCCGTCATTTTCCATCTAGACACCATTTTTCTTCCTGTCCTGCACAACAGGGTAGTGTGGCTGTGTGCTGTTAAAGAACTATGGATTTCTGTACCATCAGGGGAGAAAATTTGTAGTTATAGGAGAAGAGATCGATACTGATTTTGTAACCCATCCTTTTGAAAAGAAGTGGATAATTAGTATATAACATAGAATTGCGAAAATATTTTAAAAAATTTCACAGCATGTGAATAAACTGATTCCAGTGTAGCAATGAAAAACACTAGGCCAAATTATGCTCTTAGGTATATTTGTGCAGTTTCCCATTTACTTCTGTCCATGTTGTGCACATGTACAGTATCTGGGACCAAAATTTAGCCCATTGTCTTTTTATTTAAGTCACACTGGCACAGTATAGCCTATATTCTAACTAATGTGTAATGTAATATCCTAAATTCTGTTTAGACAGAACAGTATAACATTGCTACCAGAAACATATACCCAAGATTACAGAGTGTGGGCTGAAAATAATGGAACTCTAGTAGATTGGAGAGGCATGATTTTCCTTTACAAGAAGCTGTGCTGGTTTGTCTTTATCGTATCTGAGTGTTTGAGAACTCTGTTCTTATAATTTAACCACTCTATTTAGTACAGAAAAAGCTTTTAAAGTAACCACCTTTAAAACTTTTTTTTTAAAGATAGGTATAACATTTGCAGTCCTCCAATCTAGTAGGCTATTTTAATGAGGGATTGGATATGTTTTTCAGGTCTGCCACAAGGTTCTTAAATTTTTTCAGAACGTCTGGCTATACAATACCTGGTCCGGGTGATGGATTACGCCTTAATTTTCAATTTGTCCCAGTTCCCTCTCTTTTGACATTTCAGTCTCTGGTTGCCTTATCTTTACTGACTTAAAGAGCAAAGGTCTGGAGCAGGTATCTCCCTAATATCCTTTATGGCAAAGAAATTACTTAGCTTCTATTCTAATCCTCGCTGCTCCATCAGATCTACTGATTCTCTTGCAGGCTTCCAGTTTCTGCTATATAAAAATAATTTCATTTTCATTCTCACATCTTGGCTCTTGGAAATAAGGTAGGATTTTGATCTTAGATTTTACCTTCAGTGGCTGTTTCTTTTTATTGGCATAAATTGGGGTGGATTTCCATTTCTGAAGGACAGTTCTTTGGCTCACATTACCTTTTGCACCTGGCCATAAACCATGTTGTGTTTTTCTTGCATTCCTGCTTCCTTTTTGGTTTGGGATATGTATTTTTCACAGAGATTAGGGCAACTGCACCTCTAGTTCACCACCAGGGACACTGCCTCTAGACTTTCAGTTACTCAGCTATCAGCTTTCTTAGGCAGAGACCTGCATCTCTCTCCCTTCTGATCAGAGTTTTTTCAGGCTGCACAGTTTACTGCCTATACTGCGATATCTCCAGCAAGCAAGTCTGCCTAACCAGGCCAGCTTCTGTGCTTTGCTTTCTCTCAGAAAGCTATGAACAGCTGTAATTGCCAGCAGTTACAACTTAACACTCGGGTCTTTATAGGAAGCACATTTATTCTTAAAATGAAAGTATTACAGAGAAAATATATTAAAAAAACATACACACATGTTGACAAATTTACCAGAGATCACCCCGCAACTCCAACAAAGGCTCTGGGGGGGATCAGTCCTTCAGCTCCACAAAGGGGTTTTTTGTGTGGTTACAAGTTCGGAACAGCCTTAGCTCAGAACTAGCCCACCCATGAATAGATCAGTCAGCTTGGGCCTTTCTTCTTGAGATTCTGAGAACAGGTGATCAGCAGACAGTGGTCCCTTCCTCAGGGCATAGCTTCAAAAGCTGGGTTTTTGCATAACCACAAGTGGGAATTTGCATTCAGCTCCCCCAATGCCTCAGACAAACCACTTGAGATTTTGTTTGTCCCAAAAGTCCATTCTTGTCTGGCACATTGTTCAATACAGTCCTTTGAAGTTCATCGCACTTCCCAAGGTTCACATCACATCTCCTCCTTAGAGAAGTTACATACAATCCTGGCCCTCAATAATATAAATAACACACCTTTGCATTTAATACAGTGGACTCCAAAGATACTAAAATTTAAGGTTTTTTAAGGATTATTGCAGGAAATTGCATATCTGTCACAGTATGCCTTCTGTTTACATAGTTTCAATGGTGATTCTAAGGATTTTAATTTCCTCACATTTGACTTTACATTTTTTACCTGCTTCCTAATTTTTTTAAGTATCCTTTTTAATTTAGGAAAAAGAACGAGGAATACTTGTGGCACCTTAGAGACTAACCAATTTATTTCGGTATAAGCTTTCATGGGCTAAAACCCACTTCATCGGATGTATGCAGTGGAAAATATATACACAGGGAACATGAAAAAATGGGTGTTGCCATACCAACTATAATGAGACTAATCAATTAAGGTGGGCTATTATCAGCAGGAGGAAAAAAAACTTTTGTAGTGATAATCAGGATGGCCCATTTCCAACAGTTGACAAGACGGTGTGAGTAACAGTAGGGGAAAAATTAGCATGGGGAAATAGTTTTTACTTTGTGTAATGACCCATCCACTCCCAGTCTTTATTCAAGCCTAATATAATAGTGTCCAGTTTGCAAATTAATTCCAATTCTGCGGTTTCTCGTTGAAGTCTGTGGGGTTTTTTTTGTTTTGTTTTGTTGGAGAATTGTGACTTTTAGGTCTGTAATTGAGTGACCAGTGAAGTTGAAGTGTTCTCCGACTGGTTGTTGAATGTGTTAATTCTTGATGTCTGATCTGTGTCCATTTATTCTTTTGCATAGAAACTGTCTGGTTTGGCCAATGTACATGGCAGAGGGGTATTGCTGGCATGTGATGGTATCTATCACATTAGTAGATGTGCAGGTGAATGAGCCTCTGATGGTGTGGCTGATGTGATTGGGTCCTATGATGGTGTCCCTTGAATAGATATGTGGACATAGTTGGCAACGGGCTTTGTTGCAAGGATTGGTTCCTGGGTTAGTGTTTTTGTTGTGTGGTTGCTGGTGAGTATTTGCTTCAGGTTGGGGGGCTGTCTGTAAGCGAGGACTGGTCTGTCTCCCAAGATCTGTGAGAGTGAGGGATCGTCCTTCAGGATAGGTTATAGATCCTTGATGATGCGCTGGAGAGGTTTTAGATGATCGCTTCTCTCAGGATGTTCAACTTAATTACAAAGTGATCACAATAAATTAGTGGCTAAACTATGGTCACTTTTTAGATCAACTTCTTTGGGTTACTTAGGACTGAATGGAGCGTAGCCTCTCTGTGTGGTCAAGAACTAGTTGTTTCAAGAAGCAATCATTTGAGGTGTCAAGAAATTGCTTCTATAAAACTTGTCCCGATGTGACATCTGACAAGTTTATATGTGGGTAGGTGAATTCACCCATTATTACTTCTTTATTAAATTCAGTTGCCTCTTTGATTTCACTCAATATATTTTTCTTGACATGGAGGCCAGTGGTGTAACTCTTAGTATCACAGTGACTTGAGATTTGTATCCATGTGGATACAAATACAGACATGTGGTCCTCTCTACTCTGCAATCTTATCCCATTAGTTTCTATGGAACCTTTTCAGGGCTACTGCTTCTCTCCCACCTTTATGACCTTCTCTGTCCTCCCTGTAGAGTGTATACCCAGATAATGCAGTGTTCTATTGACTGTCTTTGTCATTCCACCATGTTTCAGAAATGCCTTTTATGTCGAGGTCCTCTTCTAGTACTAGGGATGTTAGTTTACCTACTTTTGCTCTTAAATTTCTGATAATTGTCTGAGATTTATAGCTTCTATTTTTGATTGTAGGCCTATTTACATCTAATTAATTTGTCCAACACCATATTATTTCTGGAAAGTATCTCTGTGATCTCAGCTTATCACTCCTCCCAATTCAGCTGTAATTTCTATCCTGTTCTTTACTACTGGAAACTGCAATACTTATGTATTAATGACATCCCTGGCAGATGTCTTAGTCTGACCAGAGTGCTTCATGGCATCTGTCAGGCTTTCTTAAAGAACACACACACCCCCACAACCCTCACATATAAACTAAACTGCTGTCTTTTGATCTTATTGGTGCTCTATACTGTGTTGATTAATTTGTAGTGCCAGATGTGAAAGAACAATAACACCAATTAATTGCAATTATGAAGAAATCCGGCACTGAACAGCTGACTTCAGTCATCCATAGAAGGCTTGACACCTGCTGACAGGTAAAAAAATAATAATAATAATAATAATTCAAGTTAGTCAATACAGTAGAACCTCAAAGTTACGAACGCGTCAGGAATAGAGGTTGTTTGTAACTCCTGAACAAAATATTCTGTTTCAAAAGTTTACAACTGAACATTGATTTAATACAGCTTTGAAACTTTACTATGCAGAAGAAAAATACTGCTTTCCCTTTATTTTTTTAGTAGTTTACATTTAACACAATATTGTACTTTTTTTTTTTTTTTTCCCCCCCCCCCCCCCCTTTTGGGGGTCTCTGCTGCTGCCTGATTGCATACTTCCATTTCCAAATGAGGTGTGTGGTTGACTGGCCAGTTTGTAACTGTGGTGTTGGTAATTCTAAGGTTCTACTGTACTTTATGTGTTTAACTTTTCTTGTGTATCAGTTTCTATGGTATGTAGACCTGTTGACTTGGATTTGTAAAGACACCAACAATTTATTTCACTCAAGTTGCCAAATAGCATACACAGACTGTCATGAACCACAGCTCTGGGCTGGGCTTCTACTGGCAATGTACAGGTGAAAGGATCAACATCCCATTATCAGTCTCTTGAAAATGTATGTTCTCTCCCTCTAACGGTTTGAACACTTTCTTGTAATTTCTTTGCTAAGTTTGGTAAGTGTTATTTTTCCTGATAGAGGAAATGTGTTCCGCCTAAAAAGCTGAAGAATTAGAAAAGAATTGCAGTAAATCTGGTATAATAGTAAAAGATTGGGGGGGAGGGTGCATGGAATTTACAATAAGCTTTAGAGTGGGATTTTCAAAGCTGCCTAAAGGAGTTAGGCACCCAGCTCCCATTGGAATTGGATTAAAGTTGAGCCCCAATCCATTTAGGCACCTTTTGAAAATCCCAACCTTAAATCTCAAAGAAGAATGGCCCTCATAAAACAGAGCTAGATGTTTACAAGGCAAATACCATGAAAACATTTTTTTTAGCAATTGGGTCATTAGTGGTGGTTATCTCAGCAGTAAAAATAAAGGTTAAATAGGTAATGACCCACTTCAACAGGCAGCAGAATACTACTGAGCAAATTGCACTGAGTGGCTATAACAAACGGAACTTCTTTACTCGCAGCTGTTCAGCAATGTTAAATGTTCGTGCACAGTGCTGGAATACGGACGTTACAGGACCTTCCACTGTGGTGGTTTTTTTTTTTTACTAGATTAAAATGACTGCTGCGTGAGGATGCTATTAATCTAACAATTTTTCTCTGCAAATAGATTTTATTTTTTATCTTAAAATATGTGCAGTAATAACTGTGGGTAGGATTTCTCATTCCAGCAGTAGCAAATGACGAATACCTAACAGGGTGTTTAGCAATAGCATATTGTACTATTATGCAGGAGTCTCAGGTCTGGGAGTGAGCTTAGGCCTTTCCAAGTAATTCAGACCACGCATATAGCCTAACAAGGGAAATAAGAGGCATGGTAAAGCAAAGCTACTGTACAAGTTCCAAAGTTGTCCAGCATACTTCCAGATTGTCTCTGTAAATTGTAAGTAAACATGAGCCATAACCAATCTGTAAATATTTTCATGGCTCTGAAGATAACACCCACCTACCCATGAATAATCTAGCTATTTGAGAGTGGTAGCCCTGTTAGTCTGTGTCAGCATCTGATGAAGTGGGTTTTAGCCCACGAAAGCTTATGCCCAAATAAATTTGTTAGTCTCGAAGGTGCCACAAGGCCTCCTCGTTGTTCTAGCTATTTAACTTCCTTTACAGCTAACCTTCAATCACAGAGTTGGGTAGTTTGGTTTACCTGCCTAACACAAGATGAGCCTACAGACATTTCCCATTGGCTCTAAACTTACTTACCTAATACTTCTGACTTCTTCACACTACCAGTAAGCAATCGAGATAGATGAAGGCAGCCTATTAAAAAGATGCTAAAAACATACATTTTAATTAAATGTATAAATCGCTGTATTTGTTTTTCCTTGAGGGAGGAAGTTCTGTACAGAAGAAAGGGCTCTCTCTCACTCTAGGTCAATACCTGAGGGAGGAAACGTATAAAAACATGTAGAATACAAAAAATTAAACGGGAAGCCTGCCAAATTTTTGAAATAACTTTGTAGGTTTTGGGGTGTGGGTGTGTGTGGAAGGGCAGGGCTAGGGTGCTTATCTATATGCCTAATAAGCTTCTTTTGTTACTATGAAGCTATTTGTGTTCAGTAAACAACAGCAGTTGCATAGCCTGGGCAGGATACTTTTCATTGTTTTTTAGTTTCCATCTGTCATTTACAACTAACTAGCTATAGTAAATCCACAAAATCTGCACATAACTAGCACAAATGGTGGAGGGCGCTTTTTTTCTTCACCATAACTATACTGTGAAATGAGTAGCCCCTGCTGTGAAGGCAACTAGTCCTAGGGTGACCAGATGTCCCGATTTTATAGGGACAGTCCCGATTTTGGGGTCTTTTTCTTATATAGGCTCCTATTATCCCCCCACCCCCTGTCCCTATTTTTCACATTTGCTGTCTGGTCACCCTAACTAGTTCTAAAGAATTTACATGTATTAGAGCCACTGTGCATTATAACATCCATTCCCTTGTACTTTCAGCCAAAATGAGATTTGAAAAGGATGTGAAGAAGGTTAAAGAAGCTGATAGTGACTCAGGCAAGCCAAATAAGAAGTTTAGTGAAGTGGGGGAGAATTACTGAGTTAGAGTGAGAAGACTGGAGTGGAGTCTGCCAAGGGTTACTGGACCCAAGGTTTTGTCCACACTAGAAAAAAGCACCATGGTGTAGCCTCACCACAGCTGCCGTGTAAGTGTAGACGCAGAGACATGCAAAGGTTTGAACCAGCGCGTCTCTCTCAATTGCCAGTTGGGTTAATCAGGAATTATCTTTATTAACTAATGGATGCAAACTCTGTCTTGTCCTTATTTACATCCGGGGTCAGCACCAGCTTCCTGGTTACTGGCTGCTGAATACTTAGACTTCTATCAGGTGTTTGAATTAGTACCTCACAACATTTTATAAACAGTGTAAAATTAACATGGCACACATTAAATGAATTACAGACTGGCTGACTGACGTAATGTAATTGCATACAGGGAATTGTCATTGAGCGGGTGTGTTTTCAGAGGGATCCTTTGCTGTTTAACATTTTTATCAATGACCTGGAAGAAAACCTAAAATAATCACTGATAAAGTTTGCAGATGACAGAAAAATTGGGGGACTGGAAAATAATGAAGAGGACAGGTCACTGATTCAGAGAGATCTAGATCATTTGGTAAACTGGACACAAGCAAACAAAATGGGTGTTTTAATATGGTTAATTGTAAATGTATCCAACAAAACATAGGCCATACTTAGAGGACGGGGGACTCTATCCTGGGAAGCAGTGACTCAGAAAAAAGATTTGGGGATCATAATGGATAATCAGCTGCACATGAGTTCCTAGTGTGATGCTGTGGCCAAAAGGAGCTAATGTAATCCTGGGATTCATAAACGGGAATCTCTAGAAGGAGTAGGGAGGTTATTTTACATCTGTATTTGACACTGGTGTGACCACTGCCAAAATACTGTGTCCAGTTCTGGTGCCCACAATTCAAGAAGGATGTTGATAAATTGGAGAGTGTTTGGAAAAGAGCCACAAGAATGATTAAAGGATTAGAAAACATGACTTAGAGTGATAGACTCAAGGAGCTCAATCTATTTTGTTTAACAAAGATAAGGTTAGAGGGTGTGCCTTGATCACTGTCTATAATTTCTGACATGGGGAACATCTAGCAGAGAAAGATATAACACAATCCAATGGCTGGAAGTTGAAACTACGCAATTTCAGGCTGGACTTAAGGTGTAAGTTTTTAAAGGTGAGAATAATTAACTAATGGAACAATTTACCAAGGAGATCATGGTGATTTCTCCATCACTGACTATTTTAAAATCAAGACTGGATATTTTTGAAAATAGTTATTTTGGGAAGTTCTATGGCCTGTGTCAGACAGGAGGTCAGATTGGATGATCACAATGGTCTCTTCTGGCATTAGAATTTATGAATCTGGACTATTCTCAAGTGTGGACAACTCCCAACAAACATACATCCAAACTGTACCTTTGGTTCACCAATAATTTCAGGTGGTGTTAATGTCCAGAACCAATGAAGCTTCATCTGCAAGTCCCACTCAACGTATCACAGGCTACAAAAAGAAAAGGGGCCCAAATTCCAGGGCAATATTGTTCAGTCTTTTAATGTATCTAGAATAAATCTATGATGTGCCATCAGCAACACGTGTGAGTAATGGGAAAGGGAACGTAGAGACTTGGGGCAACATTTTTAAAGGTATGTAGGAGCCTAGGTGCTTCTGAGAATCTTAGGCCTGGTCTACACTACGAGTTTAGGTCGACTTTAGCCGCGTTAAATCGACTTAAGCCTGGACACGTTTACACTACGAAGCCCTTTCTGTCGACTTAAAGGGCCCTTTAAACCGGTTTCCTAACACCACCTCGACAAGGGGATTAGCGATAAAATCGGCCTTAGGGGGTCGGAATTGGGTTAATGTGGACGGAATTCGACATTACTGGCCTCCGGGAGCTATCCCACAGTGCTTCATTGTGACCGCTCTGGACAGCACTCTCATCTCAGATGCACTGGCCAGGTAGACAGGAAAAGCCCCGCGAACGTTTGAATTTCATTTCCTGTTTGCTCAGCGTGGAGAGCACAGGTGACCATGCAGAGCCCATCAGCACAGGTAACCATGATGGAGTCCCAGTCCCAGTCCCAGGATCGCAGAAGAGCTCCAGCCTGGACCGAACGGGAGGTACAGGATCTGATCGCCATCTGGGGAGATGAAGCAGTGCTCGCCGAACTCCGAAACAGTAAAAGAAACGGCAAAACATTAGAAAAGATCTCCAAGGCCATGAAGGACAGAGGCCATAACAGGGACGCGCGGCAGTGCCGCGTGAAAATTAAGGAGCTAAGGCAAGCCTACCACAAAGTCAGAGACGCAAACGGAAGGTCCGGGGCAGAGCCGCAAACATGCCGCTACTACGCGGAGCTGCATGCCATTCTAGGGCGTGCAGCCACCACTAGCCCAAGCGTGTTCTATGAGTCCCTCTCTGCAAACGGGGAAGCGGGTTCGGCGGACGAGGAAGATGAGGATGGAGAGAACATAGATAGCTCACAGCAGCAAGGAAGCGGAGAAACCAGTTACCCCAACAGCCAGGATATGTTTGTCACCCTGGACCTGGAAACAGTAACCCCCGAACTGACCCAAGACCCTGAGGGCACACAGGGGACCTCTGGTGAGTGTACCTTTGCAAAAATTACACATGGTTTAAAAACAAGCGTGTTTAATGATTAATGATTAATTTGCCCTGGCAATCGCGGCCAGTACAGCTACTGGAAAAGTCTGTTAACGTGTATGGGGATGGAGCGGAAATCCTCCAGGGACATCTCCAGAAAGCTCTCCTTCATGTACTCCCAAAGCCTTTGCAAAAGGTTTCTGGGGAGGGCTGCCTTATCCCGTCCGCCATGGTAGGACACTTTACCACGCCAGGCCAGTAGCACGTAGTCTGGAATCATTGCATAACAAAGCATGGCAGCGTATGGTCCCGGTGTTTGCTGGCATGCAGACAACATCCATTCCTTATCGCTCTTTGTTATCCTCAGGAGAGTGATATCATTCACGGTCACCTGGTTAAAATGGGGCAATTTTATTAAGGGGACATTCAGAGGTGCCCCTTCCTGGTCTGCTGAACAGAAATATTCCCCGCTGTTAACCACGCGGTGGGGGGGAGGGGTGAAGTGACCATCCCAGAGAATTGGGTGTGAGGGGGAGGGGAGTTAGTTGGGTTTGTGCTGCATGTTAACCCTGAAATCGCAGCCCCTCCTTTTACATTGCAAACCCATTTTAAATGGCACGGGTGCTTGGTATGGGAAATGAGGGCAGAACTGTTTGAAACCATCCCCACATGTTAAGAAGGTTAAAAAAGCCCAAAGACTATATGTCTTACCATGGCTGCCTGCAAGCTGAAATCTGTGTCCTGGCACTGCGTGAGTGATCTCTCACACCAAACCAGGAGACTCTCAATATAAGAGGAAAAATGCGACCTTGTAACGAAAGCACATGTGCTGTGTGATGTTGTGAACAGCAAAATCTAACGTGAAAGAGTCTACCCATTGTTCTCTAAAATGTATCTTTTTTAACAACCTCTCCCTTCTCCACCAGCTGCAAATCTTACTCCTTCGCAGAGGCTAGTGAATATTCGAAGAAGGAAGCGAAGGACGCGTGACGAAATGTTTACTGAACTTCAGACTGCCTCCCACGCTGACAGAGCACAGCTGAATGCGTGGAGGCAGTCAATGACTGATTTTAAAAAAGCCCAATATGAGCGAGAGGAGAGGTGGCGTGCTGAAGAGGAGAAGTTGCGTGCTGAAACGCGGGCTGAAGAGGAGAGGTGGCGTCAACTTGTAATCAGAAAGCAAGAGTCGATGCTCCGGCTGCTGGAGCATCAAAGTGATATGCTCCTGCGTATGGTTGAGCTGCAGGAAAGGCAGCAGGAGCAGAGAACGCCGCTACAGCCCCTCTGTAACCAGCAGCCCTCCTCCCCAAGTCCCATTGCCTCCTCACCCAGACGCCCAAGAACACGGTGGGGGGGCCTTCGGCCACCCACTCACTCCACCCTAGATGATTTCCATAGCAATAAGTTTTAAAGTTTTAAATTGGAGTGTGTCCTTTTCCTTCCCTCCTCCCCCACCCATCCCGGGCTACCTTTCCAATTATCCCCCTAGTTGTGTGCTGAATTAATAAAGAATGCATGAATGTGAAGCAACAATGACTTTATTGCCTCTGCAAGTGGTGCTCGAAGGGGGGAGGGTAGTAGGGGAGGGTGGGGTGGTTGGTTTGCAGGGAAGTAGAGTTAACAGGGTGGTGGGGGAGGGGCAGAGGGTTCATCAAGGAGCAACAAACAGAAGTTTCACTCCGTAGCCTGGCCAGTCACAAAACTGGTTTTCAACGCTTCTCTGATGCGCACCGCGCCCTGCTGTGCTCCTCTAACCGCCCTGGTGTCTGGCTGCGCGTAATCAGCGGCCAGGCGATTTGCCTCAACCTCCCACCCCGCCATAAATGTCTCCCCCTTACTTTCACATATATTGTGGAGCGCACAGCAAGCAGCAATAACAATGGGGAGATTCTTTTCGCTAAGGTCTGAGCGAGTCAGTAAGCTGCGCCAGCGCGCTTTTAAACGGCCAAATGCACATTCCACCACCATTCGGCACTTGCTCAGCCTGTAGTTGAACAGATCCTGACTACTGTCCAGGCTGCCTGTGTACGGCTTCATGAGCCATGGCATTAAGGGGTAGGCTGGGTCCCCAAGGATCACGATAGGCATTTCAACATCCCCAATGGTTATTTTCTGGTCCGGGAAGAAAGTCCCTTCCTCCAGCTTTCGAAACAGAAGAGACTGCCTGAAGACGCGAGCATCATGTACCCTTCCCGGCCAGCCCACGTTGATGTCGGTGAAACGTCCCTTGTGATCCACCAGGGCTTGCAGCAGCATTGAAAAGTACCCCTTGCGGTTTATGTAGTCGGCGGCTTGGTGCGCCGGTGCCAAGATAGGGATATGGGTTCCGTCTATGGCCCCACCACAGTTTGGGAATCCCATTGCAGCAAAGCCATCCACTATGGTCTGCACGTTTCCCAGAGTCACTACCCTTGATATCACCAGGTCTCTCATTGCCCTGGCAACTTGGATCACAGCAGCCCCCATAGTAGATTTGCCCACTCCAAATTGATTCCCGACTGACCGGTAGCTGTCTGGCGTTGCAAGCTTCCACAGGGCTATCGCCACTCGCTTCTCCACTGTGAGGGCTGCTCTCATCCTGGTATTCTGGCGCTTCAGGGCAGGGGAAAGCAAGTCACAAAGTTCCATGAAAGTGCCCTTACGCATGCGAAAGTTTCGCAGCCACTGGGCATCGTCCCAGACCTGCAACACGATGCGGTCCCACCAGTCTGTGCTTGTTTCCCGGGCCCAGAATCGGCGGTCCACGGCATGAACCTGCCCCAGTAACACCATGATTTCCACATTGCTGGGGCCTGTGCCTTGTGAGAGGTCCATGTCAATTTCCTCATCACTATCGTCGCCGCGCTGCAATCGCCTCCTCCTCAGCTGGTCCTGGTTTGGCTTTGGCATGTCCAGGAGGCTCTGCATGTTTTCCAGGACAATGCGCGTGGTGTTCATAGTGCTCAGAATTGCCGCGGTGATCTGAGCGGGCTCCATGATCCCAGTGCTGGCTATGGCGTCTGGTCTGAAAAAAGGCGCGAAAGTAGTATCTGACGGACCAGGGGAAGAAGGGAGGGAGGGAGAGAGGGAGGGAGGGGCGAGTGACACCACGTACAGGTACAGGGAATTAAAATCAAGAAAGGTGGCTTTGCATCAGGGAGAAACACAAACAACTGTCACACAGAATGCCCCCCCCCCCAAAGATTGAACTCAAAAGCCTGGGTTTAGCAGGAGGGAGGGGGGAAGCAAATGAATGGAGAATAAATCTATTTTTTACATCTTAAGACGACGGTGCAGCATGACTGATAGCCCTTGGCATTTTCTGGGTGCTTGGCAGCAAATACTGGGCGCTTGGCAGTTAGCCTTCAGGTCTATTGCACCATCTGATACCCACTGCAGTACGACAATGATGGATACCAATCGTAATATGCTATCTACTGCCCAAAAGGCAAGGGGTTGCTGCTGTGTAGCAATCTAGCCCCACGTCTGCCAGCCCCATGTCTGCCAGCACCCAGATCGCCATCGGCCTCTTCTGGGTGCTTAGCAGACAATACTGGGCACTTGGCAGAAAATAGCATACTACGACTGATAACCATCATTGTCTGCCCGGGTGCCCATGATTGACAGCCGCTGCAGTACGACGACGACGGATACCAGTCGTAATAAACCATCTTCTACCAAAAGGCAAGGGGCTGGTGCAATGCAGCACCACGGCTGCCAGCCCCACAGCTGCCTGCACCCAGATCGCCAATGAAGGCTACCAGTCATGCTGCACCGTCTAC
>NW_020664447.1:3085761-3107740 GCF_002925995.2 Terrapene triunguis | reverse complement strand
CTCGCGGCACTGCTTTGCATCATCCGGGCATTGCGATCTCAACCCATAATTCCAATGGGCGCCGGAGGCTCCGGGAACTGTGGGATAGGTACCATAGTGCAATGCGCCGGAAGTCGACGCTAGCCTCGGTACTGTGGACGCGGTCCGCCGACTTCATGCACTTAGAGCATTTTAGGTGGGGACACACACAATCGGCTGCATACAACCGGTTTATATAAAACCGGCTTCTATAAATCCGACCTAATTCTGTAGTGTAGACATAGCCCTAGTAGGCACCTATCTGCATCTTTAGGCATCTAAATCCCTCTACAAATCTGGCCCTTGGCATTTTCTGTGCTGAAACATCACTTAGAGAGAAATCACCAGCCACGGTGGCTAAAGCTCACGAAATGAAAGAGACTGCAAAGGACACTGAGGATGGTTATCAAAAAGAAAACCTGACATAGCTGATCCTATTCTGGCGTTGCAGTGACAATCATTCCCTTCTTTCCATACATCAACTAAGGTACCTGAGAGTGAGCAAGGTGAAGTGGGAGCAGTGATTTTTTAAGTTGGGAGTTTTGCCAAGGTATAGATTTAAAGTAAGAAACAAGGGATGTGATAGGATCTCCCATCAGGAACCAGCTAACCCGTTTTTAAACACAGCTGCCCTTGTCCACAGTAAGGGCAAAACCATGTTTCACATTGTGCTAAGTTAAAATGTGCTAATTAAGCTGCTTTCTCACATGCTGCATTTTCCAGTATAGATAAGGCTTGTGACAGGACAGGTTCTAATTTGCAGGTGGAATATTAAAGGTTGAGAATACTGAAATTAGCTTACAAATTTCCATGAGCATGTGTATGCTCCTTTGAGCTCATCACATATACACAGTGCAATGCACCTTTGCACAATTATTCTTTCCTTGCCAAACCCTTATGTCTGACTCTTACGTGAGGGTAATGTGACTGCAGTATCAAAGCCAGCTATCTGTAAGTTTGTGCCATGACTTGATGAGCAGACCTCTATAGGGATATAGGTGCATCAAGACTGTACAGTGAAGCTGCTTGTTTCTCTATAGATAGTGTGACAAAGTTCCTCCTCTATCTTGGTGGGTCCTAAGCTTATTGGCGGATTTTCTTGCCTCAGAGATTCACCATGTGGGTTGGGGAACAGCCCAGAGACCTTCCCCTCTAGAAGAACCCACAGTCCAGGTCAAATGGGAGGTTTAGGGGGAACCCGGGCCCGCCATGTACTCTGGGTTCCAGCCCAGGGCCCTGTGGATTGCAGCTGTCTATAGTGTCTCCTGTAACAGCTGCATGACAGCTACAACTCCCTGGGCTACTTCCCCAGGGCCGCCTCCAAACACCTTCCTTATTCTCACCACAGGACCTTCCTCCTGGTGTCTGATAACGCTTGTACTCCTCCGTCCTCCAGCAGCACTCCCTCTCCCTCTCCCTCTTGCTCTCAGCTCCTTGCGCCTCTTGCTCCCAGCTCCTCACACTAACACCACAAACTGAAGTGAGCTCCTTTTAAAACCCAGGTGCCCTGATTAATTGATTCTAGCAGCTTCTTCTTAATTGGCTCCAGGTGTCCTAATTAGCCTGCCTGCCTTAACTGGTTCTAGCAGGTTCCTGATTACTCTAGTGCAGCCCCTGCTCTGGTCACTCAGGGAACAGAAAACTACTCATCCAGTGACCAGTATATTTGCCCTCTACCAGACTCCTGTACCCCACTGGTCTGGGTCTGTCACAATAGTCAATAGGGTGCAATCCTTGGCCCCCTTTCACCTCTGCATTATGGTAATGGACAATCAGTGCAATGGTGTACTGGGGAAATTCCCCCTAGAAGGTACATTTTGTTTCATTGCGTGAGCAACATAAACATTTTTGAAGCCCTAATGTGACTGGGCAAGTTTAGTCCAAGGCAAACAAAACAGCATGGAATTTTGGCCATGGAAATGAAGCCCTCAGTGAATGAACCATCTGTACATTTGCAGTAAGAACATTAAAGAGGAAATCTGTGGACTGATGTTGCCATTCGATATGTTGTCCAGCAAACCATTCAAAAAACTGATGGCTGCAGCTGACTCTGTTACCATGTTCCTTCTTGGATTTTCTTCTTTTAAAAAAAATGACGTTCCACAGACTGACTTTGCTGTGCACAGAGTCTAATGCATCAGTAAAAATGAGCTGAGAAGAGGATTAGGTTCATCTCATCATGAGTATGTGGCCCCGTGGTCTCCTATTTGAGTTATGTAAGCACAATGGGGAATGTTTCAGTGTAACGTGTTTGTCCAGACCCTCCCATTCAAATGCCATCAGGTTACAAAGAAGTATTTTGGAGAAGACCATAGACATCGACATATACCAGGAGATGCAGTACAAACTTGAAGTGGGGCTCATGCACAAGTTTCAGTATACTGGATTCATTATACCTAACAGGATTGCAGGTTCTAGGACTTGGCATAATGGTTGGCTCTTCTACTGTCACACTAAGCTCAAGTGCTAGAAACCTGTATCAAGGCACATACTAATTTCTTCAGACTCATACTGGTGGATTGATCTTGTTAGAGCTAGCCAAGCTAAAATAGAGGCTGGAGCATCTAACTGTGGCAGAGGGTAATAATGACTGGGACAGAGGAGGTCCTATAGAGAAAACCCAAGCTGGTCCAATCTCAGGGATAAAGTTTTGGCTGAATTTTGTGGTGGTGTCTTTTAAGTTTCCATTAAATTCAAAGCCCTATAAAGGAAATAAGTTTAAGCAATATACAATATTGATTTGTTTAGAGTAGGGTGGGAACTTCACCTGCTTACAGAAACCCATGCAGATTGTACATCAAAGAATAGTCTACTGCATATAATTTGTGTGAAAATTCTGGTACAGAAAACATAAGTCCAGTGTGTACAATTAGCAGTTTCTACAGCTTTAGGCATACTCCATAGAAGCTAGAAAAATCTTGAGCCCTGGCTAGCAAGAGTGCCCCTTCCCGCATCAGCAACACCTGGACAAATCATAGGAACATTATGTATTTAAGAGGGTTCTGGAAGAACAAAAAAAGTCTATGCTTCTACTGGCAGCATAAGACCGATGTTATCCTCACCACCACTGGTGGGAATTTGGATGCCTTTACCTTAGACAGCTAGTTAGCGCATTAGCTTCTTCGCCCATTTGAGCTGGCTACACGGGAGGTCAGCAGTGGTTATGAGCCTGAGCTATGCCATTATTCTTGTGTAGTGTTTTTACCAAAACTGAATGTGAAACAATATTATATTTACGCTAGCAGAAAAACTTGCAGCCTAATTTTGAATTATTTACTCAGGTGGAGACATTTGGGGCCTACTCCTCAGTTTGTGTAAATCAGTGTAATTCCACTGAAATCAATAGAGCTATGCTGATTTACATCAGCTGAAAATCTGCTCCCTTATGCTGGCTTATTAAAGATGCTGAGGAGCACTGAGTTGTGGGTGCTCTGGACCCAGTAAATCAGGCACAAAGTGTCTTAAATTGGTCATCCACAAACTGAGAGGCACAAAACTAGGGAATACACTGAAAACTTTGGCCCTAGATTCTGATCTGCCCTTGGGCTCCAGAATCAGTAATCTGCTGGAAAGAGAAGAATGATGGTCACATAGACTGATCTATGTCCCAAAGACCAAAACTGAAGTCCTACTTCCAGCTCATTTATACAGTATAATAACATATTTATAGGCTGTAGCGTAGATAATTTCACCAATAAATCATGAGACCTTATGCACGAGATTGAAATGCATAAATCACCAGCCATCATCATCCAGTTCTCTAGCTCACAGGCCACCTGACACAGAATACCTTCCTGGAACATCAGGGAATGAAAATTACACTAATTGAAATAAATTCATTTTGACAAGAACAAAAAGTTGTTGCTTTTCCTCGTCTAATTTTCAGTGCTGGAAAATATACATAATTTGGGCCTTTTGTCATCATCATGGTAGATGAAAGCTGACTACCCATGCAAATTCATTCATCTCGTCTATCAGAGACAGAACAGCTCTATGATGAAAGGCCTACAGATGCCAGAGAGGCCCCTTTGGCATATTAAGCACTGACATGGGCTTTGAATAGGTAAGTCCAACTACACTTGAGTTGCCAACCATCCAGTATATATTCAGAGCATATTTTTCACTATGGCTGGTGGCATTGTTACAAACAGAAGGACCCTGTTTAGTGCCACCAGTGTTGAGCGCCTCACTTTGAGAGATGAATCTGGAAAAGATCCTAAATTATACATCTGTGCCTCCCATACACAAAAGAGGATGGGGCTGGTTAGGAGGACAATTACATCTAGACATAGTTGTGGGGGGAAGCTACTAGCAAACATTTTTCCTGAAACAGGTGGGAATGCCTCACCCCCCATCACTACCCCTCTGTCTGTTGGCTGCTTACCTGTGTAATACATGGTTATTGTATCAGATTCTGTATGTGCAGATGTATGTAGGTTGATGCTTTTTTAAAAATCTTTTAACTCGCCTGCAAATAAACCTTGATAAGGCAATTCCAGCCTTTGTAAGTGAGTAATTTTTACTAAGCAGGTATGCTCTCTGAACACTTTAATTCCTTTAGATAGCATTTCTTGTTGTGTTTTTACTCAGGTGTCCATCTATCTCAGTAGAAACCATATAAAAGTACAGGTTTTGTTAAATTAACACCTAGGCATTTAGAGACTGAATTTCATTCTGCAGTTTATCCTACATAATGTGTAACATGCCAGTCCATTGCTTGAGTCATTGATCAGAAAATCCAGTGAACTCTGAAGCAGTTAAAGAACTTATTCCAAGCAGCGTGCTCCTGTTAGATCATCTCCTTATTTTTTTCTATGCGCATTTTGTCACAGGGGTCTAATTCTCTCTTTTCTTCAGGCAGCAATCGCACAAGGAAAGGACCCTCCCCCCAAATAGAGAACCAGAGAAAGCAGTTACCATATCCTGAGCAGAGCCTAAAAGTCTGTGCAGGTGTAACGAACACTAAGCATTGTGGGTCTCTGTTGCCCTCTAGCAGCTGGTTCACATCAGATGGTTATGAATCAGCTACTGCTTTCAGCTAATGAGCTTCGGCCTTTATTTCAAGCAATAGCTGTTCACAGTTTTAGCACTGAAGGCCCCAGCTTCAAACCCTGCTTGGCCCAAGCAGGACTGGTTATACTGAAATGTCATTTTCCCTTTTCTTCCTTCCAGCAGCAACAGCACAAAAGGAAGGATGAAGCTATCGCAAATAAAGCAACAAAGCACCTCTTTAAAAATGAGTGTGTGTGTTTATGTATATAATCCTCCCTGCACTAGGAGGAAGCACTCAGCAGATAAAGGAATGTAGTTTTCTCATCCCAGCAGGAAGTAGAGTCCAAATATCAATGGCATCTAAAAACCAATAACACCTTCCCTTTGCACCTTGCCAGGAAATTACACCCCATTGCATCAGGTACCAACCCAGCCATGGTGATACATGCATTTGTGAGCTCCAGGCTTGATTATTTTAACTCATTCTACCTAGGAATAAAGCTACATACCCTGACAAAGCTCCAACTGGTACAAAACACAGCAGGCCATAAGCTCAGCACGCTACTGTGAACATGTCACCCTCGTACTCTGTGTCGGCTCCCCATTGCAGAGTGACAATAGACAGTTCAAAATCTTTGGCCTAAAATTCAAAGCCCTGAATGGGACCTGCCCTGGCTACCCAAGAGTTTGCTTCTCCCTCCATGACCACTAACAGCAATGATAGTCCTCTGAGACAAAAACAAAGCTGCCGACTAGCAGCAGATAGGTCCAGCCCTTGTGAAAGTTCTATCCTATGGAACTCATTGTTGCAGGAGGTAAGACGATCATATTCACTCTCAGAAGTCAATGCAAAACTAATTTATTTGTTAGCTTTGCCTCTATATACACACACAGATACAGACCCAGATGTACAACACTCCCACGCACATGCCAAACAAACAGAGAGAAAAAATACATTAATCCAGCTATTTTCCCTACATGTCAGAAAGGAAACAAGAAAAGAGACTTATTTTTATCTCTCTTTTTATTTACTTGGCAGGTGCTCAGTTCCTATGGTGATGGGCACATATAAGCAGCTAGATAGCCAGGGATAGACCTGTCCTGTAGGCTAATCACCATAAATGTTGGGGAAAAGTTGTGGGATCAGCATAACAATTATAAGCTACACATATATTTTGCCATGTCTAAGGAACTAACCCAATGAATTCATTTTTGGGAGACATCTCACAACCTCTTGGGGAATTAACTGCTGCCCTAGTTTCCAGAACTACGGCCTTAAAGTTGCAAGGCCTGATTTGGCAACAGGAGCAATAAAGATAGGTCCTTGCAGCTGTTGGGAGCCTCACTGATCCTAACGGCTGTGGGTGTAAGTGTCATGAATGTGAATCCCTTTCCAATACTGATGCCCTTTGAAAGTGTCTGGCCCTCACCTCTTTTCCTTTACCAGTTTGGCTTCTGTGCTCTGATGGTCCAACAACCAGGTTTCATGGGTGCATAAAGCAATGTCATGGTTTCCCATGCTTGTTTTATAGCATCTTATTCCTGTAAAGGGCTGGCTACGCTGGCCCAATCCAGCAAAATGCTTAAGTACGGTTTTAACTTTAAATATGTGAATAGGTCCCTTTAGTACACTGAGACCGCTCGTGTGCTTAAATGCTTTGCTGAATGGGAGCCAGAATGCTCAGTACCTTGGAGGTTCAAGCCCTAAGATTTTAGAATCTGTTCCAATGCCTATTGAAGCCAATAGAAAAACTCCCATTGACTTCAGTGGAGTTTGGATCAGGCCCTGCTAACATCCTGCCCATTCCCAAGGACAGTGCTACTAAAGACACCTTGTCTATTCTTTCACTGTCCACTCTTATCTGTACACCACATGCCTACACAGTGCCTTTCCCCAGTCAAGGCTATAAGCCACTCACTCACACGAGCACCACAATTCTGATAGCCGGGGGGGAAAAAGCCAGACTTGTTAGTACATAACTGGGTGTCTCTCTGGTTGTTTCCTGCTTGTTCCTTTGTGTTCCCCTAGTGCCTGTTTTGAAACAGTAATCCTTCCTGGAAAAAGTCTGCCCATTGACAGAGCTTGTCCATAGATTACTATTGTCCACGGGTACAAATAAGTATTGTATGAGGAGAATATTATACCAGTTGTTAACATTTCTTTTCAACATCTATTAGTTAACATAAAGAATTCCTTCAAATTAACATTCAAATCTGACTTTAAGTCATGAAAATTAGACTGATGTTGAAGGAGGATTTGTATTTAATTTCTTTGTTGATGTTGTTCAACAGCAGTATAGCTTCATTTGTTATAAAGTGGTTTGGTTTTTGACTACTCTGGATGTGTTGAAATGATTTGCCTCTGTAACACATACCATAATGTAACGGGAACACACATTAGTGCCACTGGTAATTTTACACCATAATATATTTTTTTATCCAATTCCATCATAAAAATCACAGTGGGAATTAATAATTTTAAAATACTGTAATTGGATTAGAGTTCTGTTCTTACATTAACTCATCAATATGGGATTTTCTTTGTTACTGTTACATTTTGTGTGTGGTTTCCCTGCCTTTGACATAAATAAATGTTGCTGAAAAGTTTTGGACCAGATTGCAATCAAGCTGCGAACCCAGGCTAGATCTTCCAAAGAGCTCCGGACCCAGCAGCTCCTGAGTGATGACTTTCAACAGGCCGTGCTCGTAAATAGAGGTGGGAAATGTTTTTTTGGCTGAAACTGTTTTTTGGAGAAAAAGCTAGATTTGATAACATAGAAAAGTTTCACAGGTTTGTGTTGGTTTTGCTGAATCATTTCAGCTGGAAAAAAATCAAAGCATTTCATTTTGTTCTGACATTTTTGAAACAAGGTGTTTTGATTCAAAACTACTTCTGGTTTCAAAATTTCCATTGTTTATTAAAAAGCAATGTTTAAAAATATTCAAAAATCTAAACAAAATGTTTTAGTTTGATCAAACAAAAAGTTTCGTTCAACCTCAAATTATTTTTTTTTGGTCACAGATTTTTTTTTTTTAAATCAGTTTGGGTTTGAACCAAAACTATTGTTTTTCCTCATTTTGTGGTATTGCCAGTAAACCAAAAAGCTGTTATTCACAGAGCTGTACTCCTAAATCATGTAGGGACTTTGGAAAAAATCCCACCTATTTAGGAGACAGCAGTTACCGATGAACTGCTTCAGCTCTGATGAGCTTATGGGCTGTTTCTGGTCATACACAACTATGTAATTTTATCCTGACATGAAACACTAAGCTTCATAAATAATTCTTCAGTGCAATAGCAATGTTGTAAAACATGAATATTTAGTGCATTCATAATAGTTGTTTGTTCATACTTAAATGTCAGCTGGTAAAAACATATTTAGAAGGCTTCTGTCTGTCAGAAGAACAAGCCATCTGAAAAGATAGGCTGCAAATGTGATTTTGAAAAATAAAACTGTTTCTTGGAATTAGTGAAAAAAGATATGTTGTAACATAATGCTACGTTTTACTGTCCTAACTGTAGGTGCTGTTGCCACATTAACTGGAGAATGGTTCATTGGTGGACTAATTGACCCAGGTATTAGCAGATGCATCTCCCACTGAAGTCCATCAGTGTTTCTCCCATTTACATCAGGGCTAACTTTGGCCCTAATGTCTTTAGTTTGTCTTTTGCATTTACACTGATTAACCTTCAAACAAAAATTTGTGGGGGACCTGCTTCCAGGAATATTTGATGGAGGCTTAGATTCAAATCTGCTTTGGGAACTCAGGTCTAGGTGCTCCTCTTTGCTGCCAGGCACACAGGAGAAAGTACAGGAGTAATTTGCAGTGGAGGTGACAGGCGCTGCTGAAGATGGAGAGAGCTGGTTGTGCAGCACATTTCTTTTGCCACCAGAGACTGCCTAAGCACCTTGCTCCACACAACGAGGCTCTGAAGGATTTCAGGGATGGAGCTGTAGTGTGATGAGTGAAACTGGAGAAAGAGGGAGAGGTCCCTTCTGGGACCTAGTTCAGTGCGTTGCCAGTTGCTCAAGAGTTAAGCTGGGCTAGGCACGTAACTCTGGCCTCTGTGCATGTTCAGTTTCCTACAGTTGAACCACAGCACAAACGTTCTCCATTGCATGCTCCCCTCAAGCCTCCACAGATTTTGCACTGGAAATGCTTGACAAGCGAATGTGACTCAATCAATATCAGCTTCCATTCTATCTGCACAACCCTTCAGAGTGTTTTATCCACAAATGGGTGAGGAGCCCCACAGGAGCATGGCTCCTTTAAGCAGTTGTTCTTATAGCACACAGAGGCAGGCCAGATAGCACGCATGAAGGGGACCTACAGATCCTCGTGTTCTTTAAAGGCCTTGTCCCCGTCCTATCAACAAGGCTACAAAGCACTCAAGCTATAGGGACTCGTTCAGTGGGAAACTCCTATGGGCTGACTTTGCAGAGTTTTCCACTGGCATTTCCCCCTTGTGTGGTGTATTTTTTTTTCTCTGTTTGCTGGAGGGGAGTATTGTGACATCAGTGAAGGGAATTTAGTGAGCTATACCCTTACCCCCACCACAAAACTATGCCATAATCTGGCATGCTAAGCACTTTCTCTACAGGATCGGCTTAGTACTATGATTAATATGGATGCTACAGATTAGGGTTTAGTTGCATTGGCAGAGCTATGTGGAAAAGCCTGTTTACCACCTGCCTGCTCTATGCCTTATTCTAGCCACTCGGCCAGTCTCATCAGCATAAACGTTCACCAAATTAAAAAAAAGAGAAATAAATTAATGGCACCAAATTAAAGGAACATTAAACTTATGAAGGACAATTTTTTGCTGTCAAAACAGACAAAGCAGCAGAATTTGGAAGCTTTTGAGGAAAAAAATTGCGTCTGAACTTCTGAGAAAATGAGAAACTATTGAAAAGCCCTATATTTCTGAGCTCCTCTGAGGTAACTTCTGTGCTCTGAGAGAATATTTCAGAAGACATTTTATTCTTTAGAAGATGCCAAAAATGCAAGACTTGGCACTTTAACAAAACAGAAAAACACATAATCTTCTTAACTAGTAAGTCTTTGAGCCCAGCATCACATTGTTGCCATATAATAAAAAGGAATGTTATGCAGTAATTTGGGCAGTTAAGAATTCTGTGCATACTCAAAATCATGACATTTCAAGGACAATAAAGTTGGCTGGCGATTGGCCATTGGCCATACAAAGAGAAAACAGAAAACTGGGTTGTCAGCTGGTTATTCATACTGCATTACAAAACAAGCCTCCCATTAGGCTAACGTTCTTTTATTGCTGGTGCTTTGCTGCAGAACATGTTAACCCCCCTACAAGACAATTCTGACATCCTTTACTAGTGGCTTTTCTTCTTTATATATGGTCAACAGACCATTGGAAACAGGGATAAAAATATCTAGTCCACTGGGCAAAATTATATCTGTTTATTTCTTTTAACAATACAAAACATTTTAAAACCATGGCCTACATCAGGGGTAGGCAACCTATGGCACGCATGCCAAAGGCAGCACGCAAGCTGATTTTCAGTGGCACTCACACTGCCCGGTCCTGGGTCCTGGCCACCAGTCCGGGGGGCTCTGCATTTTAATTTAATTTTAAATGAAGTTTCTTAAACATTTTAAAAACCTTGTTTACTTTACATACAACAATAGTTTAGTTATATATTATAGACTTATAGAAAGAGCCCTTTTAAAAACGTTAACATGTATTACTGACACACGAAACCTTAAATTAGAGTGAATAAATGAAGACTCGGCACACCACTTCTGAAAGATTGACGATCCCTGGCCTACATTTTCAAATGACTAATGATTTAGGGCGCTTTGTGTTTTGGGTACCCAACCTGAGCCCCCATAAACGGCCCTGATTTTCTGAAAGTGCGGAGCACCCACCCTCTGAAAATCAGGCCTCTTTTCTGTCTCTCCAGTCAGGCACCCAAATTCACCAGTCACTTTTGAAAATGTAGGCCCGTGTTCTGCTCCTTTCTGGATCCATTTACTAATGCCTCCTAACTATCTCGACCTCAGTCCCACACAAATGTGCTGTTATCTAACTGATAATGGGCTCAGTCCTGAAGTCGTTAGGCCCTGCTCAGGCAAAGCTCCCATTCAGTTCAGGGACGATGAGGATTGTGTTCCAATGACAGTAAATTGTTGACACTGGAAATGTGAAACCTTGAAACTGATGTTATAGAAAGATTTACATACATTAATGAAAAGCATCCCACATTGTTTTCTCTCTCCTCATTACAAAACATGGTCCAGTGGCTAGGAAATCAGAAGACCTGATATTCCCAACACTGCCTCTGACCTGTTGTGTGATCTAGGGTAAATCACTTCACCTGTCATTTTGTCTGTCTTATCTATTTAGATTGCAGACTCTTCAGCACAGAGACTGTCTTTACTGTGGCTATACAGTGCCTCACACATGGGACCCCTGTTTTGGTTGGGGCTTCTAAATGCTACCATAATACAAATAAATTATTATTATTCATTTATTATTGCTTGTTACATTATATAACTTTAATATTATTTCATTCACCTCAATAATATAGTCTCCTCTGCTTTGTATTCTTTTGTCAGTTTGGGTCTTTGTAAGCTGTAATATGTGTAATACGTAAGAGTGACTTTTTCCCAGATGATTTACGCAGCTCCAGGGCAGCGTAACTTGCTTGCTGTGGTGCTTTTGCTTTTTGGAAGCTCTACTTTGGTGACTTTAACCCTGAGAAGGTAAGGAGTGGTTTTTGGCTCACACACTTTTTAAGCCCATACTTCAGCCTCTCAGGAGTCTTGACTTCCAGAATTTTAATTCCCCCTAAAAGCACTCTATTCTAGCTTTTGAATAGAGAATGAGCTTGCTAATAGTGTGTTTTCCTGCGGTAGCATTGTCCATCTTGCAAACAGAATTACACTCAAAATAATCAATAAGCAGCTGAAACTCCATAGTCATAATTGCTAATACTAAAAAAAAAGAATTAGGTGGAAAATATTTGGAATTAATGAACAACTTTGGAAAAAGGAAAAATCTTGTCCACAATTTGCCATTGAGTATTATTCTATCCCGAATGCAGTGCAAAACGTAGAAGATGCTGTGCCTGCTCTGAGAAACTTACAAGTTAGTTGTACAAAATATAGCACAACTATCATCCCATAGTATCTTTGGGTTTTGTACTGCAGCTCTTAACTGCACTGCCAGTGCTAAGCTTAGGTGGAGGGTCAAAACTTCATACAATGCAAGTAACTAGATTAAGTTCTGTTTGATTGTGCCTTTCGGTCCAGGCGCGTGTCAGATGCTGCACCTGGCTCTTCCAGCCCAGCAGGAGTCCCAGGAAGGAAGACTAACTCCGTGATTCCTCTCCTGCTCACTCCTTGCTTCTGATGGGGAAATATATTTGCTCTGGCTCCTTATCAGCTGTTGCACATAAGCTGGTTCAGCACTATGGCCGCTGCATTGGAAAGGAGGGCAAGGCTCTGCCCACTTTTGTCCCTCTCCGTCTCCTTCCCACTCACTTGCTATGGGGAAGACATACAGAGTGTGCTCTCACGTTGCACCTAGAGCAGAGCCATACAGAAGCTGAATACTGAAGGAGAGCGTTACTCCCTCTTATTACCCTTCATGACTGCATAGAACCAGGACACGATTTTGCCCTTAATCAAATCTCTAACTGTATGACTGAAATCAATGAGTCTGGATTAAATGGAAGCTACTAAGGATAACATGCCCCATACAGTAGGCTGTTAAATATGGATCCAGGCTCGGTACCATACTATTGTTAATTGCAATCTCTCTCTCTCTCTCTCATTCATTCATATATATATATATATATATATACAATGTTGACATTTTCATGTGTTGCCAGGTAATAAGCAGGGCGGGGAGGCCAATAAATGCAGGTGAGTGAATTTGGCCAAAAAGCACTTGGCCTTTCTCTAGCGTGAAGGTTAATAGTTTAGAAAAGTCTGCTGCAAGAAATGAAGCCTGCCTGTTGGGAGACTTGTTTTGTCTTTCACTGCAAATAGTCAACTGACAGTCATTTCCTCTGTTTTCATTTCAAATAGCCGACCGACCTCATTGACTTGATTTTCCACATACTGGTTGATCCCTTATGGTTCTTGTTGACTAGGTTTTATAAAAATGAAAGTTATCAGCAGTAAACTTGACCCTGATGATCCTTGAAATTTATTTATTTATTTATTTGTGGAGGGGCAGACAGTCAAGGGAAATTAAATTGAAGCAGCTGATGTTTTGTCTAATAATATGGCACCAATAAAAAATAAAAGAATCTGAAGGGCACACTAACAGCTAAGTTCCAATCCTTGGTAAGGCCACATACTTTATTAGGAAAGACCTTCAAGATGCCAGGGAAAAAGAAGTTGTTCAGCCATTCAAGAAAAAAAAAAAAAAGTAACTTTACACAAGTAGGCTTTATTTCCTTGTCTTATTCAGGTACTGTGTGGGAGAATTTGGTTCCTGTTATGCATTTCTTTTTTATATTATCTTACTAATTATGGCCATGTTTTTAACTTGGTGTCTTGAATAAGGATTTAATTTTACAATAATAAGATAACTAACTATCTCAAGTATTTTGAAGGTGCCTGTCATTGTGGGATCTAGCAAGACAACTTGCCTATTTGTCAACATATTTATAATTTCTCTCTTACATATTTTGCAGCAACTTAGTTTCCTCTCCAGTATTTTCACTTTACATCCCGTTCATGCTAAGTGATTGCAGTGTGCTTTCACTAACACCACTTTGATGCTGTACAGTTTAAAGAATTGTAAATAGTGGTGGTGTCCAGATAAGCAAATTAGCATGTTAGGCATTCAAAATCGCACTCTGATTCAATGAAACATGCGAACTAAAACCTGCCCTTTCTAGTCCACTTAGTTACAAGCAGGTGTAGCTCCACAGAAGGTGGATTTTTGGCCCTTGGTCTTGAGCCTTGAGCTTTAAGTCTGAGTCTCCATGGCCCTGCACCTTATGCTGAATTCTAAGCAGGTGAAAGTGTGGCCATTTTGATTTAGTAGCGTTCGACAGCTACTTTGCTCTCACTTTGCACAGCTGTATTAAATGACTACACAGATGAAGAGCAGTGGAAAATCAAACCCCCTAAATGGTAACAGTATGTGCAATGTTCAGTGACTTGGCATTCACGGTGAATTGTGAAGCAGTGGTGACTCACATGCTGAGAAGACAGAAGTGGGTGCAGCAGCTAACAGAAAAGATTGGACAAAGCAGGTCAGCTCTCTAATTAGCACCATTATGTTTTCATTTGGATTGAAGAAAGTGGCATTCTGTACAGAAAGCACGTGTGTGTTCCCAAATACACCCACCATGGCTCTCGGTGTGATTTAAAGGCTTCTAAGGACCTACATGTGTGACTGAGCCAATCAGAAGGTGGGAATATCACACACACACACACCTCGAGAACGACTGAAAAATCTCTTATGAAACTAGAATTCTGAGGGATGTGCAGTACATGAAAAAAAGAAAGAGCTGAACAGCAGTGAAGTCTTCTTCAATCTGGGGCAAGTCTTTTCATTGTTATATTTCTGCTGTCCTGAGACAGAAGATGGCTCATCATTTTCATCACTCCTCCTGACCAAGATCCCTGGCAGAGTTCACTGGAGTATTGGGCACTGTTGCAATCCTAGTTGGGTCTGACCTGTCAAGCTGCTCCTTTGTTTTTGTGACTAACAAGGGACATTCTTCTACAACTTACATTTTTTCCATTGTGGCACAGTGGGGGTGGGGGGAACAACTGCATAGGAGAGGAGAGTGAGGCAGTGATATGATGCCAATATTTTAACAAGGGGTTCCCACAAAAATTCCCCCATTTGTCTGTATCCCAAGGGTGCGTGTGCTGCAGAGAGACTGAGGAATGTATTCATCTGTTTTCCTGTTTCAACAGAAATACTTTCTCATAACCACAGCCCAGGGGAGAGACAGCACCATTTGGCAAACAAACTTGTATTAAGTCCTTTTGCTGGAATTGTTTACAGTTCATTCTGGAAAAAATATATCTGGACAGATCCTAAACTGGTGTAAATCATCATAGCTCCATTGAAGTCATTGCATTATTCTCGGCCTCCACATTCGTGACTGGCTCCCTGTTAACTCCGGGATTCAGTAGAAAATTCTCCTCCGCTTCTGATGTCCTTTCTTCCTCTTCTCCAGGGCATTCCTGACACATCCCAGATGTCACATTTCTCTCTGTCACCCCATTCTCTTCACAGCACGCAGTAGAAACTTGTTCCACATTTTCCTAACCATCTTGATTAGCCCCACTTGATCTAACTGCCTAGTTCCCTTAAAATCCCATATGAAGAACCATCTCTTCCCCTGGATCTACAATTCCTGACCTTCTCTAATAAATCAATTAAGTTGTAGGATTGGTTTCTCAGCTGATGTAAATCAACATAGCTACATTGATTTCAACGCTGATTTACACCAGCTGAGGATATGGCCTGTGCTCCCTGTGCCTTCCAACTTCCACATGCTCCATTGTTCTCTCTAAGCTGTTCTTTGCATTTCTCCCTCCCTGCCAAAACAAAGCTCTCACTCTTCGCTCACAACAGAATTTGATGCCCATTCCTTTTATTTGTTGTAACCCAGGCCTCTGCTGTTACCTGTTATCATTTCCCAGTGTGGTGGGAAGACTAAAGGAATAATGAAGCAGTAATGGGCCAAAAAGGCCCTACCCCTCAGCAGCAGCAAACCAAACGGGGGGCCTGCCTAAAAGGAGACGCTGACAGAAAAGCAGGGGGAGAGTGAAGGAGAGACTGGCTGCTATGGGACAGCGGGCTCTGTAGGGGAAGAGTCTTGATTGTGGGTAAGACCTAACCCGGATGGAGGCCAAGGGCCTGAGCGCCTTTTTCTTTGCCCCTCCTTCTCACTGACAAGGGGGACAAAGTGGATGCTGGAAAGTGAGTTGGGAACACCCAGCTGACTGTCTGAACTATTGAGATTGTGGGATCGATCCTCACTGAGAGGGAAGCTGAGCACCATGACCGTGCCCCAAACTGAAGAGAGAATAGGGGGAGATAGGAAGTGGCCCAGGGGAGGACGGTCTGTTGTACCAGCTAGAGGGGACTGAGACTCTCCTCACTCCTCCCCCCCCCCCCCCCCCCCCCGCCCGGATCTGGTAGAGACGGAGGGTCTAGGTCTCCCTCCCTTTTTCCTCCCTTCTCTGCCCAATGGGGAACCTGGGGAGCACCCAGGGACAGTAAACTGTAAATCAGCTGCCAGGCCTTCAGACTGCATGGCAAAGCCAACTCAAGACTCTAAGAGGCTGTTGAACCATGGCCTGCCCACTAGGCCTGCTGGCCCCAAGTGAGCCCTGCTAGATCCATGTTTGCCTCATTTTGTTTGTAAACTCTTTGGGGCAAGGGCCATGTTTTATTTCTTTAAATCACTATTATGGCACTTTATAAATATTAAATAATTTCACCCCACTGCACCTTAACAAAGGGGGACAGCACAGATCTGTGTTATCTACTGAATGCACACTACTTGGATTTGTATGTAGAGACTGTAATTGGTTGTGAATCATTTTGTCGTCATTTACATGAAAGATGCTGTTTAAAAATAACTTGTATTGTATTAGACAAATGGAAGACAGTAAATTCAGTTGACCCTTTTAATTTAAAATTCATCAATGTCTGGAACTGGTGCACAGGAAGGAATTGGAGAACACTGAGCAAAGGACCAATTAATGGTTAAACTCTTACCAATTGCCAAGATTGCCAAAATGGCTTTGGTGAGGTCAGTGTTGGCTCTACTATGAAGGTAGAATGAGCATTAAAGCTCTACAGCAACTATTAATAACATTGTTACTTAACCTCTCTTGAAATGCTGATAGCTGCTCTAAGTTACACTGTGTGCCAACAACCCCAAGGGGCCAATACAACAGCCAGGAATCTTTAGGCAATCAGCCATCCCAGCCACACGGCTTTTCCCCTGGCTATGTCTTATTTCCTTGGCAGTGACCCTACACAACTACAGGAAGGAGAATGGTGCAGTACCCACATTTCTGGCTTTATGCCACCAGAGGATCCCCCTAAACTGGGGTGATCCATCCATGGCTGGATACACTGGCTCAATGCCTAGATTTGGCCAGCAATGGCAGCTACACCATACATCAAGATCTGGCCCAAAGTTCAAGCACGTTTTAATTATATAGTTCTCAATAGGTAACCTGAGTTTCTACTATTGTTTCCAATGGAGTTACCATACCGTATTCCATGAAATAACATGTCATTTTGCAGGAATCATGTAATTAACTTGTCTCATCACTGTAGGAATCACAACAATTAATTCATTTACAATGAGAGCAACTCAGAGTCAGATTTCCAGACTTTGAAACCCCGAATAAAGAGCACAGGCTTTAAAGTTAGCTTTATCTTTATTTACGTGTTTAGAAATTCAGCCACCTGCTCTTGGCAGAATTTTCCAAAGCAATAACAATATTCTCACTTATTCTATAGCTACAGCCCACATATGTTCTTTTTTTGGTTTTAAACTATCAAAGGTACTATCATGTCTGAGCTACAGATCACAGCACCAGGTGGTTCACATTTTACTCTTTGAGGACATTTGATTTACAGCTCACACGAGCCTGATTGCATGCTGCTTCTTTAATAATGTGTGAGATCTTCAAAGTAACCATCTGAATGACACTGGGTCCCTGGTCACGATCAAATCTTTTCTGGTCCCTTCTTAGCCTTTATTTGGTCTTGCACAGTCAGGGTGATTTTCAACTTGAACTCTCTCTGAAAGGCTTTGTAAAATTCAGTAGGTCCTGGGAAATGAATGAATAGGGCCAGAGTCTCCATGAGTTTGTGGCACTTAGTGAACAATTGCATGTTGCGAGGCACGTTTAAAAAATAGTTCATGTCAACCTTACAAATCTAAGCTGCTTCTGTGAGTATTTATTTGCAAGAACCTTTTACATAAACAATGTGCAAAATAGACAAAATGATTGGATATTACAGTATAATATTCTCTTGTCATCATACTTTTCCAGCCCTAAAACAAGGGAGCTGATTTCTCCTCTCACTTACAGTGGTGTAAAATTGCAGCGACTCCATTAACTTCAATGGAGTGAGTCCTGATTTATACCCTTGAAAGTGAGAGGAGAGACAGGCCCAGGATGCATAATCACATTATCTATCTTGGTATCTCAGAGAAGCAGCTTATTAGCAGAGCAAATAATTCAGAGTGAATAATTTCCTTGACAAATATAACCTTTTTTCCTCCTAGCAAAATGTCCACAAAAAGATCATGATTCCTTGAATTTGTTCAATATTCAAATTTACTGGACAGTTTTTTTCTTCTTCTGCATCGTGGACAGCTCAAAGTGAGTATTTGAAATTTGAGCTGTGTTGGTTACTTGTGTTTGGCCACGTAAGTTACGTGATACTATTTCTACCACTGATTATAAGAATTACATTCATTCAATTAGGGAGAGGATTTATGGGAGCCACTTAGGCAGAGGTACCAGATGAGCAGGATTAGGGTGGTTTAGAAAATGCCACATCTTTTCCTTTCAGGGTCACACAGGCTTTCCCAAGGCACTATTCCTATGGAAATTAGCCCACGATGAAATTCAAATTTATCATGTCACCTTTACACAAAATAATTGCATGCTTGTGTGACAGGCCCAAGTTGTGAAAGTTGCACTCAGATCCCTGTCTAGATCACATTAATTGTCCCTATGCAAGGACACTGGCAACACTGTCCCATTGCTGTGTCAAATGGCATCCTGTGCCACGTAAAATATACCTATTGTTGTGCATTTACAGGTCTATAATGTTCTGTCATCACTGCAATCTTTGACATAAAGTAATTGTGTAGGCATGCTTAATCCTATCTGCAAAGCATGCTGTCACATTGGAGTCTGACTCATTTAATTGTCTCTGTGCCAAGACTCGGACAAAGGTGTCACAAAGTGTCATATTCCACTGAAAATACAGCAAGTGAAAATACTCATGTGTGCAAGCTTAAAATTCATGTTCCACAAGCATTTGTGCAAGTAAAACTTGATGTTTTACAAATGTTCATGGAAGGTGAACACAAAGTAGGTGTAAGCAGGGCTACAGCAACTTTTTAAAATGAATAAGTGGCGGTATTTACCCAATAATCAGGGTGAATGATTCATCTAATAATATGTTAGATCTATCAGATTTTACAGCGATGGTCATGTTTTCATTTGCATTTCTATCTATGGTTAATGGGGAGAGTCAAGAAAGTAATTTACTAAAAGAAAAGCTACAAAAAGACATCTTGTCCTCAATAAAGTACATTCACAATGTAAGTGAACACTTGCTGCAGTGTCCTTCACAATTGACTTCATCTGCTGGCTTCATGTCCAGGTTCTTCCACAAACCCACTCAGAGGGGAAAAAGATATTCTAAAAAATGCACAACTTATGTAAGATATGAACTCACAACTTCTCAACAATAATGGCCTTATCTACCAGCCTACACAGAGTCCAGATCCTCCACTAGTGTAAATTGGTGTAACTCCAGTGAAATCAATGAAGCCACACTGAGTTACACCAGTTGAGGATATGGCCCAGGGAGTTTAGTTGAGAATAAATTTAATCTTTTAATATATATTCAATTCTACACTAGAGGGAGTCCTGTTAATGTAATATATTGATAATGCCAAAGAAAAGCAAACATATATAATATCAAATCTATCCCCTAGTTCATACATTGATCTTGATGAATACAAAATAGCCCTGAGGGAGGATAGCTCAGTGGTTTGAGCATTGGCCCGCTAAACCTAGTGTTGTGAATTCAGTCCTTGAGAGGGCTGCATAGGGATCTGGGGCAAAATCAGTACTTGGTCCTGCTAGTGGAGGCAGGGGGCTGGATTCAATGACCTTTCAGGGTCCCTTCCAGTTCTAGGAGATAGGTATATCTCCATTTATAAAAGGAGAGGGATAGCTCAGTGGTTTGAGCATTGGCCTACTAAACCCAGGGTTGTGAGGTCAATCCTTGAGGGGGCCATTGAGGGATCTGGGGCAAAAATCTGTCTGGGGATTGGGGCTGCTTTAAGCAGGGGATTGGACTAGATGACCTCCTGAGGTCCCTTCCAACTCTGATCTTCTATGATCTAATCCACCACGACCCTTGATAACTTGTTCCAATAGTTAATTACCCTCGTTAATTGCCCAGCGGAGGGCAACAAAAATGATTAGGGGTCTGGAGCACATGACTTATGAGGAGAGGCTGAGGGAACTGGGATTGTTTAGTCTCCAGAAGAGAAGAATGAGGGGGGATTTGATAGCAGCCTTCAACTACCTGAAGGTGGGTTCCAAAGAGGATGGAGCTCGGCTGTTCTCAGTGGTGGCAGATGACAGAACAAGGATCAATGGTCTCAAGTTGCAGTGGGGGAGGTCTAGGTTGGATATTAGGAAACACTATTTCACTAGGAGGGTGGTGAAGCACTGGAATGCGTTACCTAGGGAGGTGGTGGAGTTTCCTTCCTTGGAGGTTTTTAAGGCCCGGCTTGACAAAGCCCTGGCTGGGATGATTTAGTTGGGAATTGGTCCTGCTTTGAGCAGGGGGTTGGACTAGATGACCTCTTGAGGTCCCTTCCAACCCTGATATTCTATGATTCTATGATTCTCGCTATTAAAAATTTGACTTATTTCCAGTCTGACATTGTCTAGCTTCAGCTTCCAGCCACTAGGTCATGTTATGCCTTTCTCTGCTAGCTTGAAGAGCCACAGCATCACATTGGGGAACTCCACTGAGCACATTTAGGAAAGGCTCCTATAGACCCTTAACCGAGATATGTTCGCCCTCAACTGACTAAAAAGGAGCATGAAATCCTGACCGCATTGAGGGCAATAGGAATGCTGCCATTCAATGGGCCAGTATTTCACTCCTGGTATTTTCACCAGTGACGCACCCCGAAGCTATCAGGAAGAAAAAGTAAACATGAGGTTATGAGATTTGATTTTCAAAAAATTCAGATCACAAACTGAGAGAGAGGCAAGCACCTGCTACTATCCATAATTGTGTGTCTATTGAGCGGTGCAGGCAGTGATTAAAGAGGCCCCTGCAGCACTCTCTCTGGAGACAAGGGTGGGAAGATCCAATGACTTAGTTTATTATTGTTTGTCTTTTGCTAAAGTAATAACCCAAGCCCAGGGCCAGCTCTAGGTTTTTTGCCACCCCAAGCAAAACATTTTTTAGCTCCCCCCACCCCAGCCCTGGGCTCTCCCCCTCACCCGCACCCCCTGCCGCCCCAGCGCTGGACTCTCCCCCACACCCTCTGCTGCCCCAACTCTGGGCTCTCCCCACCATCCCATCTGCACCCTCTGCTGCCCCAACTCTGGGCTCTCCCCCCCACACCACACCACCTGCACTGCCTGCCGCCCCAGCGCTGGGCTTCCCCCCACCAGCGCTGACTCCTCCCGCTCCCCCCTCGGGCACACGGAGCTGCCTGTAGGTGCCGCAGGGCGGCCGCCCCCCAGCGCCGCAGCCGGGGCTGGGCGAAGCAGCCAGAGCCGCCCAGGGACTGCGGCAGGGTGGCCAGGAGCAGGGCCATAGAGGGCGGGGTGCTGCCATGCGGGGCCCACGTCCCACTCTCCAGGGCTCCGCTCCCTCTGGGGCTGCCCTGCCCCGGTTCCTCAGCCCCCTGCCGGGGCGGTCCCCCGGCTCTGTCCTCCCCAGTCCCAGCCGGTCTTGGAGGCGGGAGCTCTGGCTGGAGGGACCCTAGGCTGGGGCGCGGATTGGGAGCCCCGCTGCTTACCCCGACCCTGCCAGCACTGGACCAGCTGGAGGCGAGGGGGGAGCGGGAGGAGTCATCGCTGATGGGGGGAAGCCCAGCGCTGGGGTGGCAGGCAGTGCGGGTGGTGTGGGGTGGGGGGGAGAGCCCAGAGTTGGGGCGGCAGAGGGTGCAGATGGGATGGTGGGGAGAGCCCAGAGTTGGGGCAG
>NW_020664447.1:2868277-3085661 GCF_002925995.2 Terrapene triunguis | reverse complement strand
GGGTGGGAGGGAGAGCCCAGGGTTGGGGCGACAGGGGGTGCGGGTGGGGTGGGACGGAGAGCCCAGGGTTGGGGCGGCAGGGGGTGCGGGTGGGGTGGGGGGGAAGAGCCCAGGGTTGGGGCGGCAGGGGGTGCGGGTGGGGTGGGGGGGAGAGCCCAGGGCTGGGGCGGCAGGCGGTGCGGGTGGGGGGGGAGAGCCCAGGGCTGGGGTGGGGGGCAGCTAAACATTTTTTTGCTTGGGGCGGCAAAAAACCTAGAGCCGGCCCTGTGGCTCCGTGTGCCCCAAGGGGCGGCCCTCAGTCCGAGTGGCCCGCGCTCGGAGCCCTCCCGGCCATAAGGTGCAGGACCGCAGCAGCCCCAGGGCGTCCCCGGTGCAGGATGCGCTGCTGCTGCCTGGGCTGGCTCTAGGCTTTTGCCGCCCAAGCACCAAAAAAAAAAAAAAGAGGCTGGCTGGAATGCTGCCCCTGAAAATGTGCCGCCCCAAGCACCTGCTTGGTTTGCTGGTGCCTGGAGCTGGCCCTGCCCAAGCCCTGAGTCCTTGATTCCCACATCTTGCAGGCAAATTACTTCAGCCTGGATCTTGTGACTGGATGTCCCAGCAATCCAAAGGCATGGCGGCTATCTGAGAAGCCAACTTCTTTCCATGCTTTAGAACATCTCCTGTAAGTTAAAAACACAGCTACATAGATTTTGTTTTCTAAATCAGTTTCATCTCAAAGCCCATTTTAAACTCCCCTAGAAATCCCTAAAAAGAATGGTTTCTACCAAAGGTGGCTAACGTGACCTAACTTCTACAGCATGAGTGGCTCAGCTATTAAACATATGCCAAAAATTAAGCGAGATAATTGGGAAGAAGTGGAACACTTCCTTGTTCTTGTAATATGTTGTTTGTGTGCAGAGAGACCAGCTCTGTGTGTGTGTGTGGGGGGGGGAAAGATTTGGGAATTTTGTGCCGTATAGTACAGTTGATAAATCTGTACCTTGCACAGTATGAAGAGGTGGAAGTATCTCTATGCTGGTAAATCATTCTGCTCAGGAGTTAAATAGATTGACTCTCCCGTCATCCCAGGAATTTTCTCTTTTTATTATCCAATTAACTATATAAGTTAATAAGAAATTTTCTTCCTTATAAAATGGCAATTTTCCTTCCATGTCTGGGGCGATATAAATAGACCATTTCACGTATAATTTCAGTGTCCTGGGACTGATTTGTGAATATATATTGCTGCTTGAAAAGATTATAATTTACAGGTGATTGTTTGGAGGACTTCAAATTACCACCACTCATATATATGGATATATAAATAAAGAATGAAGCTTCTCAGGAGATTCTGCATAAACAATTTCTTTGGGAAGAAAAAAGATTCTCAATTAAAAAAAAAAGTATTTTTTCTTTTATCTATACTGCTGCATAAAGTATTGATAGATTATTTCAGTCCTTCATTTCTATTTCAGCATTTCTGGATCATTTCCTCTAACATTTTCTTTTTTTTTCTTTTCTTTTCTTCCTTCGTATAAATCGTCATGCATTTCAGTCTCCATAGAATCCAGGAAATTTGCAGTGTAAAGGCAGACGGTATCCTGGTTTTGTAAGTTTACTTCATGACTACCAGCTGTAAGGGGGATATAAATGGGAAGGATCAGTGGAGGACTCTGGATAACTCAGTGAAATATCATCTGAATTCACAAGTAATTTATTAAGAGAGGAGAGAAAAGATTTTTCAGAAATGACTTGTGGATGCCCAGCTTGAAGCAACTTCAAAGGGGCCTGCTTTTCAGAAAGTGCTGAGCTCCCACTACCTGAAATCAGGCCCCTTCAAAGTTTCTCAAGATGGGCACCCAAAATCATGATTGACTTTCGAAAATCACGCACACAAGGCACAAGTTCATTCCTTTTTAATTCTTGTATACTGAGCACATCCACTGCCCCACATAAACGGAATGTCTCAATTGTTCCATGAGTCTGTTAGCTTCAACGATATAAAAATGTAAAGTTAGTTTAGTTAATTGTATGTTACTTAAAAGCAGATCATTTGCTATTCATTAACTCTCTCTCCCACAAGCAAAAACATTATTTCCAATCCTTTCATTGATGCTAAAAGTTAATCTATCTTGAGCTACAAGGTAGAATTTTCCACACGATTAAGTGACTTAAAAATTAGCACCATTTGTGTGGAGGAGAAGGGATTCCTCCTTAAAAGGAATATTTTAATTGATATTAGTTGATCCATACTCCATTAATAAAATGCTATCCAATAAAAACATTCCCTTGGAGTCTAGAGTGGATTTACTGCCTTTATTGCCTGCACAATCTCTTGTGAGACAAAGAGAAATTCTGAGATTGCTGCTTTACCTGGCAGAGGTGAGAGGGGGAGGAAACTGCATGTGCTATTGTATATCACTGATCTCTTGGTCTCCAAATAATAATTCAGATTCATATAGAGATCTGTAAAAATCAGTGGTTTATTACTGTCTTGTATCTCTGTATTAACCACCTCATTATAATCCCAAATGGAATATAAATATAACAGTATCCAGTTGCATTAGCTAGCATTTTCCCCATCTTGCCTTATAAATCTTAGCTCTACATAAAGTGAATGAGTATACAATTTCCAAATTCTTGAGCAGGAGACATTTATAAAAGATGTATATCTCTTGCTTGGTGGAGAGGGTACATAGAGATCCATATTTCTCTAAATGATACATCTTTGCTCCTACAACTTATCTATTGACACAATTGATGAGAAGATGCTGCTGACTCATCTACAAGGCCAAGGAAGAGAGGAAGGAATTGCATTAATCTCTTTTTGTTTTTGCTCATTGCTCTTGGCTAGATCCCAAAGGTTCATGATGGGCAGATGAATCTCCTCCACAAAATAAAAATCTGTGCTCTGGGATCCATCCTCTCTCCACCTCCTTTTGATCAGAGCACTAGGTGAGCTGGGGATACATACTACTGGCTTCAGTGCCACCCAGCTCTATATCTCACTCTTATGAAATATGGACAGTTCTATTACTGAAATGTCCCAGAGCCTGAGATGGAGAAAGATGAGAATGGAAATTAGTTGCTTCAAGTTCAATCTGAGGGGAAAGAAAAATGATGGTGGTCAGATGGGGAAGTATTTTGAGAAACTCTTTGCAGCTTTGATCTCACTTTCTGCTGAGGGTGTCTGCCATTTGCCTGTCAACGCGGTTCACAGTTTCATCTGAGTCATAGAGTTTAAGGCCAGAAGGGACCACTGGATCATCTAGTCTGACCTCCTGTATATTACAGGCCATCAACACCATCCAGCACACTAAATCCAACAATGGAAATGAGAATAAAGTAAACGGGACCCACAGTTGACTAGACTATCATGTGCCTTCTGCTGAAATTATTCCTGCTCCTGGATATTCAAGTAGCAGGGGTAGGTGGAAATGCAGCTTTCTATTTCCAACTAGCCAAGGGAATAGACCACTTCTCTTCAGGTGCCACAGTGATACTTGCCTGTATTGACTCCAGAGTGAGCTACTCTACCTGGGTTTGCCAAGGAAAATTATGTGGAAGTTTCCAGTGGGCCAATGTACAGCAATCTATGTGCTAGGCAACACAGACGGATGAGCACAACAGATCATAGCACAATCTCCCCATCTAGATATACATCCTTTTCAAGGTCCTGGTGCCATGGTTAAAGCCTTCAGTGGGTGAGGGCTCATCTCTCCCATGACAGCAGCAGTGGGGATGCTATGGCTAATGGAGTCTAGTATGAAACTCTCATGTGCTGAGTGTTCTATATCAACCTGTGGAAGGTCCTACTGCCAGAGATCTTCATGAGTCCAAGTCTTAAAGATCTTCAGAGTACAATTCATGACACTGCTCTTTGCTCAAGCCTTACTTCAGTCATGAAAAATGCAGAACAGCCAGCAGCATCCCTCCTGGAGACACAACAGAAATACCCAGGGCAACAGTGAAAGCAATGAAAAGATTAATGTTAAGGCCCTTTCAAATAGAAATTGTGCTTTTAATTTATGCATGTGGTGCAGTGATGCTGTACTGATAGGTGATATAAAAGAAAGAGCTGGATGAGGTTACGTTAGATAAAACAAAATGCACAATGTATAGTTATTATTTATTTGTATGATAGTAGAAGGTAGAGGGCCCCAGCTGCATTCAGGGCCTCGTTATGCTAGGCTGCATACATACACACAGTAAGAAACAATCCCTGCCTTAAATAGCTTATACTCTAATTAGACTAGCGGTAGAAGAAGTGACATGCCCAAGGTCACCCATCAGATCAGCGGCAGAGAGGAACAGAATCCAGGTCTCCTGACTTGCAATCCATGGGCTTGCTACTAAACTATGCAGCCTCTCCATGGTTTCTAGTTTCAGGTTTAAATGGATTAAAGCAGATAAAACCCCATCAGACATTTAATAGGCTTCACAAGACATCCATAGTTCATCATTTGATGGGGTCATAAAAAAAATTTGCTGAGGAGGCCAGTGGACCCTAAATTTCTGCCAGGCTCATGAGATCCCATTCCCAGAAACGTGAGGCATCAATTGGAGCCAAGTTTTGTCGGTATAATTATACAATTCATGACAAATACATTTTGAAACCCTAATATAGAGTTTTTACTCTTGAAAATGAACCACAATTTGCCTAAAATAAATATCCCAAATCGGAACAAAATATAAACCAGCTAATATAAATCAACACAGCGCCATTGGCTTTAATGGAGCTACACTAATTTACATCAGTTGAGAAACTGGCCCCCTAAAGTTGCATCTCTACAGTATACAGCCCAGCTATAGGACTTGTAAGGACAATCCAGTTTACGCCATTCAGGCAGCCGACATTCAAGTTACTGTGGATACCATTGTTATCCTACACTTTGTTTGCGACTGATGTCAACAGTAATTACCTGCATTTTATTAAATGAATCCCTTTTCCTGTCCCTTTTGCTTTCATTAGAAAAGACAGAGCTAATTATTTAACCTCTCCGAAGTACTTCAATGAGCTATTTCAAATCTGACGCAACCCTTAAAAATGGTTTAAACTATTCATTTTCCCTCAATGAAATGTGCTGCAGTTCTCTTCTCATTAATGCTAATTACCGAACAATTCATGTTTGAGCAGGAGCTTTGTTCCTCATCCCCCTTCTACCTATCCACTCAATGTTTGTATCATTACAATCTGATGCCATGGAAATTACTGTAATATTACAGGCACAGGAGGTAGATTGTAAAAGGAAAGGTCTTGTTTGAATAATGATACCTATATTTGAAAATAAGAAAGAAAAATGTTGATATTGAAATTGCAGGAAACATGAATATAATTCTATATATAAATATTAGGCTGGGGTGTGCTTGTTTGGCAAAGAGCCTTTTTCTGGGAATATCAGATGAAAGATGGGGAGAAAAATTGACACAATAATTGTTTAGTTTCCCATGTAATATCGAGCACTCTACTTTTTTTTTCAGCCATTACTTTTCATTTAAAGGGATACATTAGACCAGTGATTCTCAGGCTGTTTTGGCAACTGTACCAATCTCCTACACTAAGAGCAAGGATGTGCTACCAATAATTTAACAAGGAGTTCCCACAAAAATTCTCCCCCTTAGTGTGCTATAAACAGGTCAGCATGTTAAAACGGGGAGCAAGCTATTATTTTTCTATATTGCTTTTCCATTTACTGCTCCTACCCATAACCCAGGAAAAGACAAACAGAGACTTTGTGGCTTTGTTCAGACGTTACTGTAGGGATTATGATTAGATGCATGGCTATTGTTATTTATATTACTTTAATACCTAAATCATGCTTGATCAACTTGTGGCCTGTTGCCTTTCATTGCTCATTTTTAATGTCTTGTTGAAATTTCCTGGGAGGACCTACACTAGAATTTTCACCAGGATTTGAAAACAGCCAAAGAAGTGACTGACCAGAAGAGGCAAGAAGCACTGGGCCTGGTGTGCTAGCTAGAGCAGAGTTTTGGGCTTTTTAGTCAGGGCTGGCTGCTGCCCATTGAGTGCAGCCATGCTCAATTGAACTGAAAGTATTTTTAATATTTTAAGGAGCTTTAAGAAAGCTAGGACACTGCCATAGTGTTCTTTTGTATACCCTGCTCCTGAACAGGGCCGGCTCTAGGTTTTTTGGCTGCCCCCCACCCCAGCCCTGGGCTCTCCCCCGCACCCGCACCCCCTGCCGCCCCAGCACTGGACTCTCGCCCCCCCCCCGCCCCCCTGCCGCCCCAGCGCTGGGCTCTCTCCCCCACCCCACCCGCACCCTCTGCCGCCCCAACTCTGGGCTCTCCCCCCCTATCCCACCTGCACCCTCTGCCGCCCCAACTCTGGGCTCTCCCCCTCCACCCCACCTGCACTGCCTGCTGCCCCAGCGCTGGGCTTCCCCCCCCATCAGCACTGACTCCTCCCGCTCCCCCCTCGCCTCCAGCCGGTCCAGCGCTGGCAGGGTCGGGGTAAGCAGCGGGGCTCCCAGGCCGCGCCTCAGCCTAGGGTCCCTCCAGCCAGAGCTCCCGCCTCCAAGACCGGCTGGGACTGGGGAGGACAGAGCCGGGGGACCGCCCTGGCAGGGGGCTGAGGAACCGGGGCAGGGCAGCCCCAGAGGGAGCGGAGCCCCGGAGAGCGGGACGTGGGCCCCACATGGCAGCGCCCTGCCCTCTATGGCCCTGCTCCTGGCCGCCCTGCCACAGTCCCTGGGCGGATCTGGCTGCTTCGCCCAGCCCCGGCTGCGGCGCTTGGGGGTGGCCGCCCTGCGGCACCTGCAGGTGGCTCCGTGTGCCCCGAGGGGCGGCCCCCAGCCCGAGTGGCCCGCACTTGGAGCCCGCCCGGCCATAAGGTGCAGGCGCTGCTCCCCGACGCGAACCGCAGCAGCCCCAGGGCGTCCCCGGTGCAGGACGCGCTGCTGCTGCCTGGGCCGGCTCTACGCTTTTGCTGCTCAAGCGCCCCCCCCCCCAAAAAAAGAGGCTGGCTGGAATGCTGCCCCTGAAAATGTGCCGCCCCAAGCACCTGCTTGGTTTGCTGGTGCCTGGAGCCGGCCCTGCTCCTGAAACAGGCACGAAAGCCATATGAGCCAAGAAAGTGTGTGGTGGGAGGGAAGATAATACTGCTTCACCAAGCTAGGGAGAGGAGGACAAGTTTTCCCTATGCTATTAGGCCCTGCACAATGGCACCAGAAAAGTTTTGAGTGGATAAAACCCGCTAGCCTTACTCCAACCCCACCCCACCCCAAACTTCCTTAGCAAAGAAAGGCATAGTCCAGAAGTGTACAATGCAGGACTGATAGAATGAGGCAGATTAGAAATTTAAAAGTAAAACCCATAACTCCACTGAATACAAGCTGACTTGTCTTTCTATATATGAGGAACAGTGGATCTCTCATGTGAGAAGACAAAGATAGAGCACTTCCTATAGCAACAGAGTTACTTCACTGGCTAGAACAGTGAGTGCTCCATAGCATCTGTGGTATTGGGGACTGTGCCTTTAAGGGCCAAGCTCCCCAGAAAGAGGGTCTGGGCGGGGCACTGTGAAGCTCTTGTTGCTATGCTCAGCCAGTTAAAACTCAGACACTGAACGAAGTAGCCCTTTGGCAGTATCCTTGGCAGAGACCACCCCTAAAGTGCATGGCTCCTCCTATAGAGGAGGACTCCTGCTCAGCAACCAGTTCTGAGAGGAAGTCCATGGGTATGTCTGTTCTTTCTGTGGGAAGAGGAAAATCTTAGCAGTAGTGTCAAACCCAAATAATGAGTTAGGTCCCCAAAAATCGTGAGATTGGTTTAAAAATCATGAGGTTTTTCAAAAAAAATACCTGGGGGCGTTTTCTGTTTATCTTCAGGTGTTGGAGTCTTTCAGGTTCACATTTTCAAGCTTTTGTTCCACCACCATGAGAGCTAGAAATTTAGTGGTTTTTTTTTTTTTAACAAACCTGAGATTCTCACATAAACACATGAATCCAGGTGCCAGGGCTTCAGAAAAATCCCTAGTAGCATGAGACTCGTGCTAAACTCAGCATCAGCTAACACCAATATCAGCAGCGGGAGAGGAGATGCTTCTGTACCCTCTTCCACTAATAAATAGACATGGTATTTTGCTTACTAATCACTGTGTCATTACTCCAGGGGTTCCTGAATATGACAGCTCAGCAGTAAGTAAACTGTTAGGTCATACAACAATATACAGACAATATGTTCAGAAGGATGCGACTTGGATTGGTTTTTTTTAAAAATGAAAAAGACGGTCACCTCTTCCTCCCGCAACTGGAGAGGAGGGAGGAGCACAGAGCAGCCTGAGGCTGCACAGGGCAGCAGCAGGCCTCAAAAAACTCATCCTTCCTTCTCATCTCCTGCCACTGGTTGGTTAGCTGAGAGGATGGGCTGGGAGGAGGCAGAAGGCTGCACTGCTGCTGCCTTTAGGGGCCAGTCTGTCACCCTGCTGTGCAGCCAGGATGCTCCCTTTGAGTCTATTCCCTGGAACTAGTTTCATTTCCTCTAGAGCTGGTCAAACATTTTCCAGGGGAACATTTCTGCTTTTAGGAAATGCTGTTTTGCTGAAACTGAAACATTCTGTGGAATGGCTTTTCACAATAGAACATTTTGGTTTTTCCTTTCCAAAAATGACTTTCTTTCAATTTTTTTTACATGTCATATATTATACATTTAAACGTCAAAATCAGCCAGAATAATACTGGTTGACCCAAAACAATTTTTTCCCTGGAATGTGATTTTGCAGGGTATTTCAACTGTTCTTTTCTTTTCTTTTTTCTTTTCTTTTCACTCTGGTTTAGAACAGAAAAATAAAATTAATATTCAGAATTTCCCACAAAATGGAAAATCCAGTTCCCACCCAGCTTCAGTTTCCTTCCCTGCCTGGACCCCTGGCCTAATACTTGTCTGCTTGGAGCTGCTGGGGTTGGGAGGGACAGTGGCTGACTTCCTCCCTCCTGCTCCCCAGCACCAGCTTCACCCTCTCCTCCTTCCCAGGTTAAGGGAGGGGAAGATGGGGTGACAGTGGGGTTTTGGATGGTGACCTTGGGAAAGAGATGGGGACAAGGAAAGTGTGTGGTCGGGGTATGGAGTGGGCCTTGGAGAGGGAAGCTTTGGACGGGAGTGAGGATGCTGGTGAAGCAAGGGTGGCATTGGAGCATGGGAGACAGTGGAGTTTAGGGGGACATCAGCAAAGGGGGCAGCCGGAGAGAGGGTGGTACATAATATGCATTTGAGTTTTAGATGTGGTTACTCAAGGTTTTAAAGTCTGAGCGCTGCAGGGTTTAATAATACAAAATAAATGTTAAACTGTTGGTATTGTAGAAATGTAGGGCCGGAAGGGACTATGAGAGGTCATTAAGTCCAAGCCTCTGTGCTGACGCAGGACCAAGTAAACCTAGACCATCCATGACAGGTGTTTGTCCAGCCTGTTCTTAAAAACCTCCAGTGACGGGGATTCCACAACCTTCTTTGGAAGCCTATTCCAGAACTTAACTATCCTTATAATTAGAAAGTTTTTCCTAATATCTAACTTATTGCAGTTTAAACCCATTGCTTTTTGTCTTACCTTCAGTGGATATGGAGACAATTGATCACTGTCCTCTTCACAACAGATCCTAACATATTTGAAGAACTGTTATCAGGTCCCCTCCTCAGTCTTCTTTCCTCAAGATTACATAGGCCTAGTTTTGTAACCTTTCCTCATAAATCAGGTTTCTAAACTTTTTATCATTTTTGTTGCTCTCCTCTGGCTCCTCTCCAATTTGTCCACATCATTCCTAAAGTGGGGTACCTAAAATTGGATGCAGAACACCAGCTGAGGCCTCACCAGTAGAGCGGGATAATTACTTTCTGTGTCATACATACAACGCTCCTATTAATACACACCAGAATGACGATACCCTTTTCCACAACTGCTTCAAATTATCACATATTTGTGATCCACTATAACCCCCACATCCTTTTCAGCACATCCTTTTCAGCAGTATTACCGTCTAGCCAGTTATTCCTCATTTTATAGTTGTGCATTTGATTTTTCCTTGCTACATGAACTACTTTGTATTTGTCTGTATTGAATTTCATCTTGTTGGTTTCAGACCAATTCTCCAGTTTGTCAAGATCATTTTGAATTCTAATCCTGTCCTCCAAAGTGCTTGCAACCCCTCCTATCTTGGTGTCATCCACAAATTTTATAAGCATACTCTCCACTCCATTAGCCAAGTCATTAATGAAAATACTGAATAGTACTAGACCCAAGACTGACCCCTACGGCATCCCATTAGATATGCGCTCCCAGCAAACCATTGAAAACTACTCTTTGAGTCCTGTCTTTCAACCAGTTGTGCACCCACCGTATAGTACTTTAATTTGAAAGACTTTTCCCCAGTATGCTTCTGAGACTGTCATGCAGGACTATGTCAAAAGCCTCACTAAAAGCAAGACATATCATGTCTATTGCTTTCTTCCTGTCTACTAGGTCAATAACCCTGTCAAAGAAGGAAATTAGGTTACTTTGGCATGATTTGTTCTTGACAAATCTATGCTGGCTATTCTTTATAAGTCCATTATCCTTTAGGTACTTACAAGTTTGATTGTTCTCTAATTTGTTCCAATATCTTTCCAGGTATTGAATTTAGGCTGACCGACCTATAATTCCCTGGGTCTTCTTTGTTCCCCTTTTTAAAGATAGTGTGACATTACTGACATAACCTGTAACCGTATAGATCATTGTTGCAACCACTGTTATATATTTGCAGCAAATATTGTACAAAGGTTGGCGTGTAAGGTGTCTATGGAAAGGTTATGATTTACCGATTATGATTATGCTATCTGTATGGGTGTATCATTTTTGTAGTTGAAGTTATGAATATTGGCTATGTACTTGTATATCAATGTGTTTTGATTCTAAGTAGCCTCAGTGAAGCATTTGGTCAGCTTCTTGAGAAGGAACTATTCTCAGTAAGTGCCAAATCAAGAAACACTTAATGGACAATGGACTTTGGGAGACGCCAATCCACATCTGAGCTTTCCTGGGAATGTTCAAACTAACATGTAAACAATGGCATTGGCCAGTAAAGAACTGAGTCATGCATGGACATGTGACTTGCCCATGTGACTCAAAACTCCATCTTGCTGTAATTTTCCACAGTAAGAACAAAGAGGTGTCCTACCACCTGAAAGAAACAATAAAAGGCAGCTGCCTCATCTCCATCTTGTCTTCAATCCTGCTTCTTACCTCTGGAGGGGCTTTGTTACAAACTGAAGCTCTGAACAAAGGACTGAATGACCCATCCCAGCTGTGGATGTACTCCAGAGACTTGATTTGAACCTGCAGTTTATTCCATCACTGCTACAAGCCTGAACCAAGAAATTTGCCATTACTATATGTAATTGATTCCATTTAATCAATTCTAGTTCTCAACTTTATCTTTTTTCTTTTATGAATAAACCTTTAGATTTTAGATTCTAAAGGATTGGCAACAGCGTGATTTGTGGGTAAGATCTAACTTGTATATTGACCTGGGTCTGGGACTTGGTCCTTTGGGATCGAGAGAACCTTTTTTCTTTTACTGGGATATTGGTTTTCATAACCATTCGTCCCCATAACAAGTGGCATTGGTGGTGATACTGGGAAACTGGAGTGTCTATGACTTCTGGATAGCCAGTGGGGTAAACCGAAGTCTTCTCTGTTTGGCTGGTTTGGTTTGCCTTGGTGTGCAAAGGAACCCCAGCCTTGGGCTGTAACTGCCCTGCTCTAAAGCAATTTGTCCTAAATTGGTACTCTCAGAAGTATCCCACCAAAGGCAGCATAGTTACAGATAGATATCAGGTATTGTTTGCCCTTCTCCTGGGACCCCTGGGACCTTCATAATCCATGAGTTCTCAAAGATAATTGCCAACATTTCCAAGATTGCTTCAGCTAATTCCTTAAGTACTAGGGTGAATTTTGTCAGGCCCTGCCAATTTGAAAATCTCTAACTTATCTAAATATTCTTTAACATGTGCTTTCTCTATTCTGCTTGTGTTCCTTCGCCCTTGTTATTATTAATTGTGTTGAGTATCTGGCCACCATTAACCTTTTTAGTGAGGAGTGAAGCAAAATAGGCATTAAACATCTTAGCCTTCTTGTCATCAGTTATTAGCTCTTCTTCCCTACACTTTTCTTCGTCTTTCTCTTGCTCTTAATGTATTTAAAAAAACCTCTTCTTGTCGACTTTTCTGTCCCTGTCTAGGTGTATCTCTTTTTGTGCCTTTTCCTTTCTTATTTTTTTTTTTTTTGGTTGCCTACATGCTTGTGCTATTCTTTTGAACTCCTCCTTAGCAATTTGTCCATATTTCCACTTTGTGTAGGATTCCTTTTTGATTCTCAGGTCATTTAAGTGTTCCTGATGGAGCCATTCTTACTATTTTTCCTATCTTTCCTTCTCACTGAGATATTAGACAGTTGTATGTTTTATTATTGTCTCTTTGAGAAACTGGCAGCTCTCCTGAACTCCTTTATCCCTTGCATTTTTCATCCCTTGGGACCTTACCTACTAGTTCTCTGAGTTTGTTAAAGTCTGTTTTTTTGATGTCTGTTGTCCTTATTCTGCTGCTTTCACTCCTTCCTTTTCTTAGAATCATTAAATCTATGATTTTGTGGTCACTTTCACCCAAATTATCTTCCATCTATAGATTCGCTGCCAATTCCTCCCTTTTGGTCAGAATCAAGACTAAATTGGTTGTCCCTTTAGTTACTTCCTGAAACAAAAAGTTGTCCCCAATACATTCCAAGAACTTATTGGACTTTTTGTGTTTTGCCGTATTGCTTTTCCAAGAGATGTCTGAGTAGTTAAAGTCTCCCATTATTACTAGATCTGGTGTTTTGGATATTTCTTTTATTTGTTCTAGAACATGCCTCAGCCACCTCCTCTTCGTGATTTGGTGGACCCCTACCATGACATCACCCTATTTTTTTCCCCTTTTATCTTTACCCAGAGACTCTGAACTGGTCTGCCTCTCACCTCCTTCTGGAGCTCAGAACAAATATTTTTGATGTATAATGTGACACCACCTCCCTTTTTTCTCTGCCTGTCCTTCTTCAACAAGCTATATCCCTACCAATATTCCAGTCCTGAGATTTATTCCACCAAGTCTCTCTGATGCCAATTGTCATAATTTAGCTAATGTATTAAGTTTTCCACTTCTTCCTGTTTGTTCCTCATTCTCTTTGCATTTGTATATAGACATCTAAGATGCTGAGCAGATTCCCCCACAGATTTACCTCTTGTTGCACCTATGATTCTATTGTAATTTTCCATGTGCCTCTCAACATCTAGCCCTTTTTTTATGCTTCCCTGTGGGCTTTTGTCATCCAGTTCTTTTGAACCTAGTTTAAAGCCCTCCTCAGTAGGTTGGAAAATTGGTGTCCAAAGATGCTCTTTCTCTTCTTGGTCAGGTAGCTCCCTTGTCTTCCCAGCAGCCCTTCATCTCAGAACAGCATCCAATGGTCAGGGAAGCCAAAGCCCTCCCATCAACACTATCTGTGCAGGCCTGCATTCATCTCCAAGTGGACAGAGCCCTGCTTGGCCCCTTGCCCTCAACCAAGAGAATGGACAAGAACATAGCCCGGCACCTTCACCCTTGTTCCCAGAGCTCTTTCTTTCTTTCTTTCTTTCTTTCTTATGTATTAACATTTTCTTCCAGCAACAGAAACAGCTTTCGGTAACTGGGCCGCACATTTTCAATGATTTATCTCATTTTTGATGTTCATTGTCATCTGGATATTGTAATGGAAAACAGGCTGATCTTTGTTTTAAGTTGCCTTAAATGAAGTAACTAAGGAAATACATGCAGAACATAATGTTTAATTAGAACGTCATCTGGTGAGAATGATGTATTCTGTACCACTCCATCACCTTGTCAGAATACTCTGAATATCCTAACAGAACAACAGTCATCTTAAATCAAAGCCAAGGGCGGATTATCTGAGGAAGGCATTTAATGTTTCCTTAAAAGATTATGAGTTATCAGCAAATTGGGGCATGCATATATAGAGTTTCCCTTGAGTATCGCAATATACTGTAAGTAAACTGGCATATATAGATCTTATGCAGCTGGTATTAAGGGGCATGTCATTTTACACAGTGGGCAACACTTGAAATATAGTGCCAATATCTTTTAGCTCCACCCCTGTGGATTTTTTATACATTACACTGAAATAAATGCAGTGTGACTTGGTTTAGAAAAGGAAAAACAATCGTGTTTATTTCATTCATGTGGTGGATCTCTAGGAATATGCAGACTTGCATCTAGCTAACAACGTTGGGTAAGAATTTGCTTCCCAACATCCAGCCCTAGTAACTGGGCTAGACATTGAATGGGGGTAGAACTAGCCTAAATACTGGCCTGGCCTACCCGGCCCTAGTGCCTTCACCTTTCTCCTCCCGCAGGGGAAGAAAAAGCAGAGGATCTGCATAGCAGTAGAATTGTCACTTTCACCTCCTGTGTGTCTACCTCCAGCCTCCCGAAGATGTAGCAACACAGGGAGCCCCTGAGGAACTGAACCCCATAGCTCACAGGAAGCGCATCCCTCTGCAAAACCTTTCTGCATTTTGCATAGCAGAAATGCTCTGGTTCTGCTGCTAGAAAGCCCTCCTCGCCTTCTGGAGGAAGGGACAGGTTTTGTCCCTTGGAGTGCACACTCTCTATTTGGTTCCCTTCCCTAACCACCTGCCATCTATCTGATTCTGCAGCTGGATCAGCAGTTTGTTTTTATTATCATTTATATGACAGTAGCCCCCAAGCTGTGCTCAGCACAGTGGAGGCATATATGGAGACATAATCTTTGTCCTGAACAGCTTATATTCATTTTTAAGTTGCATTTTGTGAAATGTGATGCTAGTGGCAGGCAGCAGATTGGTAGCCCTGGAGACTGAAGAACTTCTATTTTTCCACAGAACATGGGCAGCAACAGCATGATTCCCCAATCCCCAAACTGCACCACCAGCATGCCCTGATCCTGTCTACAGGGGCCATCTCTAGAGGGCAGTTCAGTCTCAACGCCCATTAAGCCCTTGCTATAGTTGGGCAACAAGAGTCGGATGCCAACTGAGGCGCTCAATGCCAAAGGCTCTTGTGATGGGGACACCTGTCCTCTGGCAACTGGCTAGAACCAAGAGCCAAAAGCTGGTGACGCTGTTTGTTCGGTAGGAGAGAAGGGCTTGATGCAAAAATTACTGGGTGAAATATTATGGCCTGTGTTATGCAGATGGCTATGAAGATCACAGTGGCCTCTGGCCTGAAAATCTATGCATCTGTGATGCTGTTTTGCATAATTTTGAATTGCCCCTAGACTCAAATTAGTACATAAGCTGCATCAAATCTCTCTGGATCATGGAGGTGTTGCCACCAAGGGGATTCCACAAAATTTGCCCCTGTGGTATACCTCATAGCCCACAGTCAAAAAGGGGAGAAGAAGTGAGCGAGTGAAATAATGTATGTAGTTGTTTTCCCAGGGAAAAAAATGATATGTCATAAAAATAATCAAGAAGGGAGGCAACATCACTTGGCAAGAAAATGTCTGTGAAATGCATATGCTGGAAATGTGAATAGTTTGTTCCTAAAAGCTTTACTGCTATATTGCTAGAATACCACAGTATGCAGCTGGAAATGGTGACCAGGGATGGGGGGCAGCAATATAAAAGGGGCTTTCCTCCAGGAAAGCTTGTAGAAAAAACTGCTGGTTGGTACAGTCTGGTCCGTTACAAAGGCAAAATAGTGGCTGTGTATCTGTATTTTCTGAGCCCCAGGGATAAGTCAGCTCTGGCTGGGGTGACTTAGAATCCAGAGAGGGATGAGTTCCATCAGAGGCAAGGAAATCTCCCCAAAGCCTCCCTTCAATTTGGTGGCAAATATTTAACAAAGGGCTCCTTCCAGCAAGCACATCAGTGCTTTGGTTACCGCTGAACTATTCCTGCCAAAGCTGACTTATCCTTGTCTTTGGAATGTACCAGACTGAAAAAAGTGAAAGGTCTCTACCAAATGTTCCCAGAATAAGAAAACCACTCTCTTTCAAATTGATAAGTTAAATACTTCACTACAGCATAAACATTTCTAAGGGACAAAGTATAAACATTTCCAGTGGCGTCCACTTAGTATTATTAAGTTCGTTAGCCAAGTGGTTCTGCCTCTCTCCTCCATTATGGCTGTGAGAAAGTTTTTATTGAAATGGAAAAATAAATGAATTGATTCCCTGCCGTCTCTCACCCCAACTCTTGTAGTATATACACCTGAGGGGTTTCCTGGGCAAAAGGCCAGCGGGAAATTCTGAGGGAGACCATGGCTAAAATATTAGCAGGACAGCACTGCAACTGCCACTCTCATGTTCTGCCTCTGAGTCATTTTGCACCATAGAGGATTGTGAGATGGGGTTGGGTTTGCTTTAATTAGTTGGACAAAAATGTGATTATTACCAAGTGCAAAAACTTTGTCTTATTGGCTCAGCAGCAAAACTTGATCTTTGCAGTGCAGCAAAGTTCTTTCTAATATTGCTTTGGCTTTCTAGTGGGCCTATCGCCATCGTGTCTGGGCACCAGATATCAGATGCTGAATTTTTTGAACTTTTCCCAGCACCAACTGCTGCTGTTCATCAGATGAAACAGCACATGAAGCAAACTTCTCCTTTAAATACGCTCGGGGCATTTTAGTTATTTAGCTTTATTCCCACACACTCAATTTTAGGAGAAAAGTAGCATATTCCTTTTCCAGTGTGGCTGCTTCTTCCTCACTCTCATATTCTGGCTGTGATCTCTCTCTAGGATAACTACTGAGATAATGCCACCTTTTAGTTTTACAGGTCACCATTTTATTCTGTTAAATCATTTGAGTCCCTGCATTCTACTTAACTTCCTCGTTTTCAAGGGAAGGCCCTCTGATACCATGGTGATGAGTGCAGTGCAAATTCCTAGGCAGATTAGATTAAGATATGAGAAATTTTAAGATGTCATAAAAAACAAAACAGGAAAAAACCCACTTGTCTAGTTTCAGGCTTGTTACAAACCTGCGCCCAGTTGCAAGCAAACTTGGGGTGGTTAATGTTGTTCTTCATTGAACTCCAATTTTCACGTCACTTTCATGCAAAACCAGACGAAACTTGATGGTTTTACCTGAGTTCTGGGCTTCAGTCATGCCTGAAATGGTTTGTTTTAAATGTTTAAGAGAGTAAGAGGGAGTTGTGAATCCTTCAGGAACTGGAACCAAAGAACCGTTTTGCACGCTGAACCAAAGCTACTGAGTTTCCCCTAACTCTGGTTACTATAGCAATTGGAGTCAAAAACAGTGTGTCAGTCAGAAGGCATAAGGGTAGTTTGGGTCATAGAGACACTGAGACTGTATGTTGGGAGTGGGAAAGGAGGCTGGCAAGACTCACTAGGACATGGTAAACCCCACCCCAGTTACACTCTTTTGTTATAAAGGCTCCTGGTAGGCCAAATTTTGCTTACTCAGGCAAAACGCAGTGAAGTCAAGACAGAGCGCTGGTCACACTACGAGTTTAGGTTGAATTTAGCAGAGTTAGATCGATTTAACCCTGCACCCATCCACACGACGAAGCCATTTTTGTCGATTTAAGAGGCTCTTAAAATCAAGCCTCTGTACTTCTCCCTGACGAGGGGATTAGCGCTGAAATCGACCCTGCTGGGTTGAATTTGGGGTAGTGTGAACACAATTCAACGGTATTGGCCTCCGGGAGCTATCCCAGAGTGCTCCATTGTGACCGCTCTGGACAGCACTCATTGAGGCTGGCCAGGCGCACCCATGTCTGCCCAGGCGCTCCCGACCAACCTAACTGAGGTCGGCCAGGAGCACCCATGGGACGACGGCTAGCAGTTGTATTGTACCATCTGCCATCCGCAAGGCAAGGCAAAGGGATGCTGCTGTGTAGCACTGCAGTACCACGTCTGCCAGCAGCACCCAGGAGACATACAGTGACAGTGAGCTGAGCGGGCTCCATGCTTGCCGTGGTATGTCGTCTGCACGGTAACCCAGGAAAAAAGGCAAGAAATGATTTTTTGCTGTTGCTTTCATGGAGGGAGGGAGGAAGGGAGGCCTGACGACATGTACCCAGAACCACCTGTGACAATGTTTTTGCCCCATCAGGCATTGGGAGCTCAACCCAGAATTCCAATGGGCGGCGGGAACTGTGGGATAGCTACCCTCTCTGAAAGTCGACGCTAGCCTCGGTACTGTGGACGCACACCGCCAACTTAATGTGCTTAGTGGGGACACACACAATCGACTGTATCGGATCGATTTCTAAAAAATCGACTTCTATTAAATCGACATAATTTCATAGTGTAGACATACCCAGAAAGAGCTCTGGGAGCAAAAGTTGGCTCTTGGGCCTTTTGATACCATCCGCTATGTGTGATCTTTCAGCAGAGGAAAAAGGAATTGTCCTGTGATAAGTGAGCATTTCAGATTTGCATCTGCATTGATAATGTTCTTCCTCTCTTTGATAATGTGAACCACAGTAGTAAAAATTGCTTTAATGATTTTCTTAAGGCACTTAAAATTGAGAAAAAGGTGTAGTGGTTTGAGCACGAGGCATTTCAGTGGTCTAATCCTGGTTCTGACACTTAATCCCTTGGTGGCTTTGGGCAAGTCACTTAACATTTCTTACTGTTTCCCTGTCAGTAAAGTAGGGGTAATAATATTTGCTCATAGGGGTATTGGAAGTAGAGATGGATTTGAGCCACATTTTTCCAGAGTCTGGTGTTTATTCAGGTCTGGCATTAGAGTTCAGGCTGTGTTGCAAAGATAAACGAGTTGATAGTTGAAAAGCGAGAAGATTTTTGGCTGAAGATTATTCAAAAAACTCCCACTGACTTTAATGGGCTTGGGTCCTAAAAGCACTAGGTATCTGCTAAGTGATCCTGTTCATTCAGATTTACAGACTCCCTTCTCCCTAGTGCTTTACTTCTCCCTCTGTCCCCTCACCTCAGGAAGCAGAGCATGGATTATAAAGGAGTTAATTTTGCTCATTCTTGACAGTTCTGCCTGAGTGTACACACGTTTTTGTTTAAGCATTGTGAGATTCCTAATTATGAACATTTTAAAGCACTGTAAAAGCTGTTCTGGATTTCTTCTGATTTTTTCCTCTCTTGGGGCTTGATCAGTCAATAGAGCATTTCCATTGTCTTCAATGGGAATTGGACTGGACTTCGATCCTTTCTGAATCAAAAAAAACCCCAAAGTGCATAAAGGTTATACAGTATAATTGCAGGTCTGGAGGCTTTTCTGGTGGCTATCTCTCTTTTTTAGGGCCTGATCCATATCCCATTAAAGTCAAGACTCCCAAAGACCTCAGTGTGAATTGGACTGGGCCTTTTGTCTAGAGCTTCGCAGGACCTGTTGACCCAAGCCTGCCCAAACAATTGGTTGCAGTTCTACTTTTTCTTTTGAAGAAAAACTTTCCATGGGAGGATTCAATTTGTCAATTCTGTACAAGCAAAACTTGCTCTCATAAACCACCAACAATAATTTCATGGTATCAGAGGAGCAGGAGTGCCGCCAGCTTTTCTGCCGCCCTAGGCGGCGGAAGGTTCCGCCCCGAAATGCCGCCCCCCACAGAGGCGGCGGAAGGTCCCGCCGCCGAAATACTGCCGCGGTCACCGCCCCCCAAATTGTAGTGCCCTAGGCGACCGCCTCGGTCGCCTAATGGGTTGCGCCGGCCCTGCAGAGGAGTGACATACAGTGAGAGTCTTGCTGCTCCCCAGAAAAAAATGGCAGCTATCTTGTGTACAACTATCACTTTACTATTTTTTTACCTTCAAGATTAAAAACTTTCAAGATGAGGCTTACAAGGTTTATGGTAGAGCAGAAAATATACATAGAAGAAGCAAATTAAAATTCCATAAATATATTTGCTGGCCAAAATTTACGCATCCTGTATTCCTAGGGTATCTAATTAGAACTACGAAGAAAATAGCCCTGGAAAGGATAGGCATTTTGTTCAAATAATTTTTAAAAATTGAGCTAAATAATGGCCATTTTATACTGCACACAGTATAATTGTTCTCCTTGTATTGGGGAGTAGTTATAAATTATCTAGTATCCCATTCGGTTTTGTTGCCATGCAGAGTTCCAAACAATTGTGAATGTAGTTACTGGGCACGTAAATTCACTGCTTTCTGACAGCTATACCGTTATTGCAGCTACTAACTAACCTTCTGCATAAAAAAAATGAAATTCCTATGAAAGAATGGGCATTTATCTAAGTGCTGACATTGAAACATTCTGAATAACTCTTTGAATCATTTGTACTATTATGGGTAGAAAATGTAATTATTGTAATCAGCCTTGAGTCTGAGGCCATGTTGTAAAAAAAAAAAAAGAAAAAAAAGAGAAAAAACCCCAGATCTGAACAACGAAAATGAACCTTGATAATGGAACAGCCTTGAATTCCACTTCATTTATCACACTAATGGATGTCAAGATGACCTCAATCAAACATTTTGTTTTGCAGTTTCCAGCAATGGAAAAGGCTTGCTTTTTTTCCCCCCTGAAAAAAATGTTATTTAAATTGTTTCTTTATAAAATGATCCTAGTAATTACATTAGAGTAGAAGGTCAAAGTCAATATGAAATACTATCCACCAACCCTTTGATGAGTCTAGCATGGGATCTTTACTGACACAGTCTTGCATATCTCAATAATCCCAGTGACGTACTTGTTTTTTCCCCTCTTCCTATTCTTTGTATTTTTAAAAACAGAAATCATATTTCTTAGTGTTTTTTTATTTTCTTATTACTTCAATTTCCCTGTAATTTTTCACCTAGTATTTTAAATAAGCTAATTGGCTATCAGACATGTCTGGGTTTCCCAGACCATAGCCATGAAAGAAAACATCAAAATCAGAAACCAGCTAGACCCTTCATAATATGAATGCCCTACTGAGCTGGCTTGCATCACTTGGGCCTGCCAAAAGAACCATGTCGATATCACTTTGTGCCTGACTTCAGTGGGGTTTCATGAGGGCATAGGGGGTCTGTCCGTGCAGTTCTCTTTGCAGGATCAAGGCCTAGGTTATTATTAGAGATGGGCCTAAACCAGAAGTCCAAAGCCAGACAACTCAAAGCATTGTGAGGATTAGTAGTATTTAAATCTAGATCTGAATTTTGCAACTGTTTTTTCCTCTGTAATGGACAAAACTAAAGACCCAGATTCAAACACGTCCAAAGTTCAAGGATGGGGAAGACTAACATTTGGATCCAAATTTAAATGAGGATGGTTTGGGCCTGTTTCTAGTGGCTATTACCCTGTGCTGTATTTCTCAAGGCTGTGTCCTTTAGAAATGGATAAATATACTTCTGGAAATGCGGCATAACAGTTTCAGATACTTTGGGGCTGAACCTAACTGATAAATTCTACAAGGTACAAATTTTTAGGCTCCGATATTATAGATTTATACAGATATGTAACTTTATGCATTGTGAGTAGCCTAATTGACTTCCTAAGACTACTCACAGAGCATAAAGTTAAGCATGTGTATAAGTCCACAGAACTGTGGCCTTAGACTCTAAGAAGTATGTCTACCTATATGTCTTTGTAAATTGCCTAGCCCAGTGGGACCCTGAACCTGGTGACGTTGGGAGCTATCACAATAATAATAATAATAATTAATAATTAATAATATCATAAGAAAATGTTGAGATCTTTGATATTTTCCAAATGAGGTCTACAGGTTAAGGTTGGTTTATTCCCAGGCCTACTCAGGTACGTAAATGATAAGGGAAATTGCATGAGCAATCTCCAGCCAGGCACAATCTAATTCATAACCTACCCTGAGTGCAATAGTACTGCTGAGATTGCTAGCTTCCCCATTTGGGCCAGGAAGGGTGCAGTCTTCCTCTCACAGCAAACATTGGGCATAAACCCTGTGCAGGGGGAGCATATTCTGCACTCTGGCCTGGGTGCTCCCATTCCTGGAAGAATTCCAGTTGAGTCACCTAGAGAGCTTCTGGGGACACTTGGTGGTGCAGACTAGAGCTCTTTGACATCTGGCTGTGGCTTAACAGATGTGATCATCAATCTTTCCACCATCTTTGTGGGGTAGGTATGTCTTATAGCAGTTTTAGAAATAAATAAATGGAGACAGAGAGTGGTTAAGAGTGTAGTTTTCAAAAGTGGCTCCTGATTTAGGTGCAGCCATTTTTCAAGGGTCTAAGTTGAACACCCAAAAGTGAAGGCACCCAAAATCAGTCGCTGCTTTGAATATTGTGGCCTGAGTGATTTGTGAAAAGCCACAGAGCAAAGGGATGGCAGAACACACGAATGAGTAGAATCCAGTCCCCTGCTCTTTTCCATCATCTGCTAGCTGTCTATCAGCATAGTATTTGAGCACGTCTAACCTCTCCTCCGTGCCCCTTCCCAGAAATAAGAAAAATTGTCAAACAACATGTGGGTATCTTGTGCTATGTTATCAGCTCCAATTTATTTTGTTACCTGATTTAGTGAGGTGATGACATTTTCACCAGAACATCCTGGTTGCTCCATAGGAGAGCCTGAAAGTGGCATTAATATAATATTAATTCACAGGGAAATAGAACAAGAAAGAGGATAAACAAACTGTAATTTAAGCCAGGTAGTGTTACCTGTCTGAGTCAAGTGGGTACAGAATTTATGCCCTGAGATATAAATAAGTCATTCCCTAGGTTTTCAGGTGTCATCACACACCACAGGAGCCACCACCACCAGGGCCCTGCGCTGGGACCCAGTGAAGAGGGAGGTCCCAGATCCCCCTACACTAGCTGCCACCCCCAGGGAGCAGCCCACTTCCCCGACTCTGACCATTAGGCCATACAGCCCGAGTGAGAAGGCAATTGTATTGACTCTGGCCCTTAGGCCACACAACCGTATTGAGGAGGTCAGTCATACTGACTGTGGCCACTAGGCCATACAGCCCGAGTGAGAGAGCAATTATATGGACTTCAGCCATTAGGCTGTACTGCCCTGATGACAAGGGCGACCATAGATTCTAGGACTGGAAGGGACCTCGAGAGGTCATCGAGTCCAGTCCCCTGCCCGCATGGCAGGACCAAATACTGTCTAGACCATCCCTGATAGACATTTATCTAACCTACTCTTAAATATCTCCAGAGATGGAGATTCCACAACCTCCCTAGGCAATTTATTCCAGTGTTTAACCACCCTGACAGTTAGGAACTTTTTCCTAATGTCCAACCTAGACGTCCCTTGCTGCAGTTTAAGCCCATTGCTTCTTGTTCTATCCTTAGAGGCTAAGGTGAACAAGTTTTCTCCCTCCTCCTTATGACACCCTTTTAGATACCTGAAAACTGCTACCATGTCCCCTCTCAGTCTTCTCTTTTCCAAACTAAACAACCCCAATTCTTTCAGCCTTCCTTCATAGGTCATGTTCTCAAGACCTTTAATCATTCTTGTTGCTCTTCTCTGGACCCTTTCCAATTTCTCCACATCTTTCTTGAAATGCGGTGCCCAGAACTGGACACAATACTCCAGCTGAGGCCTAACCAGAGTAGAGTAGAGTGGAAGAATGACTTCTCGTGTCTTGCTCACAACACACCTGTTAATACATCCCAGAATCATGTTTGCTTTTTTTGCAACAGCATCACACTGTTGACTCATATTTAGCTTGTGGTCCACTATAACCCCTAGATCCCTTTCTGCCATACTCCTTCCTAGACAGTCTCTTCCCATTCTGTATGTGTAAAACTGATTTTTTCTTCCTAAGTGGAGCACTTTGCATTTGTCTTTGTTAAACTTCATCCTGTTTACCTCAGACCATTTCTCCAATTTGTCCAAATCATTTTGAATTATGACCCTGTCCTCCAAAGCAGTTGCAATCCCTCCCAGTTTGGTATCATCCGCAAACTTAATAAGCGTACTTTCTATGCCAATATCTAAGTCGTTAATGAAGATATTGAACAGAGCCAGTCCCAAAACAGACCCCTGCGTAACCCCACTTGTTATGCCTTTCCAGCAGGATTGGGAACCATTAATAACAACTCTCTTAGTACAGTTATCCAGCCAGTTATGCACCCACCTTATAGTAGCCCCATCTAAATTGTATTTGCCTAGTTTATCTGACTCTGGCCATTGGTCTGTACTGCCCTGTGGGCTAAGGGCAGGCTAGCGGACTTAACCGTGGGGCCGTGACGCCCTTGCCCTGCCCCAAGGCGGAACGGGGTATACTTGTGCCATGATACTGCAATTTAATATAATCAAATCAAATAAAAAAACCTAACAACAACCCACTAAACAAACAAGCAAAGAACCCTCGTAAGCACTGGTTAGGCTGGCAGCCAGTAACTACTGAGGACCATGAACACTCAGCTATGCAACACACCTAGCTTCAGTGTTCCTGGTCCCCCACTCCATTAGCCTGTTTATCCACCTGTGGGAGTTGTGCCCCTAACTCCCTTAGGCTGTTTTGAAATCCCCAGCCATAATGCCTACCACAAAGGGGCCTAATCCCTAGCTGATCCTGTAGGGACTACAATAACACAACAATAATGTTATCTGAAGAAAGTTTGTGTGAATCTTAGTATTGCCATCCCTAAGCATTCAAAAAATAGTCAGGCCTCAAATAAATCGTGAGATTGGCTTAAAATTAGGGCTGTCGATTAATCGCAGTTAACTCAAAAAAAATTAATTGCGATTTAAAAAATTAATCACGATTAATCGCAGTTTGAATCACACTGTTAAACAATAGAATACCAATTGAAATGTATTAAATATTTTGGATGTTTTTCTACATTTTTGAATATATTGATTTCAATTACAACACAGAATACAAAGTGTATTGTGCTCACTTTATATTATTTTTATTACAAATATTTGCACTGTAAAAATGATTAAATAGTATTTTTCAATTCATCTCGTACAAGTACCTTAGTACAATCTATTTATTGTGAAAGTGCAACTTACAAATGTAGATTTTTTTTTTGTTACATAACTCCACTCAAAAACAAAACAATGTAAAACTTTAGCACCTACAAGTCCATTCAGTCCTACTTCTTGTTCAGCCAATCACTAAGAGGGACAAGTTTGTTTACATTTACGGGAGGTAATGCTGTCCGCTTCTTATTTACAATGTCACTGAAAATGGGAACACACGTTCGCACGGCACTTCTGTAGCTGGCGCTGCAAGGTATTTACGTGCCAGATATGCTAAACATTTGTATGCCCCTTCCAGGGCCGGCTCCAGGCACCAGACGAGAAAGCACGTGCCTGGGGCGGCACATTGTAAGGGGCAGCATTCCAGCCAATCTTGGGGCGGCCAGTCCAGCCCTGCAGGGGCACGGACCCCGGCCCGGGGCGGGCAGGAACTAACGATCCTCATCGTGCTGCCAGGCTCCCCGGGATGCGCCAATCCCTGCCACCTGCACCGGCCTCCGCCTCCCGCGCCGCTTTGAGCCCGGCCCGGCTGAGCCGCCTTTAAAGGAGCGGCTGAGCCAGCACCTCCTGCAGCTCCCAGGCACCGGAAGAAGGGAGGGTTTTGCGGCGGCCCAGCGGGCAGTGAAGGCAGGGAGGGAGGGTTCTGCGGCGGCCCAGCGGGCGGCGGAGGGGCAGACCCCACTGATCCCGGCGCTGTTTGCATTACTGGCCCCGCACGAAGGTCGCAGACCCCAGCCAGCGCTGCCTGTGTCGGCCCCCTCAGAGCCTGCCCAGCCGGGAGAGGCACCCCAGGGCCGGAGGGGGGAGCCCCTCTCACCCGGCTGCAAGCGGGCTGCAGCGCCTGGCTGCCCATGGGTGGAGGGAGCGGGCGGGTGCCGCCCTTCACCCCCCTGCGAGCCACCTTGACCGCCCTCCACGCGCTCCCTGTGGCTGCCGTTGTTTTTTTTTGCTTCGGCAGTCCGGCCACCTTTTTTTTTTTTTTTCCGCCTGGGGCGGCAAAAGAGCTAGAGTCAGCCATGGCCCCTTCATGCTTTGATCACCATTCCAGAGGACATGCTTCCATACTAAAAAAATGCGTTAATTAAATTTGTGACTGAACTCCTTGGGGGAGAATTGTCTGTCTTCTGCTCTATGTTTTACCCGCATTCTACTATATATTTCATGTTATAGCAGTCTTGGATGATGACTTGGCATGTTGTTTGTTTTAAGAACATTTTCACTGCAGATTTGACAAAATGCAAAGAAGGTACCAATGTGAGATTTCTAAAGATAGCTACAGCACTCGACCCAAGGTTTAAGAATCTGAAGTGCCTTCCAAAATCTGAGAGGGCTGAGGTGGGAACATGCTTTCAGAAGATTTAAATGAACAACACTCCAATGCGGAAACTATAGAACCCGAACCACCAAAAAAGAAACTCAACCTTCTGCTGGTGGCATCTGACTAGGATGATGAAAATGAACATACGTTGGTCTGTAGTGTTTTGGATCGTTATCGAACAGAACGCATCATCAGCATGGACCTATGTCCTCTGGAATGGTGGTTGAAGCATGAAGGGACATATGAATCTTTAGCGCATCTGGCATGTAAATATCTTGCAATGCCAGCTACAACAGTGCCATGCGAATGTCTGTTCTCACTTTCAGGTGACGCTGTAAACAAGAAGCAGGCAGCATTATCTCCTGCAAATTGTAACCAACCTTGTTTGTCTGAGCAATCGGCTGAACAAGAAGTAGGACTGAGTGGACTTGTAAGCTCTAAAGTTTTATATTGTTAAATTTTTGAATGCAGTTATTTTTTGTACATAATTCTACGTTTGTAAGTTAAGCTTTCATGATAAAGAGATTGCACTACAGTACTTGTATTAAGTGAATTGAAAAATACTATTTTTTATTTTTACAGTGCAAATATTCATAATAAAAATAAATATAAAGTGAGCACTGTACACTTTGTATTCTGTGTTATAATTGAAATCAATATATTTTAAAATGTGGAAAACATCCAAAAATATTTATATAAATAGTATTCTATTATTGTTTAACAGCACGATTAATCGTGATTAATTATTTTTAAGCGCTTGACAGCCCTACTTAAAATAATAATACATTTTGGGCTTTGTATTTGCCATCTGGCTTTTGAGCCTTTAGGTTGCACTTGATTGTGTTTAAGCTTTTTTCCAGTCCCATGGATATAACTCTAGGAGCTGGGGCTTTAGGAAAATACTCAAATCTCATCAGACTCCATATAATCATGAGAGACGTGCAACACTGGAATCCATCCTTTCTGCTTGAATCAGTGGAAGAAACTTTTAAAATATTAAAAACAAAACCTAACAAATGAGGCTTTAAAACAATTTAGAGGTGTATATATGTGTATGTCTGTGTTGCACATTTCTAAACTTACCTTGGTGGTTTAACGTCGAAAAATGCCCCTGCGCCCTCTCCCCCAAAATCTCTTCCTGGGATATGCAGGACCTAACTTTCAACCAGCAGCACCTATACAGAGCATGCAAATTCCACATTTGGGTGGCCAGATCAGCACTTAGGCACATTGGTACTTGTTTTAATGGAACTTGGATGCTCTGTCTAAGCACACAGGTTTGGCCTTGTATTTTTCTATTCCTCACTGCAAAGCCATGTTTAACTTTCTTTCATATACTTCAATGGGGTAGTATCACTCTTCCTTATAATGTTCCACTGAACTTTATACCCTCCTTAGTATATCTTGATTGGTGATTTTGGTAAAGACGGTTTATTTAAGTCACACAAACTGGCTATTTAGAAATAAATTTTAATTCAGTAAAAGATAATGGAAAAGTTTGCCATAATGCTTATTTCATGCATGCCTTTTTGCACACTACTCACATCCCATGGATGATCCTTTACAACTGATTGTTGAGTTAAATGTGATGCTCTCAAGTCTCTGTAGGAGAAAATCAACAAAAATAATCAGAAATGGCCCAGAAGGTGGCATGGGAGCTTAACTCTCCTTACCAGTGTCTAAGTGTTTAGACAAATATTGGGGCTTTCAGACTCTGAACCAATGGAGAATGAGGGCATGGAGACACTATGGGTGCTACAGTGGTGCAGCTCTGGTGCTGCAGCCATGTTGCAGTAGCACCATAGTGCAGATACTTCCGATATCAATGGAAGGAGTTTTTCCATTGATGTAGGTAATGCACCTCTCCTAGTAGTAGTAGCTAGATCAATGGAAGAATTCTTCTGCCTACCTAGCCACATCTACATTGAGGGTTAGGTCAGCTTAACTACAGCACTGAGGGGAGTGAATTTTTCACACCCTTGAGCGATGTAGCTAGGTCGCTCCAAATTTTAAGAGTGGAACAGGGCTGAATGTGGCTGAAGAAAAAGAAAGTCACCCCATGCAAAGAGCATCCCCTTGCTGAATAGACACAGGCCAACTTGCCAAAGTAGTGGGCGGCTTTTAGTAAGGATGCAGGAAGTAGCCAAGTGTTGGAAAAAGGAAAGTGAACAAATGATAGGTGAGAAGAAGGGGAGAATTGTATATAAAATATTAAAAGGGATGTATAAAGAAAGAAGGGAAACAGATTTCTGTTCCTTTCCTGGGAATAATGAATGCACTCAGTAGTAACCCCAGGCTAAAAAATAGACCAGTGACTCATCATAGGAAAAGAAAAAGATTGTAGACATTTTTAACTTAAGCTTTTTAAAAATAAATAAATCTGTAGAGTGCATCATAAATCAGCCATCTCCTTCCCCCTCCTTCCCCTCTACCCCCAAACATTAACTGAAGGGATTGGAAACATTTGTTTAAAAAATATATATAAGTGCTTTTCTTTCCTTTTTTTTGCCAAATCATGCAGAAGATGCTGGCAGCTGCAAAGATTCAATTATACACAATGCAAAAAATAATTTAAAAAAATAATGGCACTTGAAAAAAAAATTGCCTCTCCAGAAATTGCGTGGAACAATAAATCTGTTAATTAGCTCATTAATATTCAATTGGGGTCAGTGGGCTTAATAGAACCTTTTTCTGAGACCCAAGAAATTTTCAAATCACAATGTTAAGTCTGCCCACTTTCATTATCATCTAAGTGCAGGCAGTCCTTATCTAGCTGCCAGATGTCTTAGAACAATGCAGTGCCATTATCATCCCATTGCAGTGGGTAAGAATACTACATTTATATGTTGCAGGCTGTGAAGTAAAAATGCTTGAGCATTTAGCGTAATTGATATATGGTTTCTGCTGTATTGTTTAGGGCTGTTTGTTTGCTCTACTGGTATTTAAGGCAGTGGAGCATCAGAAGATTGATTTTCATTGGCTGCCATTTTTTCTACCAAGTCAATGACAACTTGTCAATGCAAGACCCTGACCAATAGAATCTATTAAATAGTCATGACAGCATAGGGTTTATTTGCTATTCAGCTCTGAATTTGGAGGCCCCATATGTGTATGTACGGAGATGCTGGGGCCAATGAACCTTTAATATATTTGTCGGATTTTGTCTGGCAGATGATCTAGGGTAACAGTTGCTTCTACTATTTTCATGTTAAACCACAGTCGCTTTCAAAGGGCAAAATGCAACATCAGGCTTCTTATGGCTTTTTTAATTATCCAAGTAATTACAGCCCTCCACAGTGAGACCAATTATCTCCTTCCTCCCTGACGATCAAAGTGGGGATGTTTGGACCATTATTACAACTTTTGGAGTTCACTGTAGTGAACACAGTTGTTTATGGCATTCCACAAAACTTTATAAAATAGTTGTGATCAGAATTAGATTTTTTGTTTAGTTTGTAGTAAATCTTCCAAGTTAGTTTAGAAAGGCCATTTAGGCCCAAGCAGTTTGACACAGACTCTTTAAATCACTGTCACAGACCCTTGACATGTAATATACTCTTTTGATGATTAGATTGTAAATGAAAAATACAGTCAGCATTAACACTACAGAAAATGAACATGATCTACAGTGCTACCTACCTGCCTTTACAAGGCCTAATTTTAGCTCAATATTATAAGTGACACCAAACAATCTGAAAGTCGCCTAGAACACTTAGCAATTTCCTACTCTAAACTTTTATATTTTTCCCAAAAAAATATGTTTCTCCATGGAGGAACAATTCCTCTTTTTTATTTATTTTTTCCCCAGAAGTTTGTTTGATAAATGATCTCAGAGAGCTGAAAAGTATAAAGAAAATGTTTCACTGAAAGTTCAGTCAGACATTTTTTTTCTTCTGTGAAAGTTCTTTGCTGCCAGTGCTCAAGAGAGAAGATGAATGTTTTAAAAGAAAATGGTGAGAATTTTACAGGCATTTCATAAATAGCATGCTTTGTACTTGTCGGCTTTCTGTGTAGTTAACTTTAAATTAGAAACTCCTAAATATTGATAGTTTTGTACGCAAATCTGCTAAGAGAGAATAACTTTGGAGAGCTTCCTTTCAGGGTTAATCTATAGGTTAAATGATTTCAGTGTGCTGGTGTTTTGTAGTGTCTGCCTTCCTGTGTGACTTATGCAAAAGGAGGTTTTCTTCTGAATTAATTACCATCACATAGGTACTTCTTGGATAAGGAGAAATATGAAAGAGACTAAAATGGGGATTGTGTGAGGCACCATGAGATCCAGCTGTTTACATTTATTCTCTTTGTTCTTTCTTACAGGAAGCAGAGGTTTGTTATTTATTCGTTTATTTTTAACCTGATTTAGCAGGACTCAGATGTTTTTTTAATCAGTCTTTTTCGACTTTCTTGCAAGTCACCAGAATGTTGTATTTAATTCCTGCGTTGCCTGTGTGCAATTGTTCAGATTAGATCACAGTTGCTACCTCTCTGCTATAAAAGCACAAGTATCCGAAACCTTATAAGAAAAGGAAAGCTACTATTTCATATGTTCAGAAATGAAAAGATGTTTCAAGTATTGAGAGATACTGAAAGAAATTCTGCAGTTTGAAGATACTTCAACTTAACTACTAATTGCAGAGGACCAGTGGGCGTAATTTTGGCACTATATTAGCTTTGCCACTCCATGAATAATTTGCATACAAAATGCTTTATTTTGGCAATCTATTAAAGAGCTATACAGTATTTGTGGCTTATCGCATTCACACAGGAAGCAGGATCCTTGGCCATCTCGTTAAATTCTGTTGATGCATAACAATTTAAAGCATGGCACAAGCTGGTATGACATTTAAAGATGCCTTCACTTAATTATATTACACAAATATTTGGTTGTTTATCCTTGGGAATAAAGTCTTTTTGAAGTCAGAGTTGGCATGTGTATAAAGGAGTAAATTTTAACTCATCCCTCAAGTGGGCCTCCGAGCTGCAATTTGGGGTTCTTGCATTTTAAAAATTATTTGTGATAAGAAGCATTACATTTTTGAATAGTCACTGGAGTTTGGTTTATTCTCTTCCCCTCCACCTTCCCCCATTTTTTTCTGTGGTGGAAAACGCTCTGTTTAACAATAAATCATGTCATGAAAACCCTGAGAGGTGAGGGGGGGGAGGGAGGAGGACTGAGGAAAGAGATGGTACAAACAAATAGCACTTGCAACAGCGTTTGTGGCTCCAGAAAATATCAACTTTTGTCTTTAAAAGGAGGTGAAATAGTAATTTAAAGTTACTTCTAGCTTATCTATGCAGACAGAAAAAGAACAAAGAATAGGGTAAAAAAAGAGGCATTTTTTCAGTAGGATAATTAGCATGAAGCAAAAACTGGAGTTTGGGTTTCTCCACAGATAATAAATTGAAAGTCTGATAAGCTGAAATATACATTGTTCGCTTCCAGTGGAGCTGCTTAAATATTCTCCAGTAGTAAAGACACTATTTCATCTTATAACCAGAAAGATGAAGGCAGTTGGACGACAGATAAGAGAGGAGAGGACGCCATCCCAACAAGTCATGCTCAACTTGTAAAGATTGCAGGTGAAAAAATGAAATCATCAGTCTTTCAGTATCTGGATGAGGTCAGGGTCATTCTCGTCCATAGATGATGTTAGCGGAGAAGGGATTTAAATCGTGGCTTAGTGGACAGTAGCAGAAGGGATCAGAGTTTTATTTACCTGCTAAAACACTGTGGGAGGAAAATAAACAGTAGATTGGAATGCAATCTTCCCTGTCATTTTCTATGGGCCTCCTACTTGGACAAGGGAATAATTCTGCACAACTGTACTCCTCTGAGTAGTCCCAATTGACTTCTGTGGAAAGACTTTCATAAGTAAGGATCTGAGTGAGTAAGGGTGTGCAGGACTCGGCTCCTACTACTTCCTATGTAGCCTTGCTATGTGTGACTGGTTAGCTACATCATCGATGTTGCTCATGGATCCTACAGTCTGTCTGATCCTTACTTAGTGCAGGAATGGGAGGCTAGAGAAAAGTGGCTTTAAGCAGCCAGCCAAAGGCTGGATCATTCCCTACTGTGAAGCAGATAAGGGTATAGGCATATATTACACCCATCTGCAATGGCCCTAAGAAAGATAGGCATGTCTCTGCCATGCCCCTTTCCCCTGGACATGCCCCATACAGCAGGGACTGGCAGAGATCATTAGAGGGGTACAAAGAAGCTGTAGCAGGATTGAGGATCTGCCCCTTTACCCATTTTTCCAAGATGCTGGACAATGGGAATCAGATCCCCGCTATGTAACTTCAACCATAAGCGGAGCCTTTCTTTTTACTCAAGCTGAAGTGATTTTACTCTTAGCTTCAACATTTTCCCTATAATTAATTAAAAAATGAGCTGATGTCAAGTAATTTTTTATATCATGGACTATGGATAAAATAAGTCTTAAGTATTTTAGTAATTAGGAAAGTAAGAGGGTGTTAGGAATCCTTATGTCCAATTAAGTATTATAATTTAAATTACTATCCTACCATTATACTCTGCGCTTCAATCTATAAATTGTCCTTTATTTATGATGGCTATGGATAGATGCACTCCCTGAGAGGCTAGAGTGTAACTTGGACTATGCTTTAACACATAGGCACCACAGGCCTGTGCCTAGGGCTCCAGTTCCTCAAGTCCTGTGATTACATCAGAATCTCAGCTTTCTGGGTTTTTTTAAGTCAATTTCTGGCCTTTGTATTGGGGGGAAAAAAAGCTTAAAAACATGAATCAAACATAAGTGAGCAATGCAGACATATCTTCCTGAATCTGCTGACAGTCGGAAACAATAGCTCTGAGAGGTGTGAACTATTTCCAGTATATAATAGCTTTTTCATGGGGTTAGAATTATGAAGGCAGTCATAGTGATAGTGTAAAGGAACAAGGAAAAAGCATTGTGAATGAATTTTAAATTTCCATTCAAATCCAAGTGCTCTGTACTGCAATATAGGAGATCGGCTCTCCATGCTGGCAAAGCTGGGAAACAGAGCCTCACTCAATGGCAACCTCTTTCCTTAGCCAGTTAAGGCCTTGTTTTCAAAGGGGCCTCAACATGACTCACTATTTGTTATGTATTGTGTGCTCCATTAGTGCCCAATTCACAAAGGATGTGAGTGTGTTATAGTCCCCTTTTGGCAAGACGGGTTCTTTAGCTCAAACTGTTGAAACTCATACTTTTAGCTCTGAAGGGGCCTAGTTCAATCCCTGGTTTCAACCAAGATGGCAGCCATCACGTATGCATACAGTTTTGCTCATACAAAGAACTGTGTTTTCAAAATTGCATGCACATAATAAATTAGCCATTCCTGCATTCAGAGAAGCAAGAGCAGAACCTTATGCCTGCATAGAGCCCCATCAGAGCCTTAGGTACCACATTTTGAAAAATGTAGAAACGATGTGGCCCTCAAAGGTAGGCAGAACCTTAGTGTGCCATCAGGAATATGGAAGATGGCCTGGTAGAAGAGGGAAAAATGCAATGTGTTATTCAAGTCTCTGACATGCTCCTTGAAATTCCACTCCCTAGAAGGGTCATTTTATGACAAATTGTACAGATTTATAATTTACAAAGAGCATTTACCAATGTTATGCCAAACATAGGACCATAAAATTACACATCAATGAAAAATAACTACTGTACATAGACCACATACTTAATAATTTCCAGTGACAAAAATTGATGTTGCTACAATAATTGTTGCTCTCGATTCTGCATTAAGTGGTTTTTCAAAAAAAGAGTTAATTCGTATATGCTGATATCGCAACTTTTCATCATTTTCATTAGCTATCCATGTAATATATTTAGAACATGTTAATGGTGGCATAGCAGACATTACATTATTCAATATAATGTTGGCTGTTATAAATACGATATTTAAACATTTTAGAATCTCTGGCTAGATCGTCGGGCTCAGTGGATAGTGATCAACAGCTTGATGTCTAGTTGACAGCCGGTATCAAGCGGAGTGCCCCGGGGGTTGGTCCTGGGGCTGGATTTGTTCAACATCTTCATTAATGATCTGGATGATGGGATGGATTGCACCTTCAGCAAGTTCGCAGATGACACAAAGCTGGGGGGAGAGTTGGAGGGTAGGGATAGGGTCTGGAGTGACCTAGACAAATTGGAGGATTGGGCCAAAAGAAATATGATGAGGTTCAACAAGGACAAGTGAAGAAGCCTGCACTTAGGACGGGAGAATCCCATGCACTGCTACAGGCTGGGGACTGACTGGCTAAGCGGCAGTTCTGCAGAAAAGGACCTGGGGATTACAGTGGATGAGAAACTGGATATGAGTCAACAGTGTGCCCTTGTTGCCAAGAAGGCTAACGGAATATTGGGCTGTATTAGTAGGAGCATTGCCAGCAGATCGAGGGAAGTGATTATTCCCCTCTATTCGGCACTGGTGAGGCCATCTGGAGTATTGCGTCCAGTTTTGGGCCCCCCACTAGAGAAAGAATGTGGGCAAATTGGAGAGTCCAGCGGAGGGCAACAAAAATGATTAGGGGATTGGGGCACATGACTTATGAGGAGAGGCTGAGGGAACTGGGCTTATTTAGTCTGCAGAAGAGAAGAGTGAGGGGGAATTTGATAGCAGCCTTCAACTACCTGAAGGGGGGTTCCAAAGAGGATGAAGCTAGGCTGTTCTCAGTGGTGGCAGATGACAGAACAAGGAGCAATGGTCTCAAGTTGCAGTGGGGGAGGTCTAGGTTGGATATTAGGAAAAACTATTTCATTAGGAGGGTGGTGAAGCACTGGAATGGGTTACCTAGGGCGGGGGTGGAATCTCCATCCTTAGAGGTTTTTAAGGCCCAGCTTGACAAAGCCCTGGCTGGGATGATTTAGTTGGGGTTGGTCCTGCTTTGAGCAGGGGGTTGGACTAGATGACCTCCTGAGATCTCTTCCCACTCTAATTTTCTATGATTCTATACCCTTACTGGTTATTAAAAGACATTTTGGGTGGGATTTTCCACAGTGCCTAACAGGATGTCTAACTGTGGTAGCAAAGAATTTGCCAACTGGGGTGAGAATGTGCCCCAATTATTGTAGCTCACTGATAAATATTTACTTAAAATCATAAGAGCCAAACTATGCAACTCTTTGACTTTGTCGAGCAGTTACACATGTGAGTAATTCCACTGAAGTCATTGGGACTACTTGTGTGACTAAGCACTCACTCGTGTAAGTGTTGCACCACTTAGCCCTAAGGATGGCATAATTCACAAATGTGAAAAAGTAGCATGATTGGCAATGACACAAAAATACTAACGTTTAACACCAGCATAAGGTCTGTCTTCCTTTATGGAGCAGAATCATGGAAATCTACAACAGAAATTGATAAGAAGATCAACACATTCCAAAGTAAATGCCTCAGTCTAGTGGAAAGAGTTTCTTGCAACTTCAGAAATACTAAGTTGAACAAGCCAATCTAAAGTATAAAATATAGTAAGAAGATGATGATGGACATATTTAGGACTTGCTTTAAGGATGCCACCAACACAACTTCTATGGCAAGTGATAATATGGAAACCACCTGGAAAGAGAAGAAGAGAGCAACCTAGAGAAACATTACACAGAACAACTGGGAAAAAAGCCAGATCCATCAACATGACATTCAGAAGCCTGACCAGACCAGACCAGACCAGACCAGCATAAGACTGAAATAAATGGTGGAAACTGGTGGCTGACCTAGGCCCCTGAGGGTGTGGGAGCATAAAGGAAAAAAAGATCATGTACTGCCAAATTGAATTTCATCAATAAGCCACACCTCACCATTATTAAAATATAGTATTATAGTTACATTTAGCAGAAATAGGAGCCGTAGATGTTGCTCTTAGAGAGTTGCCACTGCCAATCTATTGAGGCTGATTTTCTAAGGAATTGGGCCCTCAGCTACCACTGAAACCAAGTGGGAGTTGAGCATGTAACTCCCTGGTGCTCCTCTGAAAGTCCTAGCCACAATCTCTTAGTTGAGTGACGAAGGCCACGTGTGGAGTGTGAATTCCCCACTAATACTCCAGGGGACATATTCTTGAATGAAGATGAGACTGTGAGTAATAAAACAGAAATATTTAAAGGATAATCACTCACTCACTCACTCATGCCCGTCACCCCAATCGGGGTATGGGCCACCAACCACAGATCTCCAGAGTCCTCTATCCTGGGCCATTTGCTCTAACTGGTTCCAGATATAGCCCATTTTTATGCTATCAGCCTGAAGGTCGCGCTGCTGCGACCTGCGCCGTCTTTCTTGACTCGTACATGGTCCTCATGTTCCATGTACCGATGGTAATCCTCCTAGTTGCAAGAAGGGTAATTGGCTTAGTGGCTTCCTCACGACTTTCACCACCCAGCGTCATGCGTCTTTGAGTTCAAGGCCCTTCTTTTTCCAGGCTAAAAGTCGCTGTTATCTCTATCGTTGGCGTTTCTGTAGCAAGTTAATTTTTTACGGGGTGGAGTTGCTAGCCCCACGCCCAACCCTCCTCCTTTATCCTGACTTGGTCCCCAAAGGACCTCTCTGGTGGAGTTTTAAAGGATAATAGCGCATGTAAATGGAAACAAACATTTATCCAAATAAACAATCTGCTGTTTACTAGGACAGATATGAATCTTGTCTAATTTGTGTCAGAAATAATTGCACTGGGGAGACCGCATTACATCAACATGAGGCATGATTTAAGCAGGCTCTTTTTCTATATGTTGTTTTAGGACAGTATTTCTGTACAGATGTTATTTATTGCTGAGACACACCAAAATTACAGTCTTATTCTTTTCATAAATGATTATTAATATGATATTCTATAATGCAGATTAACAATTGAAAATACCTGTTAGCCACTTTTAAAATACTAGCAAATGGAGTTATCCCAGCATAAAACTGGGGGAAGGCTATGAGGATTCAGATCCAGTGTTTCCAATTCTTTTTCAGTATAAAATCAGATATTGTTGAACTGATGCTGGGTTTCAGTTTACAATAGCAACTTACAAACAATTAATACAGAACATGGCAATTGATGAGTCTGATTCCTATTCCCAACCATTATGGCTCACTTGGTCTGCATGTGCATGGACAGTTGCGTATGTTAGTGCCAATGCAGGTTTTCTGTCACTAAGTGGATCAGCAATATTTTAACCCACTGGGTTCAGGGGAGGGGGGGGGGACACAAGAATGTAGAGAGTGAGTGACCTGCTGCCCCACTCCCACCCTTCCCAGCCCGTGGATTGCCAACCCCAGAGTGTACCTGAGAGAGGCTTTTGTGGCACTGGTGTAAGGGGAGACAGTACAGCAGTGCAGATACTTCCAGCTCTTAACAGCCCCTACCCCAGAGCCACCAATTTGTTTCTGCACCATGGACAGAAACAGAAGAAATGGCAATAATTTTCTGAATACTATGGTTGACTGTAAAGAAGGAGGAACTGCTGCTGGTGCTGGTGGAAGTGAGGCTATTTGCTGTTGGATTTGAGAGTAGTTCTTACCGGTGGGTGTCCTTAGCAGCTGCCAGTCACCAGAGCCGTTGTTCTACATGTGTGTGAAATTCCCAGCCGTCTGGGCTTACGAATTATCAGGGAGACCCACTACTTTCCATTGAAAAACCACAACTGCCCTTGAGACCAACAACTGTTGGGTATTTAGCTGGGCAGTTAATTAGATCTTGGTAGCAAAGGGTGTTTCGTCCTGTCCTACTTTAGTCTAAATAGCCAGTTTTCCTCTGGTAATGGGTCAGATTCATCCAAATGGTGCCTTCCACATCCACATTGGTCATGCCCCTTTGCTGGATAACACTGCCCTCTTTGGGACCGGGACTTCCAGTTGTTCAGCCACAAGCGGAGAGAGACTTTAATAGCTTTTCTTTACACTGCCTCACACCTCTGCTCTCCCCCCAACCCACATACGAACACACACGTACACTCTTCTGGTGGACTTCCCACCTTTTGGGGCTACCACTTGGATCTTAAACTGTTCTGCCATCTTAGTTAGAATCACTGATGTTCTCCTAAATCCTCAAAAGCACAGGTTTGAAACGCCTAAAAATTATTTTGTAGATAACGGGGGGCTAAGAATATGTGTGTTACTGCCCCCTACTGGTTTCACTCATGTAGTAAGTTTCCAGGTACATTTGAGTTTTCTTTATATAATCTTGCTGCAGTTCTGTGCTCTGAGCAACCACCAGCTCTCTGATACCTGTGTTAGAACTATTTGGATCTTTATACTCTACTATCACCCGTGTTGCTAACCTCTTCTTTTTCCAGGAGAGTCCAGATCTTATTTGGAAACAGCAATATTGCCCTTCATCCATGAGAAGGCTGGGTTTTCAGGGAGAAAATTTCACTAATTTTGTTCTTTCTCTAACTTCCCATTTCCTTTGTAACATTGTTTCACATCTTCAAACTTATCTGGCATGGCATTGGTCTTATCTAAATCTTACTCTCTCCTGGGCTCAAAGTTTATCACTGTGGGACCTTACACCTGTAGCATTGTTCAAATTGTTTGAAGGGTCCCAAAGAGATCTAGTTCAGATCCTATTTCATTTGCTTTTTTGAACAATATGGGTCATGACATGACTGCAGGTTTCAGTGTTACTTGTATAGTATGACAGCATCACGTAGATACGCAGGCTCAGATCCTCAGCTGATGAAAATTGGAGTAACTCCATTGACTTCAACTATGCACTTTCCCACTAGCTAAGGAGCTGGCCCATTGTTTTGATCTCTGCCAAGCCAGTGTTGGTTTTCTGTGAGCCACATGGCTATGAGTGCAAAATTGTTGTTTGAATGTCCTTTAACTATCTCAGCCTGAATGCAGACAAGACTGAATGCAGACTTGTCACACAATGGGTAGCATTAGTGTGGATATCTGATTTCCTTCTTGATTAGTTCCCTGTGATAGCTGCATTATTTATCCTGCTCTTGGGACACACAATTTTGAAGTTACTTTGATATGGAACATTGTGCTGAACTCTATATCTGATTGTAGAGTTGGTAGAGTCATAATTTGAAAAGCCTTTCTGTGCTGCAATATATGTTGTCATATATGAATGCCACAGAAGATACTGAAACACCTGTTGGACGTGGAAATTCTCTACAGTGACTTTTGGATTCCCTGCTACCAGGGCCGGCTCCAGCGTTTTTGCCGCCCCAAGTGGCGGGAAAAAAAACAAAAACAAAACCTGTGATTGGTGGCACTTCGGTGGCAGCTCTACTGCCGCCGCTTCATCCTTCGGCAATTTGGCTGCAGGTCCTTCCATCCGAGAGGGACTGAAGGATCCGCTGCCGAATTGCCGCTGAAGAGCCGGATATGCTGCCCCTTTCCGTTGGCCGTCCCAAGCACCTGCTTCCTGTGCTGGTGCCTGGAGCCGGCCCTGCCTGCTACTTCTTTCAGACTTGTAATGCAGACATGAGAACCAACATTTCCATCACTTTGCCATTGTGGGGTCTCCAACAACATTGTGAAGAAAAAAACAAATGAGGTTTAAGATTTTATTGTACAAATAAACGTATCACCTCTACTGATTCTGTTCATACCCTACTACAGATAATACCTTTTGGGCCAGATCAGCTTTCCTTCATTAGAGGGAGGACATGATGATATAACCCTTGTTTATGGAATTTCCTTCTATTTTATTTTCTTAAGACTCACTTACTTGACCTTGAATTTTAATTGTTTTCAGCTGATTGTAAAGTTTCTGGGATGTTTAAGTGCAAGAGATTTATTGATTAACTGGCTATTCCTGTTTTCTATGAAAGAGCATTATTATCATGAGAACCAAAACTGGCAAGTGCCATGGGAAATAATATTTGAATTCCTCATTGTAGTAATTCCTGGTTTAGCAGCTAAAAATTCCTGGACACTACTACCAATGAGTTCAAACTCACAGCTTTTGCAACACTTCCCTGACTAGCATGAAGCTGGAATTAATGCCTTTTAGTATGAAATATTATGGCTTGTGGGGCTGCTTCTTGCTGTGGAGTCCAATTTGGGACTATCTGTGATAGAGTGACCAGATGTCCCAATTTTATAGGGACAGTCCCGATTTTTGGGTCTTTTTCTTATATAGGCTCCTATTACCCCCCACCCCCTGTCCCGATTTTTTACACTTGCTGTCTGGTCACAATATATCTGCCAGAGTTAGGCCATTAGCTGTATTGCCACAGTTGCTGCTGCAGTCGATGTGATTGTTGCTGATGCAAATCCTCCCTATATAGTTATTAATGTCAAAAGGATGGTCTGACTCCACAGTAGTGATTTCAGACTGATTTCACTGGACTGAGTTCTGCTCTTTGTTAAACCCTTGTAATCATGTTGAAATCATTGGGGTTGCATGGGTATGACTGAAAGCAGAATTTGGCCCACTGGCTTTCCTAAGAATGCTGACAAACAAGGCTGGGGAAGTTTTCCTAAAGCACAATGACAAAATTCCCATAGCCAAGAATACCGGAGTTTCCTTCGTGCTTGTCTGCACTGAGCAGGCATTTCAAGAATCTACATCTTAATGGTTACAACCTCTGTTGATCTACCAATATCCTTGCGTTACCTCTGGCTAACAAACCAGGGCCTGATGTGAACTCCGCTGAAGTCATCTTTCCCTTGACTTCAACGAGTGTTATTGGATCAGGTCTCAGGTTATTTATCCTCAGTGCACTTACATATTGACTATTGTCCCACAAAATCAAGGGTCTTTTGAAGACCCAATGAACCATATGTATCTTTGCCCCATGCAGAGGAAAATGCACAGCCTTCCAGTGACCAAACAAGGTTGTTCTCCCCTTCAACTGGCTGCCAACTCCTTGAGACAAATGGATTTATGTTGTGAGCTCTTACAAGATGCTAAGTTGGGTACTGAGGGCAGGATCAGTTGTAAACTTTCAGCACTTTTTAAAAAAAAGTTTCAGTTTTCTGGCCTACTTGAATCCAGCTGAATGATTTTCAGGTCAAGGGAGAGGAATTCTAATACCGACTTTGCTAATTTTTGATTCTCGACATAAGGTCTTAATAAAATGGGATGAATTTTGTGTGAATATGTTTTTAAGTATGGAATATTTCTTCACTGGCCTTCTGCCCATGGAAATGTTGTCTAGCTTTTTTATTGTGAAAAGAGCCTTTTGGTAATAAAAGACCTATACAAATATAATAAATGAATGAAAAAAGAAGCACAATCCGTTCTTTTTATTGATCACTTATTTTTAGTAAATCATATGTAATCATAGCACAAACACTACGTGACAAAAAATAATCAGAAATTAACCTCAACCTGTAAATTACCTACATCAACTTGCAGAATACATGAAAGCAGACTCAAGATATTTTAGACAATGTAGTTATTGTACTGTAATCTATTTAGCAGTGTAGTTAGCATATTACTGCAACTGGTGCCGTGCTGTGTTCCTTATTCATTTTAAGTACATTTTTGGGGGTGGGGGGGCGCTAAGGTCTTATGAGCACTGCAAGAAGTGTTACTCCATCCCCTGAAATTGGATTCAGTGTTCAGTTTTACTTAACAGCCACTGTAAGTATTTGTAGTTTTTGTAACACCTGTACTTACAATACCAATTGAGTGTGGGTGAAGGAGAAGATTCAACATACAATGTGAGCATGTGTAGCTAAAATTAATTATAGTATACAATCGAAGTAATAGAAGTGAGCTGCTGCTAAATTATGTCTCCTGTTTCTGTTCAGATGGATTAACGTTTGTCGTGAACCCTTGAGAAACCAGACACACTCCAAAGTTGTAATGAGTGCTATCGTTATTGCCTTGGACATTCATTGAAGTATAATTATCTGATCATCCGCCTCTTTTTAAAAAATATTTAAAATCTGTTATAAATCAGTTCTGAGCTGACAAGTTACAAAACAATCTCCTTCCAATGCTCTGCTTCTTGGTTGTTTACTGTACTGGCACTGCCATCTTCTGGGGAACTTGCAGCATTGCAAATGTTCTAGCTTTCTGGGAACCAAGCTTTCTGTGAACAAGACACTTTGTGGCAGGGGGGTGAGAGAATGGTTAATTTTTAATAGCCAGGACAGTAAAATAGCTGCTGAAATATTTGTTGATACAAAATATAATGGTTGCCTATTGTGTGCGTCATTAAAGAAAGCAAAACTGGATGTGTTCTTGTAAGAAATATTAATGATCAAATAGAGCCTCCTCTGACACACTACAGAAATGAGGAAACTATGGTATGTTTTCTCACAAAAACTAGACCCATGTTGGTCTATATTCTGGCCAGTCCTTATGTGGGTTTAGGGTGACCAGACAACAAGTGTGAAAAATTGCGATGGGGGTGGGGAGTAATAGGAGCCTATATAAGAAAAAGACCCAAAAATCAGGACTGTCCCTATAAAATCGGGACATCAGGTCACCCTATGGGAGTTCACAGTGACAATGTGAATCCTCCCCTAGCCTTGCATTGATGTGTGGCGTGTTGAGCATGGCTTTGTTGGAATTGCTAGCTGTCACTCTAAGAGTTTGGGGTGGGGGGGTGTTCCTGGGGCCTGCTTCCAGGCTAAGAAGTCCTGTAGCAAAGCTTGTGAGCATAGTTAGTTTGGAAACAGACAGCTTAAAGCAAGGTGGGATGAAATGTGCCTCTCTGCCTTAGGGAGCAGCCTCATTTGTCTGTCTGTCTGTCTCTCTGTTTTTGAGTTCTTGTGCATTGTTGTTCTGAATTCTAAGCAATAAAATAATGTTATGTTGCAACCACCAGTGCTTACTTTGTGCCAGGGTCTGAGCCCCAGCACCGCTGGGCTCGCTGCATCTGTTCTGAATGTAAAAAAATTGTTTGAGCCCCAGCACCTAATTGCTTGTGCCCTGGCACGTCTTTCATTACAAATTAAGCACTGGCCACCTCCCAGGAAGAGTATTTTTCAGACTTCTCTGTGTGTGTGTCATGAACATAACAGTCTGCATAAGAACCAGGAAGCACTGCAGTTGCTCAGAATTGCTCTTTAATTATTTCAATGCCACCCTGAAGGGGTCAGGGAGGGATAAGAGAGTACACAGATGCATGGATCCGATGCACCATTCACCAGCCAGCTAGTTCTGTTGGCCATTTGCCTAGAGATGAAGTATGCTGTACCCTTTAGAGGACTGTTGCAGTGTGGAGTGTGCACTAGGGAGCCCCCTAACAGAGCGCCTCCAGCTCTTCCTCTGGCGTGATGATGCCCCACACTGTCCCCGGTACCTGGTGGTGCCAAATGGCGCAATCTAGCCCAATATGAGTAAGACGCCTGACACTGACATGGCAGTTGCAAAAAAGTTCAGAGGGGAGCTGGGAAAATGTGCAAAGAGCAAGTTCAGAATTTACAACCGTGAGTGTTCAAAAAGGAAACCTCTTTGGAAGATTGATACCCATCTACAGGGAATGGAAACCTGCCATATGACACGTGTCCAATCAAAACTAACCGGCAGAGTGTGAATTGTGAATACTTACAACAATCTGCTTGCAAGGCACCTGGGAGCCAAATATTATTTCCAGAAATTATCTGGGAAATAATTTTAAATAACAAGTAAATGTGAGTGTAACCCCCCGGTGGCTGAATATGGGTTGTGTGAGAAAATGGTGAGCTGCTCACAGTCAACTTATGAACAAAAAAGAGGAGCGATTCATTGGATACATTATTCATTGTGGACTATTTACCAGCTCTAGCTCCCAGTTTATCAGAGCTTCCTTCTACCATGATGATGTACAGCATCGCTTGAAAGTGGGAAGTCAACAACCAAAACCAAAGAAATTCCAGAAATGAACAAAGAGAAAAACAAGAATTATATGCAAGTATGTGGCAAGATCCACTTCTGGAAACACTGGGCCATATCCTCAACTGGTATAAATTGGTGTAGCTCTATCAACATCAACCATGCCAGTTTACCTGAGCTGATAATCTGATATATTCAGGAAACTATAGAACAAAATAAAATGGCTGTTTACCACTTCTTTTGGGCCTTTTGGCTATGAGCTAGGGCCCAGGCCTTCATTTCTTTTACACCCAAAACTCCCACTGAAGTAAATAAAATATGTGAGTGCTCAAAAAAAAATTGGATCCCAGATGCTGTATTAGTTTAATATCTAATACATTGTCTACCGTGTGACTGGCCCTTTAAGCAGGATTAGGGTCTAGTGCACCTGTGATTTGTTGGCTGTCTCCCAATTGGGATTCAGAGAAGGCATGTGGGCCATATAAAGAACAATCAAGGAAAGGTGAGCTGCCTGAGAGTTTATTTGCAATTTTGCACACAGCCCTAAGCACCTGACTGTTGGAGAACTAGGGCCTATGTCCTAAGAAAAGCTTAAAGTCTTAGCAGGTTAAAACCCCTACCTCCTAGACAATAGGGATTGGGCTAATAAATCCAGAACCAATGTTAATATTCAAAGGATAGGTTTTATTAACAATAAAATCTAGACATAAGCATTTATTTTCAACAAAAAAGTACAACGGAGGGTCTAGCTTTCTGATCTTCTTGAGCTGAATGCTGGGAGGCTGAGTCATTGGACTATGTTTTGGACAGAAGAGTCATGAGACTAATCATTCTCAGGTGAATGGCCGAGAGAGTGCGGCCCTGGAATAAGGGCAGAAAGGACCAGGGAACCTGTGTGCTGGTGGACTAATGAGTGGATGACCTGGAAGTGATGTCCTTGGAGAGGGGAAATGAAAATGGTAGTATTTTTGTATTGTTTACTGTGGGACTTGGGAGTGTGATTGTACCATGAGGGTTCTATGGATTATTGTATGTGTACACAAATAAATTATGCCTTTTTATCACATAGTGAGAAAGACTGTGCTCTTTTTATGGCTAGACTGAGGGGAAACTGATGCACTTGTGTCATGGCCGTCAGGGGCCACCCATGACAGAGACTATATCATGTCCTTCCAAGGGAGAATAACTTAATGATTTAATGGGTCTTTCCCACCTCTGAGTACTCTGATCGTATTTTAGGAAACAATTCTTAGAGTCCCACTGTCACCAAGTCTGTACTCGCGTGGTCTTTGCTCTGATTACTGCAAGTGTCTTGCCCCCCCCTCCCCTTTTGGCATGGATCCCACCCAAACCATCTTCTGGCTGAGGGCTCAAACTGTTACCTCCAACCTTACGGCCAAAAGTCAGTTCTTGTTTCTCAAGAACGTCCAGCAGTGATTACCCCTGAGCTTTATCACCAGACTCCAGGCCACTCTGTCTTCAGTAAAAGCAGTTTATTTAAGTGCAATGCAGAGAATCTCATATCATAAAACAAGGTGAAGTGAATGTAACCATATCTCAGTCTCCTCCTGCTAAAATACAGTTAGATGGATGAGATAATTAGGGGCAGATTCCACTGGGTGCAGCAGACAGGGGGAGTTTTAAGCATCAAGAAGTTTTAAGTTTTTAAGCATCCCAACTCCACTAGCTGGTGATGTTTCCCATGGCACTGCTCACCAGCTGGGGGCAGCCAGAGTTCAGTGTGCTCTGGCCCTACCCCTGCCCCTCCCCACCCTGACATACAACACTTGGGGCTATAGCAGCTTTGTGCCTACCTGGGAACTGCTGGCGGGTTTTAGTAGCACAAAGGGGCTGCAATGGGCCAAAGAATCTGGCTCTGTCACAAAATATTACCCGTTATCTCAGGCTCCTAAATAGGGTAAATCTTTGATTCCTTCCACATGTAGGTATGAGTCCCCATCTCAGGACATTCTCTCCTTTTAGTTTACAAGCATGTCCAGCTATCCTCTAGGAGTGTGTGCTCAGCAGCCTCCAGCTCCCTCCCAGAAGAATTTCTTTACCCCACAAGAGGACTCATTTTTCTTTTCCACCTCCCAAGAGGTTTAATGAATTTTGCCCATCACTTCTTGACGTGATCTCTTTTCAGTCCTGTTCATATATAGCCATCAGCAGGAATAAACTCCTTGGCCACACAGTCAACATCCTTAGAGAGCTATGTCTGGACAGGTTCCCCCATGCAACACAAGTACAAAATAACATTCACATGTTGAAACAATAACAGTGCTAAATCAGCTGTCCCTATACAGCCATCTGACTCACATACACCTATCATGCTAATATATGTAAGTCACATCCCTACAAAGGAGATTCCTGTAGAAAGCACAGTACAAACAATGGCCCCAGTCCTACAATTAAATCCATACAGAAGAACCTCTGCGCCCACACAGAGACCTGTTGGCTTCAGTGGGACTTCACATACATGCAGGAGTTTGCCCAGGCAGAGTCCACTGAAGTCAGTGGGGCACCACCCAGTGCGGGGGTATGCCTGCATCAACCCAATCACAGGAGGGAGGCCTCTGTATGTAGCTGCTTTATCTCATTGTCCATAAGATAAGCTATATACTTTAAGAAAGGCTTTTTGTTAAGATGGTTTTAATTAACTGTACCTCAGCCACAATGAAAATCAATATTATCATAAAAGTTAAAGATACTTTTTTTTATAACTTAAAATGAAAGTTTTGCCTAGTTTGACATGGTGGGCAGATGGTATAGAGACCATGTTCTCTGGGTTCTACTGTACTAAATGCATCCTCCAGCTGAAAGAAAACAGTGATTATCAAAAAGTCAATTGTCATTCTGCCTCTTTAGAAAAATTCCCATTAAAGATAAAGCCAATTTTAATTAGATTAAGTATCCAATTACTGTAATTACATTTTTAAAAAATTCACATCATGAGGATGACCCTTTTTAAAAGGGTTACAAGAATAATTAGTGTATTCATATTAACCAAAATGTATTGGATAATATTTATACCCAGAAGGCAAAGTACATTACACATATTTCACCTTTGGGGAAAGCCTGCAAATGTTTTGGCAGTGGTATGAATATTTATAGGCAAAAGTGTGCTTTAGCAAGATTATATGAGAAAGCACTTTTATGCTCACAAATTTTTACCCAAGGGTAACGTATACATAAAATGTAGTGCAGAGATTATGGATATGCAAAGTATGATTTAAATAGGGAATTTATATCCGTTTGTTTAATTAATTGGACCAGAAGACTATTTGCCTTATTTTTGACAGAAGCGCCCAAGGAATCCAAGTGTGAGTTTGCTTTCTGCCCATTAACCACAGCAAAGGTAATTGGCAAAGGCGATGCAAGGAAAAGTCCTTACCTCACCACTTGCCAGAACAAAGACTAAGCCAGCCATTTTCACTCATTGCCTTCATTCTTGGTCATAATGTACCCTGTAGAATCCCCTGACTCTCCTTTTTCTGATCCTGGGCTCATCAGGTAGCTGGAAAGTAGGCAGTCTCTAGGGAATTTGCAGCCACATCACTACTAATTTGGGGTCAAATCCTTAAATTCTTAATATGGGGAAGAAGCAACTAAATGGAAGGGGTTTAGGATCTAATCCTCAATCCAGGCTCCCTGTACAGCACTAATATGGCACATGGGAAGACATAGATACAGTAACTCCTCACTTAACGTGGTCCCAGTTAACGTTGTTTTGTTATTACATCACTGATCTATTACAGAAGATACTTATTTAAAGTCTCGCAATGTTCTGTTATAATGTTGTTTGGCTGCTGCTTGCTAGTAGGTAACTACTTTGTGACGAAAGCCAAGCGACGCTCCCACTTCGGTGTGGCAGCCATCGTTGTTTACGTTGTGTCGGTACAAGCATTCCCTGAACATTTCTAACTCATGATTGTATCACCCAGCATCATGAGTCAAAAATGCCCAGCAAGTGATAGTGGAGTGCCTAGCAGTGATGACGATCCTAACAGAGAACGCAGCTCCAAAGTGATTAGAGGAGTTGGTGGTGTAATGAATTGCTATAAAGAAATGTACCAAGAAAAAGAAAAAGAAAAAGAAAAGGAAAGCAAAACAACAATCTCTAGATGTGTTTTTTCGAGTTGGGAAAGTTCAGCAATAACAGCAAGAGGAGCAGCCAGATGATCCACTCTCTGACTCCACTACCTCAACCAAGCTTCACCATCATCATTGGTGAGTACAGTATTAAATTGTGTTTAAAATTATTTAAAACTTATACTGTATAGGGATATAATGTCTTATGTCTGGTGAAAAAAATTTCCCTGGAACCTAACCCCCCCATTTACATTAATTCTTATGGGGAAATTGGATTCGCTTAACATCGTTTCGCTTAAAGTAGCATTTTTCAAGAACATAATTACAACGTAAGTGAGGAGTTACTGTCATATAGCCCACAGCTATCCCTACTTGGGAATCTTAGTGGAACCAAACAGTTCATTAATCCATTGGCTATACATCTGTCCTCCTCACAATAGTCTCTTTGCAGAGGAGCTGCAGAGATCTGCTATGGAGGCTCTCAGCAACCAATGCTGGTGGAGCATTTTGACTGATGTTATCCCTCCCACAGCTTTTAAGAGCTTTGGAGCCTATCACAGATATTTAGGACCGCCACAATTTGGCCTTACATTCTTACTCAGGAAAGGCTCCCACTGATTTCCAAAGGAGTTTGGCCTTAGTAAGAACTGCAGAATTTGGCCTTTTACTTTTAGACTTTTCTCTTCTACACTGCCACTCATCTTGGGTAGCTTTGCCTTTTCCAAAAGTTTTAGTACTGGATTGCAGAGCCAAATCAGCGCTCCAGGAAACTCAAATCATTGGGAGGCACTGGGCCTGGTTCTTTTTTCACTCATGCCACTTTTACATCAGTGTACTACTGTTGAATACAAGGAAATTGTTCCTTATTTACACTGGTATAAATTGGAGCAAAATTAGGCCCACATTTTTAAGTCCGCTCTCAGATATGATGAAATGAAACAAGTAGACCCAAGATGATTCATTCAACTAATTTCACACCATATTTCTGTTCACAAAATTATCAACAATTGAACTTTGATTTTTATGGATTTCTGTTATTCAAGAATGTTCAATTAATGTGTTACGTGAACAGATATCAGCCTATATATTGTTCAGGTGCTATCTGTTGTTACTCTTTTTACTTCAAGCTGTGCTGTGTGATTAGTCACCAAAATCACATGGAAATGTTTCTGCTCTCTGGATGAGTGAAACTTTTGTAAAGAGGAAAAAGGCTTGAATAAGTAATTTGTGGTGCAAACATTTGCGCAAACACGTATTTGCATGAGTATTCAAATACGCAGTGTAAATATTTGTGTTGCATACGGATTAGCACATTTTCCGTTTCTATGAACTTTTTTTGCAAACAAAAATATCAAACGAATATTCTCAGCAAATGAATAAAAGCATGGAGCAACAAAGCAAATTCATGCATCTTAATGGAACAAATGTTCTCGAATGCGTTTTCAGTATTCACCCAGTGCTAGGGATAAGTTGGGATGATTGGAAAGCAAGGGTCAGCAGGAGGGTGGGGATGGATGGGGTCAATGTCAGGAAAAGAGAATAAAAAGAGAGAATTAAAGTCTAATTTCAGAAGTTCAAGATAAACCATTTTGGCTTTAATGGTTGGAAGTATTGCTATTAATATCCATTATATGCATACATACACACATTACAGTAGCTGGAAGTTGTTTTGCCACATAAATCCTGCTAGTTTGAATACCATAAGGACTGTATTTGGAACACAGTACAATACAGCAGATTCATGAATAAATATCAACTCTTATGCAGACATCACTTCTTTAAAAACACCTCCTTCTATGTGATGGCAAGCAACATCCAATGTACATTAACTGTAAAAAAAACCTCACTTCATGAGGCTGACCCTTTATAAAAATGTTGTGGGAATAACCAGTGTATTCATATTTGTGAAACTCTGTATTGGGTAATAGTTATACCCAGAAGGCAAAGTACATAACACATATTTACAAGGCTTTCATCTTTTTACTTATTCTGTTTGTTTATTATCCTATTTCCATACCTATATTTGTATATGATAAGGACCAGCTGCTGTTTTCGGTTTAGTTAATGGGAGTTTTTCCACTGACTTCAGTGGATGTAGGATTGGGTCCCTAATACTCATGGAGTTTGATTCTACATACCTCATGCACCTAAAATTTTTACTGAAGGAGATGAAGATTTGGGTGAAGGAGGAAAATTGTTCTTCTAACCATAATTTTGGTGACAGAAGACTTTATACTGGGTCCTGATATCCATACCAGTATATCTTGTTTTCCTTGTTATGGTTGACTGTTCTTCCATTTTACTAGTTGTTGAATCTTTGTTTATTTGCTGACTGTATTATAAGTTGTTAAATAAAAAATATAAATAATAATAAAAAATTGCAGCAACTGTCTTGCTCCAACTAAACAAACAAACTAGAACAACATTTATTTCAGAAAAACCATTTTTGGATGGTCTTATGTACTCAACTTGTTCATCTTCCTTACCCTACGAGCTGCAACAACTACCATATGCTTCTTCAGTGGTCACTGTACAGTGCTTCCATAGTCTGACTGGGGATTTGATTATCCAGTGTGTGGAAAATGAGTTTTAGAGCATAGTGAGTATTTCCATTCCTCTCTATTGTGAAAAGTAAGGAAGGGGAAGCTAGAAAACAAGCAACCTTTGATAGGAATTTTCTATTCCTTCTACTTGTCTTATGTCAAGAAGAGTCCACTAGCAGTGATACTACCCTCTGTTCCATGCTGTTAAATGATTTCCTCATGGAAAAAGACCCCGACTTTCCATATATGAACCATCACTGACTCGATGATACTCTCAGGACTGCTAATAGCGCAATTGTCTCCTGACAGTTATTCATTGCAGCCTGACATAGGGATGCTCATAGAGGTGCTAGAGATCTGTTAGTTGCCTCTGACCTGTTACAGATGGTCTCACTATCTATCTTGAGTGCATGTCCTAAGACAGATTTAAAATGGAAATAGTGCTGACATACAGGGTGCCCTGATATGGTACTGATTTCCTGATTGAGTTGACTGATACTGTTTCTGGAATGGCAATGGCTTTGTCTTGTGAAACTTCAGCTTCATGTAAGCTGATTCTTCTAAGCTGGTGCAACATTTCATATCCATCCTGATATTGTTAGGCAGATATTTGTTCTGACTCAACACACAAAGCTGTCATCCAGTTTGATGTTTGAATGACTATAGAAAGATAACTTCAAATCTAAATGTAAACTGAAGTCCAACACTTTTCAAAATCAAAAGTTACACGCTATTTCAAAGATTTCTTGCCATGTGTATTAAAACAGCAAATGTAGTTAATCTACACCATACGTTGCACTCAGCACAAAGTTTACTTAATTTCAAATGGATGATACCTACACAGGAAAATGTATAAATACCATATTTTTTACTTGTAATCACAAAAACTCATTCTACGGCTCATCTCTATATATTGCACTTTTAATTAAGCTTAAACGGTATTTTGTTGAGTGCACATTACCTTTTAATCTTCAGAGATAAAGAAAATAAATACCAGTAATTGATCCATAGATTGTGCTATGTAGCTATAAAGTCATTTAAATTCTACATCACTAGAAGACATTTATCAATGCAACCGAAGGGAGGGCCACACTCTGCCACCTAACATTAGGGTGGCAGAATCTGGTCCTAAGTGAGTAGTGGAACACCAACTACTGGCCTGTCTCCAACCCATCCTCAATAAAATCTTTCTGAAGGTAGCAGCAAACATGTGTCAGTCATGATGGGCTCTCCTTATCCTCCCCAAAAATTCTCATTTGTGGGTTCTGCAGGGATTGATTCTGTCATATACATTAAATGTCTTGGAGAGACGTCTCAGGGTAGCTGGCCCTCTGTCAGGGGGTGCCAGAAGACAGACAGCTCCTCAGGAAAGGGACTTCTCAGGGAACTGGCTAGGGAGCTCACCAGGAAAGCGAATCCAGGAAACATACTCCTAGAGTTAAGAGGTTCTGAAAGGGGAGAGTTACAAGTGTCAAGCCCATAGGAGACCTGGTCTCAGTAGAAGGACCTTACCAGACAGAAGTTGATAGTCCAGGTCCCAGAGGAATTACACACTGTTCCAGAGAAGAGCTGCAGTGATTTGACCTCTGAAGGGGCCCTGATTTCAGAGAAGGAACCCTTTGCTGGGGCAGGTGGGGGCTGGGTCGAGAGGGCCTTAGTGGTAAAGAGCCTATATGGAGGAGATGGGTGGACTCAAATGGGGCAAACAGACTAAGATTAACCCCCACTCCCTCCCCCAACTAGGACACTCAAGTGAAGCCTTCCATGTGTTTTTGTTTGGTCTTTGATTAAATAAATTAGACCCCCGAAAGGGCACCATTCAGTCTGTAAACACTTAATTGAACTCATTGAAAGCCCATTGGGGAAACCGAGGCAGAGCTGTATCATGCAGTTCCATACTGGGCCACAAGGGGGTGCTCCATGGGTGAGTGCCCACCACAACAAGAGCTCATAAGACAAAACCCAGCTCCACATTTCTTTCTCAGCAAATAGGACAAATATTCATATATGGACTTTCATAGTGCCTGGAAGAGAAAAGCATATTGGTGAAGCAGCTGGTTCAAGCTAAATGCGGAGAAGACAGAGATGATGCTGTTTGGAAGCATAAGACTCTTTGAGGAGCGAGCTAGGATACTAACCTCAGTCACCTGCCTCTGAAGGAATCTGCCCTCCTATTATCAAGAGAGTCTGCAGTCCAGTGTTAAATTCTTCATTGTTCCAAAACAGACAAAAAACAGTGGTGAGTGATACCTTCTGTCGTATTTTTTCTTGGGATTTTTCAAAATCTGGGATGCCGTTTGTGTGTGATGTCACTAAGGTGAGCAGCGTGACTAGACATTCTGAGTACTCCATATCATTTTTGGTTTGCAGACCTTTATCAGTACCTGCTGAGGGCATAGGAAGTGGTGAAGAAGAGTCCCACGGGGAGGAAGAAGTCTGCACAGAGTGGTGAATGAATCCCACTAGGTCTGTGACAAGGCCATTGAGAATTGGTAAAAGACCTACTGGGCTGTTGAAGGAGATAGTCCACAGGGGCTCTCGTTAATGGGAAATAAGCTAAAGGCTGCCCTCTCCCCAGAGGTGAAGCATTGTATAAGAACAATTACTGGAACCATTAGAATGGTTTTCAAGTGTTCAGAAGTCCTTGCACTGCGATTTTACTTTTATAGTAACTTGAGACCTTTCAGTGTTGTGCCTTCATAGTGGTCTACTGTGCCTTAGTGGAAAGCAGGTAAGTCCTCAGTTCAAGTTCAATTACTTGTGGAAAGTGAGTTAAAAACAGCAGTTGCAACCCAGACCCTCTGGAAAATAGTCTAATTCAACTACAGTAATCTAGTGTAATATAAATATAATGGAAATACAAAACCATGACATTTAATTTGATGTGACACAGTTTCTGCCTATGATTGTAAGAATGAACCAGTATAAACACAGAACCTCTCTCACCCTAGCAATAAAGAGTGAGAGCAGAGTAGAGTTTATTAGAAAGGTAGTGTGAGAGACGGCTTTCACAATAGCAGCCCAGGCTTACAAATTATTTGCAATCTTCAGATTTCAGACTTCCTCCTGAAAAAAATCACTCCAGGAAGTGAGTATATTCTAGGAAGTTTTTGGCAGTTTTAGTAGTTGGGACAGATTTTTTAAAATTCTAGTGCTGCTTGGCACATTTCTAGTTCTGTCCTTTATATTTAAATAAATGCACTCACGGAAGGATTCAGTAAATACACAGTCCAGAGGGACCCAGTAATCAAGACAGTGTCTAAATTAGCCTTTTTTTCCTGCTATTTTTTTCCACTGTAGCAGCTCCAGCTGTGCTAGTAACAATTCGTGAGCAGACAAATCCCAGGCAGCTGCTGGAATTTTAACCACTATGTCATCAAGATTCGTTCTGAATGGGGTTAGACAGCATTGGGAAATTTTAAGGGGAAATAGCTAATGTAGACCCCTTTCAATGAGTGTTTCTTGGCGCAGTTAGAAAAAAACATTAAAAAAGTATAACAAAGTGCATTAAATACATCAGAATACATAAATACACGAACAATACTCTGTATTGTAAATAGTGGATCCAAAATTACTCCTTGCTGTAATCTTATTGCACTCTTTCTTCCTGCACCTTTCCTTCAGAAAAGTATGATCCATCGTTTTTTAAAAGTTTGAACTGGCATTCTACTGAGAACTTTGTTGGATTTGTCATCAAAATATGCATAAGTGGCAATAACCTTATTAAGTGTTGACTGCTTAGTAAATTTTAAATACAGACTTGCTGCAAAATCCTTTAAAAATCTCAAGATAGCCTACTGGATTCTGAAATAATTAAGATCATTTTTATCCAAGCTGATATACCCAATGTTAGGTTTTTCCTCATATAGTCCACATACATTATGTGTGTGTATTCAAAACTAATGCTTCTGTTGTTTTCTCTAAAAGAGAACTCAAGGCCCGATCCTGAAAGGTGCTCAAAGCCACTTGAGTACTGTTGAGTGCCCCCTAAAATCCTATAGAAGTGAAAAAAGAGTGGAGAACACCCAGCAGCTCAGAAGAAATGCTTTACATCCTATAGGGACCAAACAATTTCCCCTGTGTATTAAGGCTGAGGGAATGAAAAACCCACAGATCCCTGTGTGACCAACCAGAGAGGCCCCACACAGGCAATGTGAACGGGTTGAGGAGGCAAACAGGCTCTCCGCTGGTAATGAAAGGGTTAGGGAATGCCTGTGGTCCTAGCTGGCCCCACCCCACTACACCTGCACCCAGTGTGAGGTGTGGACCAGGGAGATAAGAGAAGGCGGCCTACCCTAATTCAAGGCTGATCAGGAAGGAGAACAGAGTTCTAATTCTCTTGGTGGGAGAGAAGTTTGGTTGTAGGCCTGAGATGGTGCTTGCTTGCCAGCTGGATTGGCTCTCCTGGAAGGGATGACCAGATTTTAGGATGGGAATTGGCAGAAGCAAAGACTGGGAGACAAACCTTGAATACAAGGGTGGGGCCTCACTGAAGGTTTATGGGATGACCCTGGATTTGAGTTATGCTTATTTTTGTTCCTGAAATGCCCCAGCCAAAGCACCACTCTACTGGACCTTGTTGGGACAGACAGACACATACAGTAACTCCTCACTTAAAATTGTCCTGGCTAACGTTGTTATGTTGCTGATCAATTGGGGAACGTGCTCGTTTAAAGCAGGGCTGCCCAGAGGATTCAGGGGGCCTGGGGTCTTCCGCCGAATTGCCGCCGAAGACCCGGCACTTCGGCGGAGGGTCCCGGGGCGGAAGGACCCCCCGCTGCGGGTCTTTAGGGCACTTCGGCGGTGGGTCCTGGGGTGGAAGGACCCCCCGCCACCGAAGACCCAGAGCGGAAGAAGATCCGGGGGCCTGGGCCCCACGAGAGTTTTCCGGGGCCCCCGGAGCGAGTGAAGGACCCCGCTCCAGGGGCCCCAAAAAACTCTCGTGGGGGCCCCTGTGGGGCCTGGGGCAAATTGCCCCACTTGCCCACCCCCAGGCAGCCCTGGTTTAAAGTTGTGCAATGCTCTCTTATAACGTCATTTGGCAGCCACCTGCTTTGTCCACTGCTTGCAGGAAGAGCAGCCCATTGCAGCTAGCTGGTGGGGGCTTGGAACCAGGGTGGACCAGCAGCCCCCTATCAGCTCCCCATTCCCCTAAATTCCCTGTGCAGCAGCTGCCCAGCAGGTTAGCAATTTATTTACATTCCCCTATTTACATTCATTCTTATGGGGAAATTGGATTCACTTAACATCGTTTCGCTGAAAGTCGCATTTTTCAGGAACATAACTACAACGTTAAGCGAGGAGTTACTGTACTAGTGGAGATCTGCAACTGGGTGAGTTGTGTCCAGAAGGACCAGGGGAAACCTGGTTACATCCTAGCTTGGGGATGTAAAAGGAGAGAGTGTCACCTCTGTTGCATTGTTCTTCCCCAGACTTAGAGATGGGGATCAGCAGATGGGGAGGAGGTGGGCAAGGGACATGCATAATTCTCCCTCTAACTTGCTGAGATCCAGATTTAAGTACTGATCCCCTGCAACACATGAGAGAACTAGAAACAGGAGTTTTATAGTGTCTCTTGGAAAGAGAAAAATCTCACTTTTTCAAAGGGATAGAGCACTTGCTAGCCTTGCTCACAAAATATTGGACCTGAACACTATACTATTATATCATACTGACAGAGAGTCTGGGGTTTGTCCACAATGTTTCACAGTAAATGGGTCTGGGGGATTTATAGCAAGAAAAATCTATTCTTACCACTTGGAGAGGCCACTATACAGACTGGATACAGCTAGACAGAAGGCATGATGTAACATCTATTGCCAGGGACAATGGATATTACCCTAGAATCCCACCTGCTTTGACTAGTGAACATGGCTAAAGTACAGAGTTGCGAAGTGGCCTTTGAAATACTTAACTGGGAGCCAGGAAGATAGGGGATGTTATCAGAATGAAGGGAATGGTCATTGTATTTCCTTGCATTTTTTCCAGATGGCACCCCTGATTTCAGCCACTAATTGTGGAAATGTTTATTCTCTCAACCTGATGAGAAACTCAATAACCAGGGATCTGTCCTGGATCAAGGAACTTGATAAGCAGGTCTGGAAAGCTCTCTGGGACAGCCAAAATAAGGCTGCATCAGGTTGAGGAACAAATGGCCAGAAATATATATTTAATAAATGATTTTTTGCTGTACCTTGGGCATCCCAGGCTTATGAGATGTGTATATCTAGATGTGATATGCAAACCACTTCTGTTTTACTATCCCTTCCTCTGTTTTCAATAAATCTCTTAACCCACTTAATTGACAGGTCATCTGTTTGTAAGGTAACTTCACACATACAGCCCAAAGAGATAAGTTGGCAGAAGTACAAATGACACTGGTGTTTAGAACATGGATATCCCTCTCCTTGAGGTCTGTACATTTGGATTCATGATACTGAGGAAATTTGGCATTACAAGTGGAAGAATACAAAAAAAAGTACTGTAATGGTTTTTAAACTCTCAATATCATTTAGGGTGTGTGCCATTCTCTCATTCACCGGGAAGGTGAGGTTACTAACAAGTTGTAAACCACAACTGCCAATAAAACGTTCAGGCCAGACCCCACCATCATGTGCTCTCTTACATGTATTATAGGGGGTGCAGCAGTGACCTCATAGTTAGGCTACCTATCAACTTCCATTATAACTTTTTTTTTTTTAGTCTAATACTTCCAGTGTATGCAGCAACTCTTTGACATTTAGCAGAGGGATAGTCCTAGGGCCAGGGAGGCAACTTTTGCTGTCCTCATAAAGAATAATTTAGGTTAGGCCAAGTTATTAGTTGTCGAAAAGCACTGTTTCCCATTTGCATTTTGGTTTTGTTCTTAATGTGTTGCTAAGACTTATATGCACTTCTTTAGCGTTGCACATACTCTATCCTGCTGCCTTTCTTAGCATAGGACACAGAACCAAACCTCTGGATGGGAGTGAGGAAAAGTGTATAGTGAAAAAAAATTACATATCGAGATAGACTAATAAGCATCCCTGTTATGCTGAATAGCCTATGATAATGCATTAACCTTACATGCCAGGTACACGGAGTGAGCTGGATCACTCATTCCTGGGGTAAAGCCTGTAGGATAAGGAAAACTCCACAAGGTTCCCCTTGCAGTTGCCCCAGAAGGGCATTTAGCAGCAAAGTGACGAGTTTTACTCCAGTGAGTGACCCACACGCGATGCCCCCCCCCCCATCTACGGCCCCAGCGATCAGTTTGTAATGGGCGGCGAGGCTGTGGGTAGATGGGAAGCACGCGGCGGCCGGGTCTCTAGGGAGACGCTGTCCAGCTAACGGGAGAAGACCCTTCCGAAGAAACTGGAAACTCCGCCTCCCCCCTCGGCGGGCTCCGGCTCGCACGGTCGGTGCAGGGGCGCGCTGGCGAGGCGTGGCTCTGCTCGGGGACGGGAAGCAGCAGAGGCTGACCCGAACCAGTCAGGGCAGCGGACGGCACCAGCCCAGCAGTCGCTAGTGCGCATGCTCCCACCGCTCGGACACGCTCGATGATCAACCGATTGCGAGGAAGGCGGAGTCTGAGTTTGCACCTTCCTCAGGCAGCACGTGCCGGAAGTACGTCAGGGGTCACAGCCCGGATGTTACCCTTGGAGCCGGCTGCCGGTTCCCGTTGCGCTCCGCGGTTTCCGGTCGGTTGGGGGGAGGACGGGCTGTCTCTGGCGCGTGCGGCCGTTGGGGGCGGCCATGGCGTATCCGACCGTCCGGAAGGTGGCGATGGTCTCCTGCCTGGTGCTGTGCGTCTCCCTGCTCCTGCCTAGGACCTTCCTGTCCCGGGGCGGGAGGCAGGAGCCCGGCAGCGCGCCGCCTGCCCCGCCCCAGGGTAAGAGGCCTCCCCGGGGCCTGGCCCCTCGTCCCCTCCAGGGACGTGGCGACCATTCACATCCCTATCAGGGGCTTCGGCTGCTGAACTGCCACCCTCACGGCTGGGGCTAGTCTCCGTCCCGTCCCCCGTCTATGCACCCCCTTCCTCGCTGAGGGCCCCTCGCTCTGTGTCGCTCGTGGGTGCAGGGGGTGGGCGGCCCGCTCTAGCTGTGGGTCCCTGTGTGCAGAGGGGACGGAGCAGGTGTCTGCTGCTTACTGTGTCTGAGCCCAGCAAGAAGCCGCCCTGCTAGAATCCGACCATAGGGAAACCCTGGGACTAGCCTGATCTCGGCCCCAGCCACAATTGGCAGCATTTTATTATTTGTGTTACCTACCGCTTAGGAGCCCTAGTCTTGGACCGAGGCCCTGTTGTGCTAGATGCTGCACAAACATGGCAAAAAGCCGGTCCCAAGGCGCTTTGTGCATTTCAGTGGATGGTGTTTATAATTCCAAGATTCTCATCCTGCATTTTGCATTAGCTGGTAGTAATAGAAGCTTACGTACTAAGTTTAAAATACTACTGTAGGTAGGCATAGAGTCATTTTAATACTTTGCGTTTCTCACTTATGGGTGTAAAGTACTATGGGATCTTCAGATTTTCAAGTTGAAATGATCATTTCATTGAACTGTTTTGTAAGAATATGTTTGCCTGGCCAAAAATTCCCCCCTAGTATTGTATAGTGTCTGGCTGGCTGCAGCTCTGCTCCCCCAAGGTTACAGCTTTCATTTCGATGGTGGTGTTGGTGCAATGCTTGTATAAAATGTGTTGGTGGCTTTTGAAATGAAAAGTATTCTATAATTCACCCAAATGTTTTTCCATCTCACCTGTTCTTGTTCTCATTTCAGAGATCTTTTGTATACCGTGGAATTTCAAAGGCGGAGTAGTAGCTCATTGTTCCCATCTCTGACATGATTTACATTTCTTCTTTCCCAAAAACCTTTTAATCAAAACTCTCAAGTTTCATTTGAGTTTTATTTCTTAATGTGTGTAGTAAATTTTGTCTGAGTTATGTAAAGGGAGATCAAATTACAGTATCCTTCATTCATTGTGTTCTGTCATTTATTTGAAAGACATTTTCTTATGTTGTTTTTACATTTTGCTTTTGAAGTGTCATGAAATAAAAGTTCATTTAAATCATCTACATTGTTTAGTTTCCTACTCCAATATTATTTCTGATTTTGTTACCAATATATCAGGTTTTCATAACACATTTTACATGACATATAGTTAGGATTATTTATGTACAGTAAGAAATTATTTTTTTAAATATTGTGCTAATTGAGGTACATTTACTTCTTTGCCCCTTACTATGCAATCATAATGCACTAGAGAGGCCCCTTGTGCAGATTCCTATCTTCATCAGTGGGGCTCTGCAAGGGGGCAGGGATCCAAGCTAGCAGATCTAATTGCAGAAATGGGGATTTAATAAGGTGACTTCATTGTACACCACCTTTGATAAATTCCGTTTTCTTCTAGTTCTGTGGCATCGATATGATCATATAGTTAAATAATCTTACTAACTCTACTCTCCCTGGGATAACCTTTGTAAGCAACTGAAAGATGTTCTTATAAAGGCAAACTTGCTAGAAGACTTCATTTTGTATCCGGAGGACTAACATAGTGCTTATATAGTAGAGGTACACAAATCCAAACTTGTTGCAAATGTTCATATTTGCAAATGACTTCAGTACAGATTTACAAGCTTTTTCTGTATGTAGTTTTGTCATCTCACTTTCAACATGGAAGGCAGAAAGAACGTGCTTATATGTCTAGTATTAGTTTTTTTGGTAGCACATTAAGGACTGGAGCTAGCAAGGTGCTGAGCTCTCTGCCCCCAATCGATCAAAACACTTAAGCACTTGACTTCAGTAGGGCCACTCTCATGCTTAAAGTTAAGCTTGAGTTTGTGTGTTGGTGGATCAGGGACAGTGCTCAGCAGCCTCCAGGACTGACCTTACTCTGATGCCTTACAGATGCCTTACTCTCAGGATGTAACCTCTGTCAGCTGCACAACTTCAGTTTAAGTTTATAGTCCATTTTTCAGTTTGATGGCAGTGGTTTCATTACAGTTGTTACACAGACTAAACTTTATTTTTCCATAAAAAATGAAGTAAATCTTGATTAAACAGCTGTGATTCATTTTCTTGTCACTAGTTGTCCTCTTAAACAGTAACTACAATATCAATTTTTTCAATCAGATATTATTTTAAAACCTAAAGCAAATGCCTCAACGCTAGCCTGAATAAAACATGCTTAAAGTTTTCTGCTATTTGTTAGAATCAGACATTGTCCAAAAGAGATTTATCATACAAGTCTATAACTTAGTGGGTATGTCAACTACTGTAACAGCAAAGAAGTGTTCAGAAGTATTTTTTTATTTAAGAAAGCAGTAAAACACACTACTGTAGGAGTTAAGCAGCAGGGGTGATGTATCTTTAATGTCCACTATGCCATCATACAAAATGCTACTTTAATTTTATTTCGGAAAACTCTTGTATCTACTTAAATCGGCAGTGCCTGTTTACATTATGTACAATCCTCAAATATTTTTTAAGAGTTTGAAATAAGTTATTGGTTAGAGGAGAGGAATAAAGCCTATATTGACATTTTTAAAAAGTACTTTAAAATATAGTCTTCAGCAGTGCATCCTGTGTATTTTATAACATTGGTCCCTTTTATTCACTGTTGTTTAAAAAAAAAAACTTTGCATCTGAATGGCAAAAAATATTCCTGAGCAATGGATTTGCAGTTAATTTGCAATTAGTTCTGTATTAAAAATTCTGAATCATAAAATCAAAATCATTCACCTGTATTTTGAGCGTACAACGGATTCTACTTTAGATCAGTCTTTTGAGCAACTGGATCTTGACACAATTAGCATTTGAATTTCCTTCAGTCAGGGAGGTTCTAGGTAGTGAGCTTTTCTGTTAAGGGTAACTATCTTGTCCTTTACACCTTCTCCCCCCCACTCCCTCTCCTTGCAGTGTTTATGCACACATTTTATAAGATCAAACAAAAATTAGTCATTTGGCAACCTAATTTCATAATATGTAAACAGCTTAATGTGTTTTTTTTTTCCAACTTTAAACTTTTAAGAACACAGCAAGAACCCTTCCCTAAAAAGCAGTCCTAAGCCGGGTTTCTATAAGAAATATATACTGCGTCTAGTACATTCTTAGGAGAAATTACACCAATTGCTCATACCAAAAGCATATATAGTTGTCTTCACCATTGCCTTAATAATTAGCAATAGCTCAAGTGACATAAGGTGTGTCAAGAAAATAAAACAAGTCATTTGGGGGGAAAATGTAAACTAACACGTCTGAAGAAAAATAAAACACAGATCTAGTGGGAATTGAAAACCTGGAAAATAGAGGCCTGTTAATGATCAGTGATTTAAACATAAGCTTGTAATGTAAGGCGGCTTGAAAAAGGTTAACATAATTTGGGCCTCCTATAGGTAGAGATATGATCTTTGTTTGGTTTGACTGTGCCTGGAATAATGCATTCAGTTCCCAGTAGAAAGATATTGGCAAACTAGCGAGAGTTCAGAGAAAAGCAATAAAAATTATTTGGTGGCTGGAGGAAAAATTTAGATTAAATATCAGGAAAAACTGCATTAGTTTTTAGTGAGGTATTAGTTTGTAGAATGGTCTCTCAAAAGCAAGTGATAGAAGCACCCTGGCTTATAACATATAAAACTGGACTGGAGAAAACATGAGAAAATATATTGTAGGAAATGGGAGGGAGATGTACTGAGTGATCTGAATTTTTTTTTTTTTAATTCCTAATTTCAATGATTGTCTGAAAAACAGTTTTCTCTTTACTCCCTATAGTGAAAAGCTCAAAGGAAAAGAATAAATAGTACCGATGCAACCCATAATTATGAAGTGTCATAAGTATAATTTGAAGGTAGATTTCTCATGATACTAGTATTTGCATTCCTAAAGTCAAGGATGTTTTTGTATCTCACTGCTATTCTTGCAATTTAGGGTAGTGGCAGAATGTCTGACGGAGTAGGTGCCTCCTTCATGGTTTGTTCTAGCTCTTCTGTGCTATGCATGGGACTTGAAGTTTATCATGAAACCACTTTTCAGATAGCTGGAAAGTTATATAAAAAACTTTACCTTGTATATTTTGATTAATATAGAAGAGTTTTTGTTTTATTATTTTACATTTCAGAAGTTAATAGCTAAAAGTTAGACACAAAAATCTCATTTATGTTTTTAAAGGAATTAACTGTTTGGAGTTTAATATTAGGATCACTTAACAACTAGCACTTATATAATGCTTTCTAACCTTAGAACTCAAAGCACTTTACAAAAGTAAGCCAAGTTTATATTAGAAAACTGAAACACAGATGTGAAGTGATCTGACCAGTGCCACACAGTAGGCCAGTGGCAGAGCTGTGACCAGACCCTGTCTTCTGACTCCTAGGCTTTTTACCCCAGGTGCTGCATCGTGTGTCTGTTTAACTAGTGCTGTTTGATTGTTCACAGTTTGTGGAGTGGTTAGGACACTAGCCTGGGTTCATTTCTGTGCTCTGCCACAGACTTCCTGTGTCATCGTAGGCAAGTCACTTAGCCTCTGTGTGCCTCAGTTCCTGATTTATAAAAGGAGGATAATAGTACTTTCCTCCCTCACAGGCGTTTGAGGATAAATAAGTTAAAGATTGTGAGCACTCCAATACTACAGTAATGAAGCCATATAAGTACTATAGTGGTCTGTATAGGTGGATTACAAATTTAACGTGACAGTGGGTTATATATACTTTCTGTGTGTCCCATTGATATCAAAAGTTAGCACTTTGCAGCTAGCCAGCTACGTCCGAATCCTGTATTACACCTTAAATCCAGTTTTATGATTTAAGCAGTTTAATCTTAATGAGAAATAAAAGGTGTAGATATTGATAAATAGGCAAGCTGGGTATAGTAACACTCAATAAAAGAGTCTCGCTAGCTGTACCACATGCAGTATCCTTACAGAAGTAGCTGTTACTGTGATCTGAATGTTATCACTTGGAGTTTGAAGTGGATTATTGTATCCTTTTCCTTAATCACATTTAAATTAGAGTAGATTGTTTAAAACTTCCTTTAATCAGTTTTAGGATGAATAAACTCTGTGATTATGACATGCTGTCGAATTTCTAATTAGGATTTCACCTACAGTCTAGAGAAAACTCAACCTCTTAACACACACGGATACAGTGCAAATGTCAGTTTGACACTTACCTCTTTTATTTGAATCTGTAGCCCCACTAAATTAACAGGGTTAATGGGAGCTTGCCCTTAATATCTAATTTTAGCTAGTATGAAAGGTGATGTGATGTATTTATGATTACGTAACTAAAGTTCTGATTTAGGTTAACTAAACTGCAAAGACATTCAGGGAGTGGTATGTGAGGCTTCCATACCTGGTATCTATCTCTGCAGGAGTGTAACAGTCTTAGTCAGGAATGAGTTAGAAAACCATTTAAAATGGCCATGGCATGATATTTTTAAGCTTAAGAAAAGGCTGCATAAAGCCTACCATGAGATAGTATTTTCCCCTTCCCAAAGCGTTAAAAGGACCTATAGAAGCAGTACTTGCTATCAGTATTGGGGACTAGATCCTGCAATGTTACTCAGATAGCAAAGGGGACAGAATAGGAATGTAGCTTTGGGCTCTATCAGGATTTGTATTTTGGTTAGGGGCAGGAGGGAAGAGGGAGGTGTGTCATCTTACTGAGGCAGAATATTTAATGAGCTCAAGTTGAAAGAGAAGGAAGACAGTTTAATAACTTCTAGATAAAAAAAAAATGTAATAGACTATTTGTGATGGGTTCACCCCCCCTTCTGGGATGCAACCTGATGCACTGGGATTTCACTGAGCCTGCCTGGTCCACTAGCCTGGGCTCCCGCTCCCTGTTTTGCTGAATTAGGCACTCTGGCAGCGCGCACACACATATCCCCACCCCCAGAATCACACAGAGTCTGCAAACAGCTCTCTATGAGAAGACTCACCTAGGAAATTGCTCAGTGCTCAAGTACAGCTCCCCTCTGGAAAGTACACCCAAAATAATATTGTCTTGCACTGTAGAGAAATCTATACAATGTAAGCTCATAAATTCGCCCACTCCCTCAATGTGGAGGAAGATATGCACAACTTCTTGCCCCCAGTTAGAAATTGCACAAACTGGGTTTAATACTAAACAAAACAAGTTTATTTACAATAAAAGGCAGATTTTAAGTGATTATAAGGGATAGCAATCAGAACAAAGCAGATAACTAAGCCAATAAAACAAAACGTGCATACTAAGCTTAAGATCTTAAAGAGACTGGTTTCAAGAAGTAATTTCTCACCCTAAATGTTGTTTTAGGCAAGTTGCAGAGTTTCTGTAGCTTAGAGTTCCAGTTATTTCTCTTTACTGCCCTTGCCTTTCCCGCCACTCAATTCCTTTGTCTCTTCAGGTACTTCCAGCAGTCTTTCTTCTTGGGCAGGAAGGCAATGGAGAAGAGTCACGTTTGCCTTACTACCTGGCCTTAAATAAGATTTACATAAGGCGGGAATCTTTTGTTTCCCAGTCTTGACCTCCCCCTCCTCTTAGTGGAAAATTACTAGAAGTCCAAGATGGTGTTTAGTACCAGGTGACAGGACCACCTGACTTAGTAGTGTCACAGCTATGTCCCAGGATGCCTCTCAGAAAGGCGAGAGATTAGTATCTTCAAAGTCTTATAGTTTCTTCCTAATGGCCCATCAAGGCTGGTGGCCTGTTGTCTAGTGGTTGTCTCCCAAATACACACACAGTTGTAATTGTTACATGGTCCATATTCCTAACTTTAGATACAGAAATGATGCATGCCTGTAAATTGGATAATCACATTCAGTAAATTATAACCTTTCCGATGATACCTTACAAGACCCATCTTGCATAAAATATCTCAGTTATACCATATCCATATCATAAGCATATTTCCATAAAAAATATGGAGTGTAACGTCACACTATTCTATGAATGTTTTGGTCCTGGAGGGCAGAAGTCCTTTATTGCCTGGTACCTACTAACTAAGAATAGCTATCAAGGACTATTCTGTTATCCTCCTGGCTGGGTGCTAATCTGGAAAGATATGAACCTTTTGGAGTAGGGGATTTAATCCCACCACATGGTGATGTGGCGATACTGACTCTTAGCACAAAAGAGGTGGAAGTGCATCTAGTGAATCTAAGGGAGTCTGTCCAGGTGTTACACTAACACCACTTAGTGCATCACTTCTGAACTTGGTTGGCCCAGAGGACCCAACTACTCCTATGTGGTGCTGGGTTCTAAACTAAGTGTAACTACTCAGGAAAGAGGGCATTAATGTGGATAGGTCATAAAAAGCCCTGCTACTGTATAGCCATGGTGTAGAAAACAATGTTGGAATGCATAAGAAATAGCATGGGAAATACTGACAATGTTATAATACTATTATATAAACTAGCGATACACCATTACACAGGCTATTGGGTTTGTTATGGTCACCTCTCTCAGAACAGGTGTTGCAAAAATAGTGTGTGGGGTTTCAAAGACAGACAATGAAAAATATTAGAGTTGTAAAGAACTTCCATCTGAAGAGAGCTTGAAAAGATTGAGACGATAGTTTAGAAAGGAGACCTGACAAAGTATACAAAATAATAGGTAGTATTGAGAGAGTAAAAGAAGATAAAAATTAACCCAGACAAAGTTGTGGCACTAAAAAGATGTATGCTTATCAATCTACAGACCTGCTTTATATTCATCTTCACTGCCCCTTCATTCATACACCATCTATTTGGATTTGCAAGCTCTCAGGGCAGCAATCTTTTGTATGTTATTTTTTGTAAATCAGTTAGCACGCTGTTGGGGCAATGCAAATAATAATAATAAACATTCACCCTCGTGGGTGGCATAAAGGAACTTGGAGAAATTAAAGTAACATGTAACGAGTGAATAGTAACATGTGAATAGTGTAACCAGAAGGACCCATTTCAAGTAATAAAATCTGGAACCCTTCACCAATCATCAATTTGCATCCAGCCTAGGACAGTAGTGAATTTAAGTTTTACTGTCTGATGAATGCTCAGCAGCCGCTGTGAAATCTGGTGGTCTCAGTCTAGTTGTCCCTGGATGACTGTGCATATCATAAACCCCAGTACAATGGTATCAATTAGTAATCTTGTTGATAGCCTCCGCAGAGAGGTCAAGGAGGGAATGAGTATGGAAACTGAACTACATCCAATGGCAGAGCTGGGTAAGGAAGCTCATGCTGGAAGAGCATAAGTTGTAGCTGTTCTATGTGTGACGGGTTGGATCACAGAAACCCCCTTGGGAACTGCCAGACTGATGTGCCAAGACTACTTCTGCCCCTGCTTTCCCTGCCAGCTTGGGACCCCAGCACCCTGTCTTGCTGAGCCAGACACGCCCGTCTGCTCCAACACAGACCCAGGGTCTGAATTACTTGCCCCAAAGCTGCAGACTTAACTGAAAGCAACTTACAGAAGTGAGTGTTCCTGTCTTTAACACTCAGATGTCCAACTCTGAATGGGGTTCAAACCCCAAATAAATCCATTTTACCCTATATAAAGCTTATACAGGGTAAACTCATAAATGGTTCGCCCTCTATAACACTGATAGAGAGAGATGCACAGCTGTTTGCCCCCCCCAGGTATTAATACATACACTGGGTTAATTAATAAGTAAAGAGTGATTTTATTAAATACAGAAAGTAGGATTTAAGTGGTTCCAAGTAGTAACAAGCAGAACAAAGTGAATTACCAAGTAAAATAAAATACAACACACAAGTCTATGTCTAAGAAACTGAATACAAATAAAATCTCACCCAGTAAGCTTCCTTTTACAAACTAGTCTCCTTCTAGTCTGGGTCCAGCAATCACTCACACCCACTATAGTTACTGTCCTTTGTTCCAGTTCCTTTCAGATATCCTTGGGGTGGAGAGGCTCTCTCTTTAGCCAGCTGAAGACAACATGGAGGAGTCTCCCAGGGGTTTAAATAGACTTTCTCTTGTGGGTGGCGATCCCCTTCTCACTCCTATGCAAAGTCTAGCTCCAAGATGGAGTTTTGGAGTCACATGGGCAAGTCACATGTCCATGCATGACTCAGAACTACAGGTAGCAGCCATGGTTCACGTGCTACCTTGAATGTCCTCAAGTAGATTTCTTATGTGAATTGGAGCATTCCAAGGTCCATTGTTCTTTAAGTGCTTCTTGATTGGGCACTTAACTTTGCAAATTCCTTTCTAAAGAAGCTGACCAAATGCCTTACAAAGCTTACGTACAAATCAAGCAAGTATACAACTAATATTCATAACTTCAAGTACAAAATTGATATAGGTGTACAAATAGGATGAATAGATTCAGTAGACCATAACCTTTACAGAGATAAGTTACATGGCACATGTAGCATAAAACATACTCCAATTACGTCATATTCCCATAAAGCATATATCATCACACTGTGGATAGAGGATTTCATTTTCTAGGGATGTCAACCAGGCATCTTTTACAAGCACTACATTCAAGTGACATACACACATCACTGAAAACTGATAATAGCACCTGTTTATCAGGGTTTGTTGTAATTTTCACAATCAGCTGTGTTTTAGGGAACTGTTTCAAGTGGCATTGGGCTGAAATATTGGCTCAACGCAAATTTTCTTTTTTTAAAAATCAAGGTATTTTTAAATCTTTTTCTCATTGAGATGAGCAACTGCATAACATACTTATGTGTTTGTATTTTTTCCTCTGTCCTGCAACCAAGGGCTTAATAGGGAAACACAGTCTTTTATAAGCAACTAATACCAAATATGAAATAATGTTTTATATTACATATTTATGAAAATTGCTTTTTAAAACTACTTTTCATTACTTTTTTACCTACTATTGGCACCAAAGTTTACTAGAGCTGAAAGAGATTGGAGGGGGAAAAAATCTCTGTTTCCCTTTATTGACTGTGGATTTGACAGCACTTTGAACTCCATCATTTCACATTCTCCTGTGTAGTCAATTTCCTCTGTTGTTTGTGTGTGGGTGTGGGTGTCCTCACAAAGTAAGGGAAAGGGATGGGGAAGTGATTTTTTTTAAAAACAGAAAATATTGCCAAATTACAAAAATTGGCAGTGAAACTCAGGGGCAGGCGTAATATAAGAAACTACTTCAACTCCTTTTTTGTAAATGACTAGATTTCAAGTTGACCGTGTCCCTTTAGCTCTAAGTTTATTTCTTTATGTAAATTTAAGTTTTTAAAGGGTGGTTGATGCTTCATGGAAGATGTAGAAAAATAATCAATTTAAAACAGTTCTGTCCCTCACATATTTCTGTCCCCTCCACCCTGCAACTGATCGCTTTTATAAAGGGCATTTTAGTGAATATGAGATCTTTCCTAAGAGTTTTTCCACTCCTGCTGCTTACTCCCCACCTGAAGTGATAGTGCTTTGTGTATGACATCGTAATTGTTTCCATAGCAACCTGTTGTTACAAAACATTCCTGCTGTATCTACAAGACTCTTCTAAATAAGATATTATGTCTTACAAGGTACACTTTTAATAATTCAATAAAATAGACTATAGTAACTCTGAAAGAGCTGTTAGAGCTGTGTTAGATTGAGAATTCTTTGGTTAGTGACATGCACACCCCCAGCTCGCTTTAAGAAAAAGAAAAGCTGCTACTCAGTCAGCAACTTTTAAAATAAGGTCTTAATTAGTTTTAAAAAATAATTTCCTCTAAAACAATCTTTCTACTCACTATAATTCATAACCTAGACTCAGGGCCCAGGTGCTATGTGGCTTAGTGGGATGCTGGGGCAAGCACCCCTCAATTCAGTGCCAATGTTAATTTATTCCATTTCTGTGAAATACCCTTCATTCCACTTCCCACCCCCTGCAAAAATACTTCCCTGGCTCTTTGTATCTATCAATCTCTCCATTAATATTTTGTAAGTAAATACTTTGTGCAACCAACACCTTTCTTGAATTAAAAGTTAGTAATTAAAATAAGACCGTAAATACTAATTTATTACATGAACTGTAAAGAATCCAGTACAGTTTACTGTGCCAAATAACATCACAGTCCTGCAACAAGATCTGCCAGCATGGATTCCTGCAGAGTTCCTTGAAGTACATGGGCACTGTGTCTTGCTAACAGATTCTACTGCAGAATTAGGCCTGTCCAGGAAAGAGATGTATATTTAGTGACCTGTAGCGCACAGAACCAGGAGTAAGAGTTTCTGAGTTCTAATCCTTGACTTGCTCTATAGTTTGGGCAAGTTAGCTATCTGTTTATCTCAGTCCTTATCCAGATCTCTATTTCCCCATCTGTAACATGACAGAAATTATAATTACATATTTGACGATATTGCACATAGTGAATTATTGGAAAAATAGTCCACAATTTTATCTTCAGTCCACTACACTTTCATCGATGCAAATGTGGTGCTTTAAAACAAGAACACAGAAATGAAGCCAACCCTGCAAACTACTATTTCACTTCTATACAGAAAAATAAAAAGTAATGGAAGAAAAATCTTCAACTTGTTTTTCAGGGAAGACAAGTCGTTTTCCACCAATGATGCATCACCAGATGTCCCCTGATGGCAGGTCTTCTGGTGCCCATTTTCCAAGGTCTCACCTGGCAGAGGCAGTTGCCAAGGCCAAGGGTGGTGGAGGTGGTGGAGGAGGAGGTGGCAGTGGGAGAGGTCTCGTGGGGCAGATCATACCCATTTATGGATTTGGAATCCTTTTATACATACTGTACATTCTGTATAAGGTAAGAATAAACATCTGTTTTGAAGACACTGATGCATCTGTGAAATCTCCTAAAAAGTCTAACTTTGGGCTTGTTTTAAAAAATTATTTAGACAAAAATATTTTTAGTTCAACCCAGCTCAGAAGAGGATACAAATTAGTGAGTCAGCAATTTATGGGACAGTGACAAATGGGCATATTCCATATGATAGCTTTCACAATAGCAAACACGGTAATTAAGGATGTGCCTATATTACAGACGCGGGTGTAATATCCATCTTGTGTAGATGTACCCACGCTAGCTTGCTAAATATAGCAGTGGGGACGCGACAGTGCGGCCCTAGCTGCTGCAGTGTAGATGTACCCTTAGGTTGCAGCAAAGGTCTTCCTATAATTTAGATCCCACTATTTTCTGGGTTCATTACAATTCTTGTTTCTCCACAAAGTCTGAGAGACATAGTTAACTCTATTTTAACTATTTAAGGAAAACATCATTAGCTGGTGTAAATCATTGGAGTTGCATTAACTTCACTAAAAAGCAACAGAGAGTCCTGTGGCACCTTTAAGACTAACAGATGTATTGGAGCATAAGCTTTCGTGGGTGAATACCCACTTCGTCAGACGCATGTAATGGAAATTTCCAGAGGCAGGTATAAATATGCAGGCAAGAATCAGTCTGGAGATAACGAAGTTAGTTCAATCAGGGAGGGTGAGGTCCTCTGCTAGCAGTTGAGGTGTGAACACCAAGGGAGGAGAAACTGCTTTTGTAGTTGACTAGCCATTCACAGTCTTTGTTTAATCCTGATCTGATGGTGTCAAATTTGCAAATGAATTGAAGCTCAGCAGTTTCTCTTTGGAGTCTGGTCCTGAAGTTTTTTTGCTGTAAGATGGCTACCTTTACATCTGCTATTGTGTGGCCAGGGAGGTTGAAGTGTTTTCCTACAGGTTTTTGTATATTGCCATTCCTGATATCTGACTTGTGTCCATTTATCCTCTTGCGTAGTGACTGTCCAGTTTGGCCAATGTACATAGCAGAGGGGCATTGCTGGCACATGACGGCATATATAACATTGGTGGACATGCAGGTGAATGAGCCGGTGATGTTGTAGCTGATCTGGTTAGGTCCTGTGATGGTGTTGCTGGTGTAGATATGTGGGCAGAGTTGGCATTGAGGTTTGTTGCATGGATTGGTTCCTGAGTTAGAGTTGTTATGGTGCGGTGTGTGGTTGCTGGTGAGAATATGCTTAAGGTTGGCGGGTTGTCTGTGGGCGAGGACAGGCCTGCCTCCCAAGGTCTGTGAAAGCGAGGGATCATTGTCCAGGATGGGTTGTAGATCACTGATGATGCGCTGGAGAGGTTTAAGCTGAGGACTGTAAGTGATGGCCAGTGGAGTTCTGTTGGTTTCTTTCTTGGGCTTGTCTTGTAGCAGGAGGCTTCTGGGTACACATCTGGCTCTGTTGATTTGTTTCCTTATTTCCTTGTGTGGGTATCGTAGTTTTGAGAATGCTTGGTGAAGATCTTGTAGGTGTTGGTCTCTGTCTGAGAGGTTGGAGCAGATGCGGTTGCACCTCAGCGCTTGGCTGTAGACGATGGATCGTGGGGTGTGTCCGGGGTGGAAGCTGGAGGCATGAAGGTAGGCATAGCGGTCGGTGGGTTTTCGGTATAGGACCTAACCAGATCAGCTACAACATCACCGGTTCATTCATTGACACCATCAGATCAGGATTAAACAAAGACTGTCACAGTGTTAGTGCAAAGCCAGAAAAGTACATAAATGCCAGAAAACTTTTGCCAAAGAAAGAGAGGCAAATAGGTTGGAATTAATTCCCCCCCCAGTATTTTTAAAGGCCAGTCTTTGCCCAAACAAAACCCCTTTTAGTAGTGGGTCTCTGTGTACAGATGGATTATAGGATTGGGGCCTTTAGAGTAATGTACGCAGTTTTTAAATGTAAATGTGATATTTTTCAGTTAATCCTTATTTTTGGTTAAAAAAAATTGCCAGTTATAAATACGTCATAGCAGTTTTTGGTTAGCTAGGTTTCCATAGTTTCTTTCATGATCACTGTCTGTTTTTTCCTCTGGTGGTATTTTCTGTGATTAGTTTCTAGCATAATTTTAGCTTTCTCTCTTTTTCTTGGTGTGATGCCTGTGGGGCTTCTGTACTTCTGTTGCTGTAAATTCCTATAATAGTAATTTTTTCCCACTTACAGCTCTCTTCCAAGGGAAAAACCACTACAGTGGAGAGGAAATCTCCTTCTTCTATACCTGGAAACATGAATAGGAAAATCAGTAAGTATTATTTCCCAGGTGATTAGAAATTACCCACGTAACCATACAGTTGGACAGTGTCTTTGTCTTCTGGATACATTGTAAATCTGCTGTTCCATGTAAAGTTGATGTTGGATAGTAGTTTTTAACAAGTTGTTTCCCTGAATTTATTCTGGAACCTTCAATGCCAAATAGGAAAATACAGCAGCAAGCATTATCTTCTATGTTGCGGTGGGATAGAGGAGATGATGTAAAGCAAATTACTGCTCCATCACTTTCTAAGTGAATGTTTAAAATCAAAACGTTTAAAGGATTGACATGTTTACAATAAAAGGTGAAATGTGCAATGAGTGGGAGCAACACAACATAGTACACGAAGTGTCTGTTCTCTTTTCTTTGTTCTGCTTGAATAAACAATTTAGTGAGGGTTTTAGCTTAATATCACAGTGTTTTAAAAAAATGGTTTTTTTACCAGTGCTCATTAGTAGTATAAAAGAACACTCCACCTACAAAGAAAAAAAAAGTGCAATACACATTGCAAAATACAAAATCCTCAGTCCACCTGGCTCTGAAGTGGCTCTATGCAACATAATGCCCTAATACTGCAAGTCATTGCATGTGGGCAAAGTAAAGTCAATGGGGCCCTCCAGACTCAGCGTGGAATGAATTTGCCAAGTCCCTAAAATGATCACGTATGAAACCTGCCAATCAAACATATAAAGAAATAAAGCTTCATGATTTAGAGTTCCAGTAAATAAAATGTTTTTCCACCTTGCCTGTTTAGTAATAATAATAGTTAGTGCTGGTATATGCTAGCACTTCACACCTTCAAAGCATTGAACAAACATTAAGTACTGAGTATGGGCCTGATCTAAAGGTACCTGAAAGCAATGAGAGTTTTCGCTGACTTCGTTGAGTTTTAGATCAGACCGAAGTGCTAAAAGGCCAAATATTAATAATAATAATAAATAATAATAACAATGGAACTAGCTCCAAAAAGAGCTTTCAATCTAGGATAATTCTAAAAGCTGAGAAGCAAAGTTCTCACAACTAAATGCCTTTTCTTAATGTGTATGTTCTGGGCAATTACCAGGCTGTCTGTTACATTCTCTTCCCATTGGCATACTGTTTAAATTGCTGAAACATTTGATATGTGTAGGTAAAGGAAGCAGCCAGCTTCCCCCCTCCACCCAGCTGTTACTGTTTCTTTTTCCCCAAGTTGTATGGTCACAATACCAATGAAATAACAAATCTGCCTATTTCTAAATATACACGTTTGCTGGATAATTTAATACATTAGCTTTAAAGCTCAGGTGAGCAGTTGTTTGTAATAACATTTAAATGTATTTTATTTAGTTGGCTAAATTCTCATAGAAAACACAAATACTTGATAGGGTATTAAAAAGACAATATTATCACAGGGTTCAGGTAATATTGTTGTAATAATCATGACATAAATGCACATCATGATGTTTTATAGAATCATAGAAATTAGGGGTAAATAATATCTGTTGACTCTGTTTTCTACCATCTTTATTCCGGCCCCACCTCTTCCCCTGAGCGCCCCCCCCTCCCTTTTGCTCCTGTTCCGTCCCCCACCCCCCACGGGTTGGGAGGGACTCACCTGCGGAGCCGGGGCTGGGAGCTGCAGCCACCCAACACAGGTAGGAGGCGACCCCAGCTGAGTAGGGGCTGGCGCAGATGATGACCTGGCACCTCCCCGCCTCCCCCGCCCTCAGTAACTTGTCCAGTCAGTAGTACTGGCTGGACACTGTCAGGTCCCCTTTGGTCGAAAACCAGGCACCTGGCCACCCTATTAAAGAATCTATCACTAGTCAGAGGGGGGGCAGCATAGTGGATAGATCATTGGACCTGAATCCTTGTTCTACCATTAACCTGCTCTGTGACCTTGGGATCTCACTTTACCTGTCTCTGCCTTTGTTCATCTTCCCACCCTGTGTCTACTTGTCTATTTAGGCCTCAATCGTGCAAAAGCTTGAAAACTCACAGTGCATAAAATTAAGCAGATGCTTTGTGGAATCAGGGTCTTTGCAGAATTCGGGCCCTGACTGTAAACACTTTGAAGAAGGGACAGTTTCTCATTACATGTTTGTGCAGTATATAGTACAAGGGACCCAATCTTGGTTGTGGCCTCTAGGTGTTACAATAATACATATAATAAATGGAGAGACTGCTTCCTTCTTGCTGCCTGAGAGCATATGTGCCACACGTGCCAATCAACAGCGTTAGTTTGCTAGTGCACTGGGGTTGTGGGGGGAAAGAAGAGGAAGTTCAGAGACAGCAAGTTGCTTCGCATGCAGGGCTGTACCGTACAGGCACGATTAATTTCTGTATCTGGCATCTGAATGTTTCCTCCCCTCCATCACTCCATTCTCTTATGGGCACTAGGGAAGTGTATGCTGCACTAGCAGCTCCACCATCCTTAGAAGGGGTCCAGCCTTCACCTTTGATGGGTTAGTAATACTAGCCAGGAGGTTGGAGCCATGGCTATATCCCCCACCCAGATTGTGGCTGGCTCATGTGCTTAGGTGCAAGTTCCTTGAGCTGTCTCCCTATATCCTTGCACATCATGAAGAGCCAGACATTATCTGACAGCAGAAAATATATTAACTTGAGTGGCTTTGAATCTTTATTCACAGGAATTTAAGAGGTACATTCCATGAGAACTGTTGATTTTACAATAGGGCAGCATATCACTAAATTTCCTGTAGCGCATCAGATTAGGTGGCTTTTTTCTGTCAGATCATTTCAATCTGCATATCAAGTGGTTGCTTGTTAGCCGTTCTGAGAAGTGCTTTCGGTGCATCTCTGTGCCTTTGGGAACCTCTCTGCACTCCTTTTGTTATGCCTGGAGAAGTGAAAGCGAATATTTCCAATAATTCTATGGAGACTGAGCTTTCATCTGCTCTTGTTAGATCCCTCAGAACCAGTTTTGGCTTAATACTGTGTTTGCTGAGACAACCAGTCTGTAATACTACCAGAGGAATAAGTTTTCAGAGCTGCTAGTGATTGTGTTTGTTTTTCAGCTGACTATGAGCTCACGCAACTACAAGAAAAGCTGAGAGAGACTGAGGAGGCTATGGAAAAATTAATCAATAGAGTAGGACCTAATTGTGACAGGTATGTTTTATATTACAGGAATTTAAAGAAGAACTCCTTTCTGTTTAGGGTAGATAAATTAAACTTTCTCTTGGAAGAAAATCTTCTTTTTATCAAAATGTAAATCTCTTGTATATGTTAAAATAGTAATTGTGTTTCTACTTCACAATGTTGACACAATATTTTGCTCTATTTTTTTCACATTTTTCTTTTCACGTTCTATATTCAATTATTTTTTGCAATGTCAATTTCCTTAAGGGGAACACCCGGGCCCCATTGTACTATGTAATTTGGAAGATAAAGACAGATACGTCTAAACTGAACATGAAAATGTCTTAGGCCCAAAAGCAAAGCAAAGCAAAAAAAGCCAATGAGTTCGCCCAAGATGACTACTTCATTTTCTGTTAGCTTCTAGTGTTCTGGATCTTTTTATAAAACAGTAATACGGTTATCCTTTACATAGATGCCTTTTTGAATCTCTGTAAAATGTTTCCTTAGAGGCAAGGCTGCATATTAATCTGCTCCAGTAAGCAATTTCCACCAGTTTAACTTGCAAACCCTCTTGGTTAGTAAATATGAAAAAAGAAAATTTGCTAAATTCGTATTTTTAAATTTGTTTTTTCTTTGATAATTTGCTCACTAATATTTGGTGTAAAACTTATTAACATATACACTGTTTAAAATTATTTTGAAATAATGATTGCATATTCTTCCATAAAAAGCTAAATTATTAAAAATATTCCAAGAAATATGCTTTGTATTTGGCTGTAATATGAAAGTTGAATACAGCGAGATTTCGTTACACATTTTACAAAATTACAAAATAAATGGTATGGGCCATTTTTAATTTGCTCCCATTTCCTTTTGATTTTAAATGTATACTCTTTACATCCAGAATGAAAAACCTTATCCCTGCTCTAATTTTGTTTCTAATTGTTTATATGTTATTTTTAAGGGCTTGATCCAATGCCCAGTGAAGTCAATTGGGGACCAGATTGAGATTTTGAAAACCTCCTAAACTGGGGTTTGAAACTGGAATTTTTGTTTGGGCCTTTGTAAAAATAGGGTTGATTTGTAAAATTTGTTTCTGGATTCCAATTTTGATGTCCCCTAGGTCCCATCTGCACAAATCTCTGGGTTGATCAGTAAAGTGCAGTACTTTGTAGCCCACGAAAGCTTATGCTCTAATAAATTTGTTAGTCTCTAAGGTGCCACAAGTACTCCTGTTCTTTTTACTTCTTGCAGGTCTGGCTTGATGTGAGTAATTAAACATGGGAGAGGCCTAATTTTTTGGAAGACAGGATTCGGGAGGTAACTAGGTCAGCAGGCTGAAAATGGAAGGTTTGTGCTAAGATAAGTGAATGGGTCAGTAAACTAGAAGACAGAATGTTTGAGCTAGCTAAGAGAAGAGGGGGGAAAGGATTTTTTTATAAGTATTAACAGAGAGGGAGGTAAAGAAAGATCTGGGATGGAAGAGGCACAAGTACAGGGCAATATAACAATGTCTAAACCAAGAAACAGATGACATTAGTTACATAATATAGACTTCTCGATAGACACATCTGATTAAGGGCATCATGAATCATAAAGCTTTGAAACAATCTCAAAATTCTCTGTCTTCTCTTTTGAACAAATGTAATCCTTTCCCAGTTTGTGAATTCAGTCACGCTGTTATAATTTATTATAGCATCCAGTTAGGATCGGAGTTTTCTTAACATTTAGCTTATTTGCTGGTTTCCATTTCTTAGCATAGACCTCCTGGCCACTGCAAAATCTCCCTGCAGGAACTACTCATCTAGATTGCTCAGACCTTTGCTGAGATTCTGATGACGGAAAACAAAGATTTCTGGGTGTGTAGGGCTATTATCTCTGTTGTTCTTCCAGGCTCTTACTAGAATGTTTTAATATGGGGACATGGCTGCAATATGTGCAAAATCTTTCCATACGCATTCCCACAAATATCTAAACCATATGTCATATTCCTGTTTTCATCATTCTGTTCAATGTACAGTATATCTTGAAATATTTTTTTTGCTAAATTTCTATTCAAGAGCTGTTTTATTCATAAGTTTCTATTCAAGAGATGTTATTTGGTATCTAAATGACCAGCACATGTTAATCCACAAAAATACTACACAAGTGTCCTTGAATCTATCTTTAATTCTCAGAAAGGACAGTTTAAAACACTCATTAACTCACCCTGTTGTGCCTTACCAAGAGGTTTAGCAGCACATGCAGTATATTGCGCAAGAACTTAAAGTGCAGTTTAACTCTGAAAAGTGATTTTCATATCAAATTTGCTCAGGTTACAATTAAAAAAGATTTTTCTAAGTGCTCGTCCCAGAAACTCAGCCTGGGATCTGAAGGTCAAGCTAGGGTCTTTCAGGCTACCGCATCATAACCAGTAAGAAAGGTTCTATAGGTCAAATGCTGCCCTCAGTCACACCTGTGCAACCCCAGTGGCCTCATGTTATATCCCCCAAACCTATTGGTTTCAGTGGGATTGTACAAGTGTAACTGGGGAAAATTTGCATACATTGAACTGGTGGCCCTACAGTTGGAACTTAGTTAAAAATTCTGTTGATGCAAAGAATCCATCTGTCTTTCCTAAAGCAATATGGCTGTGCAGGAATGAGTATAGCAAACAGTAAAATCTTCTTTTTACACTGAAGTAAAAAGGTCTGACTGACACACGGAGCAGCTATGCAGGATAAGAAACTGCATTTGCTAGTTACTTTTCATAGTGGAACTGCATTTTCATTTGACATAGTTTTGCAGTTTAAATTTGCTTTAGACTTAGATAGTTTTGTTTCTTCTTTTGTTTAATTATAGTTAGCAAAGAGAATGTAAAAAATGGTATGTTGTCATTCAGCATATCTGCTCCAGTGGGCTTGCTTTTCAGACCTGGATGTCTGACTCTAACAACTAGTGGCTCCACTCAGGTGGGCCCTAAGATGCCCAAATATCTATTTGATACACCCATATGCTAAATGATGGCTTGAGTTTCCCTAACACTCTCATTTTGGAACCCAGCTTTCAAACTTAGGCCTCAGAGTGCTGGGGAGCCTATCTGTTTATTGACAAGAACCATCTAATTTTCTCTCAACAGTGCAGAGTCAATGCAACTAAAGAGCTGGATTTTATTCTGGCTTGTGCATCAATGAAATTGTCAGCTAATGTTCAGCTGCAAAAATCTTTATTTCTGATGATTAGGTAGGAGGTAGAAATGACCCAACTTCATTGTAAGGTACAAAGTCACATTTACAGAGATGGCAATTAGAAAAACCATCTTTTTACCACAAACTGAACAAATGTGCAGTGGAAATTGAGAGGGAATAAATATAGAACTCCACGGAGCCATTTTTACAATCTCTCTTCTGCCTATAGCTGTGTTTTAATGGTGCTATTTTAAGAGGATGAAGGCCAAGAGCTCCAAATTGAAGTGTATGAGACACCAAGTTAGATTACGGATTTTCATAGCAATCATGATAGCTCCTTAGGAACTGTTATGATCTCAGTGTAAGTATATAAAAACATTGCTGTACCTGCCAATGAGTATTTTGGGATTCCACAATGCAGCATGTGCTTCATTGACATGATAAATTGTAATAGCTCTTTTGGAGCTACAAGCATGCACAGCAAGAACGAACACCTGCCGCTCTCTGAAATGATCATTTCTGCCAGTGCAAACAGTCTGCCGCCTCCTATTATGCAGTGTCCAGGCATTCAGTGTCTCCTATGTGAAAGTCTCCCTGTACAGAAGACCATCACATAGCTTATGCAGCATTTAAGTTTCATTTAAGTCCTAGTTTGAGGGCTTTGGTGGGATGTAAATAGTGCATAAGGACTTGTGCTGCCCCTCTGCATTGTGGTGAATTTCACTGTTTGAGCAAGACACTTAAAGCCACACTGTAGAACCTTACTCAGGAGTTTCAAATACAAGTAGTATAGAGTGCTGAACACCTCTTAATAGACTTTTCCTTGTGCTAGGGCCCTGCCTCAGCACCAGGGCCGGATTAACCTTTTGTGGGCCCAGTGCCAAACATATTTGTGGGCCCCCATGGAGGCAGTGGAGCATGATGCAGGGACATCAGTCCCCAGAGCGAGGGGCCAGCCGAGGCAATGGGGCATGGCACCATTTACAAACCGGCAGTTACCAGACGCACAGTGGCCCGCCCGGCCCTGTGCTGCCAACATGCCCCTTCCCCTCGGGGGTGGGCCTATCCTGCGCCACACTGCCCCCCCGGCCAACACCAGAACACCACCAATCCCCCGATTCCCCATGGCCAGAGCTCCCCCACCCCACAAATGCACAGCACCCTGCACAACACCACCCTTGCCCAGCGCCCCCCCTACCCACAGCCCCACCACCAGGGCCGTCCTTAGGATACACAGTATTATTAAACTGGTGCCCCTATGCCCAACTTGGGGCACAGCCACCACCCCCGCCCGTGGAGCCCCAGAAGAACCCCCACCCATTGCTGACAAACACTGAGCTTCGTATGCAGCAGACGCTGCGGCAGCCTGGGCTTGCAGCCCAGCGGGGAGGGATGAGGCACCAAAGGATACTGAGCCTCACGGTGGAGGAGAGTCACAGCTCCCCACAGAGACCCCTGTACCCTCTCCCTCATGCAGAATGTGCCGCGCTGGTACATTCAGCTCTGTGAATACGGCCCCTGCCTAAGGAGACTGCAGCGTGCTCCGGGTGTGCAGGAGCCGACCCGCTCTTATTTGCTGTCCCAGTGGTGCCCCAAATTTTTGGGTGCCCTACGCAGCTGCGTATGCTACATATGCCTAAGGATGGCCCTGCCCACCACAACTGCCCAGCACCTGCCACAGAACTTCCATTCCCTAGTGCCCCACCCATACAGATCTTCCCCACCACCTCACAGCCCAGCATCCCCCAGAGACACACTCCCCACCCCCTGCCTCCTGGCTGCACTCACCGGCCCTGCTGGGAGGTGACTGTGTCTGCCAGGCTGAGCCAGCAGCGCAGCCAGAGCTGGTCCCGGGGCAGAGAATTGCTCTGGCCACTTGGGAGTGGTGCAATCAGCCCAGGCACGTTCCCCCCACACTGTCACACCCCCCGCCCCCACACCTGGCTGAGATTGGCCAGGCTTCTCCACCAGTCACAGGCGGTTCAGCTCTGGGGAGACAGATGGGGCCCCACAGGTGGTGGGAAGCAGAGACTGCCCAGAGCTTGAGGTGCACTGGGGTCCGGCCAGGGGGCAGAGAGGAGTAGGGGGGTAGGGCCAGGGGGCGGAGAGGAGCCAGCGGCCTGAGGAGCAAGTGATGGGTGGTGGGGAGCCAGTGGGCTGGCAGGGTCTCGGGACGCAGTGCAAGTGGAGCAGGCCGGGGCCCCTTCTGAGCATGGGCCTGGCTCCATGGAGCCACTGGAGCCACTGTAAACCCGGCACTGCTCAGCACAGAGTCACGTAGGCTCTGTGGCTGGCTGCTGTCTCAAGGTGATATTTCTTCAGTTTACATATTTTTTGTCTCTGGAAAAGGGGGATTGGGCTGGCAGTTCTATTTCATCCACAGCCCAGGGTAAACAACTGACAAAACCCATTTCATATAGTATGATACATTCATCTCAAATACATGTCTTCAAATTCCACAACTGCACACTTCAGATATTTATCATTTGTGATCTTAGAACCAGACCAATTTTATGGAGCGAATTCTGCCATCAGAATGTGTGCTGTTTCAGGAGCTCTCCCCCACCCCCCGTTAGGTTTGATATTCATCTTACAGGAATACTTAAAAATAAGATCTTCTGTTACTCACAGGGCCAAGTTTTGATCTCAGTCCCTGCGATGCTACCCAGCGGTACCCATGGTTGTGGGGCACCTTGCTACCATCTGCCCCCATAGCGAGAGGGAGCCCTGTCTATGCCTGCTAGGGGTCAACTCCCTAACTCTCCCAGTCACAGGCAACTCAAGCACTCCCCTCTCAGCCCATGCGGGCTTGCTGTCCCGTATGCAGGCGAGCATATAGAGTGTGCACACGCCAACCCGAGTCCAGCATCTTGCTGCAGTGGCCAGCCCCTGTTCCACTGGACACTCCCAGAGAAACCGTACACCTCAGCTTAACGCACAGCATTTAGATTTGTTTATTGAAAAAGCAAATGTAAGTTTATTTAACAAAGAATAGAGAGTCATATGATAGCAAATAGAAATACTGGGGGGGGGAGGGTTATACAGTAGAACCTCAGAGTTATGAACACCTCAGGAATGGAGGTTGTTCGTAACTCTGAAATGTTTAGTATCAGAGGGGTAGCCGTGTTAGTCTGGATCTGTAAAAAGCGACAAAGAGTCCTGTGGCACCTTATAGACTAACAGACGTATTGGAGCATAAGCTTTCGTGGGTAATACCCACTTTGTCAGATGCATGCCATGAAATGTTTGAAACTCTGAACAAAACCCTATGGTTGTTCTTTCATAAGTTTACTACTAAACATTGACTTAACACAGCTTTGAAACTTTACTATGCAGAAGAAAAAGGCTGCTTTTAACCATCTTAATTTAAATGAAACAAGTACAGAAACAGTTTCCTTACCTTGTCAAATCTTTTTTTTAAACTTTCCCTTTATTTTTTAGTAGTTGACATTTAACACATCACTGTACTGTATTTGCTTTTTTTGGGGGGTGTGTCTGCTGCTGCCTGCTTGCGTACTCCCGGTTCCAAATGAGTTGTGTAGTTGCCCAGTCAATTCATAACTCTGATGTTCGTAACTGAGGTTCTACTGCATAGCAAATAGAATCATAACACATATTCTACTGCCTAAACTTAACTCACACAATGCCCTCTTCGCGAATAACATACTGCTCCCCCCCCCCACGAACTCTTTCTTACAGCGTTTTTCAGCCAGGATAGCTGAGCGCCTTCTTTCATGAAGCCAAGTCCTGTGGCAACTTGTTTCACCTTGATGAAGGACAAGCAGGTGTTCATTTGCACCTCAGATGTACTTCCAAAAGTTCATTGTCTTTGCTCCAACACAGGATAAACCCTGTTTTTTCCCCCACAAATCTATTAACATTTTGCTCAGACTGTAAATGGGCATCCATTGTGAACCATACAGTACTCAATTTCCTCACTGCCTAACAGGAGGGTGAGGCTCACCTTTGGGTGTCTTTCCTTAACTCTCAGACCTAGATAACATATCTTTGGCGAACTAGAATGTAGATCCCAGACCCAGAGGATCCCTGTACCCTTATGCACCCTAGCTGGGACAAAGAGGTTCCTGAGTTACAGTCATACAGTTTAAATTCAGAGTACTTCAAATGAAATCAATGGGCTTACTCTGGATTTACACCTCTGTAACTGAGAACAGCATCTGCCCACGATCCCTAACCACTCTGACAGTTTTACCAGATGCACAATTCTAATTTCACACTGCTTTTGTGCTAGCATAACTCCATTGACTACAGTGGAATGATTCCTGATTTACATCAGCGTAAATGATAGCAGAAGCAGGCCAATCATTTTAAAATCACAGCTGTGCTGTATGTTTATCTGTTTTTAGAAAGACAGTAACAAAAATAGTTTGCTCAGACCAAGTGCTTCTCTGTTCATGGCATTTAATCAGCATGGGAGAAACTGACGACAGAAACAATGAATCAATTGGTTTTAACCAATGGGTGGAAATATGAAAAACCTGCTGCCTGAATATTTTTTCCCCCGACCAGACTGAGATTACTGTACAATGAGCAGTTATAGCAAAGAGCTTGTATTCACTGGATAATAAAATATATCAATAAATGCTGTGAAATGATGTGCCTGTAGAGACTATACTTTTGACTTAATCCTAAAATAACCTCATTTCTCTCACCCCTATCCAAATCCAGATGCCCCCGTTAAGGTTAAACTCAAAAACACCCTAATTTTTCATCTCTCCCTCCTGCCCCATGGAGCTATCCTGCCTTTGCTGTTTGATGATGACATTATGTTGCTGGCCAACTGACTTAATGACGGCTGCCAGGCTGCAAATAAAATACTTTAACTTGCCAATGAGAAGCTAGTATTGTCAAAGCAACAATTAAGGAGCTGCTTGAACAGCTGCCCACAGTCAGTGAGGAGTTTTCATGGGGTGCTACGCACACTGTGTCATACGTTGTTTAAAATTTAGTGTAGATCCTGAATGAAGCAACATGACAGGACATGCATTTTCCTGTCGTTTCTCAACCAAGGATCTGCCAAGTCTCATTCAGCCTTTTTTAAAAAACCCTTTAGAGTTACCATGCTGCATTCTCCAACAACCAAGCACCTTCATAACTCTAGTTTGCGTATGGCGTTCTCCTAGCCCTCCTGCTTGTTGTGACCATCCTATTGTACACAAATATTAAATACTGATAATATTGCCATCCAGACTCCTTCAGGGTTGGTGTTTGATGTTTTCTAGCAGGGCCCAAAATGTTACAACAGACCAGGAAAAGAGATTACTCCAGCAGCTCCGAGAGATCACTAGGGTCATGAAGGAAGGTAAACTCATAGATGGCATCTCTCCAGAGAAGGAAGCTGAAGAAGCTCCTTATATGGAGGACTGGGAAGGTAAATGCGGGCTTTTATTTCTTCTTTACTGTCATCTGAACAAAGTAGTTTTGCCAGAACCTGAATATTTCCCCCCAGATGCAAACAGACTCCTGCACAATTGCCTCATTTCTTTTCAGAAAGGTGGCCTCCAAGACTTTTCAATTATATTAATGAGCAAATGGATTTTGAACTATCCAGCATCTCACATTGCCTGTATAACAGTATCTGTTGCCAGAATTGGCAGATGAGCTTGAGTACACGCCATTTGTTACTTTGTCTTGGCTGACAGAGATTTATTTCTGTGCTTTTCTTAATTTGGCCAGGTTTTATTTTCTTCAGTGTAATACCACAGAAATAAGAACCAATATATTTTGCCTTATTTACTTAATTTTGGTTTTGTTTCTTTGCTTGCTCTAATATTGTAAAGATAATTGGAGACGTTAACTCCGGGAGTTCTGGCTTTCTAAAATTCTGCTTTTAAACTCATTTTGATTTCTCATTGCTGTAAGTGTTGTATGATTGTGTTTTAAAAACATCCTGACGGTGTTGTTAACTTGTTGAATTTTAAAGGCTCCCCCCGTAGGCTTAATTTTTTGCCCTTTAGGAAGCTTTCAGAATCGTTCAAAACATAAATGGTAGCCTCAAGCTCTGCTTTCTTAGTCTAGTTCTTCATGCATTTTTAAAAAATGAAATAAACAAAAGCATTCGGTTTCATCTAGTTATCCAGCTTTTTAAAGGACGTTGTTTAATTCTATATCTGAGGTCTTCAAAACATGTCTTAGAGAGGCACTGAGGTATTCAGAAATGTATTTACTTAAAGAGCTATGACCAGATTTTCAAAATATCGTCACCCAGCAGCTCCCATAGCTCTCACTCTAGCCCCAGTAGTGGGTGTGGAGTGCTTTTGAAAATCTGTTGAAAATGGGAGTTTTGCCATCGACTTCAAAGGGGCCAAGATTTCACCCCATCCCCTACAAGTTTGGGATGGTATTAATTTGAATTAGCTGTACTTTAGGGAGCCTCAGCAGAGTAAAAACTAAGTGTTGCTCTCATAAGACTTTAACATTCTTATGATAAACTCTAAATTCATTGAACAGATTTGTCAGCGTGGTTTTTGTATCAGGATGGTCTATTCCTTTTAAAATTGGATTTAATATTTTAAGGTGCATGTCACTTTTGTTCCTAAGGTTATCCAGAAGAGACCTATCCTGTCTATGATAATTCTGATTGCTTCAAGCATAGACAGGACACAATCCTTGTGGATTACCCTGATCTGAACGAGCCCTCTGCTGAAGAGATAGCTGAAAGAATGGAGGTTATGGAAGATGAGGATTATTTGTGTAGTGAAACTTTACTGTCTGATCTCACTACAGAGTGTGAAAGCCATGATATGGGACAGAAAAAGGACCAGCAGATCAGCTTCAGTGACCAAGGTGGTGTCCTCCATCACAGCCATAACTTTGAGAAGTGCTACTGTTGCCACTGTGACGAGGATGATCCTGCTGTCATAGCAGAGAATGCTGGGTTCCATGCTGACAGCTGCAGTGAGGCTGAAGACACAGCCAAAGATGATCTCTTCATGGATTCTGACAACGAAAATGCAGGACTGAAAAGCCAAAAAGCCAATGATCCAGATGCAGTAGGCACGCTGAGAAAGCGAAACACAAAGGGACTTGAGTAATGAGGACCACCATGTGTGGCTATAGCAAGATTCCTCAAACTCTCACACCTGCGCTCTTTGTTCTTGACCCACATTTATCTTCTCCGTTTCCAGCTCTTGGCACTATTTCCAGTCCCTTGGCCATGATCGCACCACCACCACCATCTGAAGTGGAAGCTAATGGCCCTCTTTAAATTACTCCATTATTACCTCCAGCACTTGCTTGCTAGAGACTGTTATGAACGGGAACAGAAGATGATTCTGTTCCGATATCCACTCTCTGTATTTACTTAATCCTGTGTGATTACTGCCTCTGAATAACCACCTCTTCCTCTGAAATGTTAGCTGCACTGTAGTGTCCTGCCTTGCCAGTATTAGGAATGGACTTCCTGCCCCAACTGTCCAGAGCCTACCTTCTGACTTTGACAGCTATCAGTTATGAACACAAGACCATTTGCATCAGATTATTTAGGAAGATGGAGAGGACAGTGTTAAGTTTTGTAGCTTCTCTTTTGCTCTGAAGCAGATGGTAATTATCTCCTAGCCTAACCGGCAAGGAGATCTGCAGGGACACCATGAATGACCAACTCCTTTTTCAACCACATGGCTGTCACAGTAATTAATTCATATATACGCCACAACAGGATATGCATTCCTTGACCACTGGGGCACTCTTGGCCAAGTGCCTGCATGCACTTAAGAAATGAAACAGTGTCTCAGGGCTGCACATGCTCACATGGCTGATTGCCTTTATCATGTGGCTCCTTAATTTAAACCCCTCACAAAGTGTACACTAAGGTTTACATTGTACATTATTTACGATAGCTTCCCACTGGGAAAATAGTCCATAGAGGAACAAAAAGGGAAAAATCATAGCGAAAACATTGTAAACTCTTTTCTTCTTCTAGTTGGAATATATTTATTTTTAAATGCATTCATTGTAAAGTGTTGTGGACTCTTTAGGACCCCGTCTTGCTCCATCTATGCCTTGAATAGCTTGATTACTTTCTGAGTATGTGTCCCAGCAACATTTAGCATGGGCCTCACTCAGAGAGACTGAAGGGAAGGTGGCTTTTACCCCCACTATAACTTGGAGCTGGCTAAGGGTTGCTTAACTTACCTCCTGCTAGGCCCCGTTCAGCGGGGTGGGGATTGCTAGCACACAAGGCACGCCAGTCATCCCACGCCTGGCCCCTGCAGAGCCCCAAGCCCATCCCCTATGCCAGAAGTGGTTCGCATAGCACCAGTCACTCGGAACATGTGGACGCCCCCTTCACCAATGGAGCAGCTTTGTGCTGCTACTGAAGGTTTGTTTGTTTTCCTCACCTCTATTTAATGAAGTGTTAAGCTGGAGCAGTAATGGCAGGTGATTACCAGACCAGAAGTTGTTTCATGCGCCCTGCCCAATAATACTGTCATGTGCTTGCAAACAAATGCGCTAAGGAGCTGCTTGGTCTCTTGTTTGCCTACATACAACCCAGCTGCTGAAAAGGGCACTGTTCTCAGTGGCAAGACATTATGCCACTTCATTTAGGAAATATGCTCCCACCCTTTACAAGCAGCATTTCTTCTCCATGTAGCTCCAGCATCAGTGCTTGTAAAATACTTTATTCGCTGTACTAACACTTGTGTGAGAAGCAAATACTCCAGGGGAGGGAGCGGCAGTCGGGGGGACTGTGGACACTTCTGGCTGTTAACAGAAGTCTTCATATATTACTCCTGGGGGAATTCTGCGCCAGTGCATGAGCGCATATGTCTCGTGCCATGCTTTTTTTCCTCCCACCGAAAATAACGCCTGCTGGAAAGTTGCTGCAGTTCCACCTTTTGCCCACCAAGGGGCACTGTGGCACTAGAGCAGAGCAGCCACTCCCGGCCAGCCCCAGCTACCATAGGGAAGAGAATGACCCTGCCTTCTTCCCACTGTTGGTCACGAGACAGGGCCTCAGACAGCATGGGGTTGCTGGGGGATCACAGACATGGGGTCATAAGGGCTAGTCGGGGAGAACAGCTTGTGGCAGGGGCTGAATGAGTGTGGAGGCTGAGGGCCACAGGGGGGTGAAGTAGCTCTGCCCCCCCCACTCCAGCCCCCTCCCACTGTCGCTCACTCTCCCCCACCCTCGCACGCTCATTTTCACTGGGCTGGGGCATGGGAAGGGGTGAGAGCACTGGCTCTGGGTTGGAGCTGGGGATGAGGGGTTCAGAGTGTGGGAGAGGGCTCTGAGTGAGGCAGGAGTTTGGGGTGTGGGAAGGGGGTATAGCCAGAAATGAGAGGTTCAGGGTACAGGAGGTGGCTCCAGGCTAGGGCCAAGTGGTTTGGAGTGCAGGAGGGGTATCGAGCTGAGGCCAGAGGTTGGGGTGTGGGATGGGGTATGGGCTCCAGGGTCGGGCCAGAAATGAGGGGTCAGAGATCAGTAGGTTGGAGGCAGTTTGGGGTGTGAGCTTCAGGAAGGAGTTTGTGTGCAGGATGGGCTCACGGCTGGGGCAGGAGGTTGGGGTTTGGGAGGGGGTCAAGGCTGGGGCAAGCGTGCGGGCGGGGAGGTGAGGGCTCTGGGTGGGTCTGGCCTGCAAGAGGGGACTAGGGCTGGGACCAAGGGGTTCAGAGTGCAGGAGGGTGGAGGGACACATGGGGCTTGGCGGGGGGGGGGGGAGAAGATGTGCAGGGCCACATGGGGGTGGCTGAATGGGGGCACAGACACATATGGGGGAGGAGGTGTAGGGACACATGGGGATTGGGGGTCTGAGTGGGGGTGGAGGGACACATCAGGACAGAGACAGATGGGCCTGACTGAATGGGAGAGGCTAGGGGTCAGCCAGGAGCTGCATGGGCAAAGCTCCCTAACACTCACTCCCCCCCCGCAAAAAAAACCCGGTTTCATATTTTTCCCACTCACACGAACAACTCTCCAAGTTCACAGACAGGCTCCTTCCAACAATTACTTTCCTCTCCTTCAGGTCCTCCCTAAGAATTTGCACTGTTTCTGATGGGTGCAGACAACAGCTCTGAGGTGTAGTTTAAATGAATTATTACTCTGAGTTCTGTATTAATGTGTCTTGTAAGGAATCTATTTGTCAAAAAAAAAATAATTCCTGAATCTTTTTTGTTGTCTGTATTGGCACAGACATAGTTGCTGACGGATATTTAAATGACCAAAACAATGAAAACTGGTGTGATTATATTGTGTTATTTTTGACAAATAAAATATGCAGAATTTTAAAATATTGTGTGCAGAATTTTTAATTGTTTGGCACAGAATTCCCCCAGGAGTAATATATTTGACTAAACAGGATTATCACCTGCAGTCATTGTTTTGTAGACTTGATGTAGCACACGGTGCATTTTAATCTGTTGCAGGAGCCCAAATGGTATCATGACGAACAAAGAGATCATCTGGGTTCATGGAAACTAGGGTTTAGGAAATTCTAATGTCTGCAAAGGTATGCTTCTGTTTATAAATACATCTCTGTGAAATTAAAAAGGTGTTTTTATTTGCTGTTTGCTCTACTTCTCAAAACAAATGTAAATTAACTAAAAGTGCCACATGCATCTTGAGAGTTAACTCTCTTTAATAACATTTGATGCTAAAATACAGGAAGTTCTTTGGAATAGCAAAGTCAATTCAGATCCATGCAATTAACCAAAGGCATAATCTGAAAGAAAGTACTAAAGAAAGAACAATTGTGTGAGCAATACTATTTAAGTGTATGAAACTATCAAGTAGCATGTCAGAATGTTTTTGTTGCCATAAAGAGCTTTTAACTTGCTAGTACAGCGAGCAAGTGTTTACTTGTCTTTGTACAATACCGTATAGATTACATACACGATGTAGAAGGCAGGGTATAAACCTACGTTTTTGATGGCCACTTTACTGAGGACTGGTAAAAACACCCTTAATAATTCATTAATATCTCAAACATGTGTCAATAAAATCTTTGTACCATGCTACTATGTGATGTATGTATACTTGGGTATTTGTACAGCAAAATTATCACAGAGGGTTTTTTTTTTTTCATTTAAGACACATTGGTACTATTTTCATATCCAGTTCTCCATAAAGCCTGGCTTAACACCAGACCTCAAAGGAAGAGAAATAACTGATAAAATATATAAATCTTTTAAAAAACCTAAAACAATATTTCAGAACTTAATTGAGTTGGCCCAAGGCCCAACCAAGGCAATAGTGAATCCCTGGCCAGTGACACATTTGAGGTCTGATAACTTGGGCTCTACCATGGCTAAAAACAAAAGCTACTTGTGGAAAGGGGAGAGGTTCTCACTTTCTAAATATTCCTAGCCCTAACAGCTCATGAGATACTAGACTTTAAACCTGCCTTGGTCCAGGACTGATCATCACAGATGAATGTAGATATGATGGGAAATACCAAATGTCGAGGGTTATAAAATTAAATAACATGACAGTTGTTTTTCTATTTTCTTCATAGAGTTGACAGATGGTTGAAAATGCTTAGAGCATTAGTAGTAGCCCTAGCAGAGATGGATGACTAGGCATGATAAATACAATTCATCACAAGGCTTGGTCTATTTTGAGCTGCAGTTTCACTGGTATAGAAATACAGGGAATGAAGGGAGTAATGCTGATGTTGCTTAAGAGAGAATTCTTGAGAATCTGTGGGGTCTGCATTAGATCCAAACACAGATCTTTTTCTTTTCGACATTGCCCTGCCAAGCTGTTGTTGCTGAAACAAGATTAGGTAACTGCTCAAAACCGCTATACAAATACAAAGCCAGCGAATAAGGCTAACATGTGCTAATTGAGAAGTTATTAGCAGGTGAGTAGCCAACATCAGGCTATATGGGTGACAGATAATTTTCAGATAAAGGTAATTCAGATAACTGTACTTGTACATATATAAACTGTATTTAAATTAAATGTATTTAAGGGGATGTAATTTTTTGTATAGGTGCCAGGTTGACTGTCTTGGAAAGTGAAGCCCATTTTAGGTACCAAACAGGTAGCGTTAAAGATTATGCCAGAGAGAAGCTGGAAAAGTCAGCACATGAAGAATTGATGGGAGTGATTTATTCCCCCAATGGGAAATAACAGAAGTATTATGGCTTGGATAGTATGAGTGTGGACAGATAACGAACTGCCTAAAGGGCACCGTATTTTCTCACTGAGTGTGACATAGTAAGGTACCACAAACAATACATGAAGTTTAATAACTACATAAAGGCTACATTCACTCCTTGGTCTTTGTGCAAACCTCCCTTTGACATCAATGGAAAGTCTGTTGTGGACTGTAGGGAGAATATAGAGTCCTGAATTGATAGTCCAGCCCCAGACTGCAGTTAAAAATGACATCTCTCTCCTCTGAATTAGGTTGATAGCCTTCCTTCTACAGGCAGGTCTTGAACTGAACAATATGCTTCTACCTCAACTAACTTATTTTTGTTTACATTAATTTACCTTGTTTCCTTTTCTAGATAAGTATATATTTATATAAGCATCTAAAAATAGGGTCTTATAACAGAAAGCTTTGGGCAACCTTAATTATTGGCATCACTACCAGTACTGCCTCTAATTCTGAGCAGAGGCTGCTCCACATTTTGGACACGTTTATCTGGATCCAGATCAGAACTTCATAGATTGAGTGCCGACCTCTATAACTGGCCAAGTCAAAATCCCAGATCCAGACACCCTCAAACTTGGGATCGTGGTAAAACTGTGATCGCTCTGGCACAGTCCAGGCACAATCACAGTCATTTCCCAATGCCATGGGGGTCACTGAAAGCAAGCATCACTGTACTGTACTGATATACAAGCATCCGCGTTACCCACACCAGCAATTTAAAGCAATACGCAGCTTGTTAAAAGTAAACTAAGTAGCGAGCGTCTTAAGTGAAACCTTTTGTTCCAATAAAACTATATATACCAGAAATAGTTAAGTGTAGGGGGTTACTTTGTTTACCACTGCTGACAATTACAGGCATAACAAGCAGACTACAAAATGACGTCTGGGCTACCAGATCAGTGCTGGGTACACAGAATGCTAAAAATGGAACTAGTGAGGTGACATTTGGGTAGCAGTTAAACACTCATGTAATTTTCCACCTGCATCACTCATTGACACCCATTAAGTCCCATTGCTGGGTTTCTTTCTTTTTCAGTTTAATGGCATGTTGTAAAAAGTACAACATAAGCTTAGGCCCTAGGACCCAGCACAATCTATTCTCTGCTAAGAACTACTTTACCCAAACAAGACAATCAATCCTTTCCGACTGCCCTCATCTCTCTCAGTTCGACAGCGAGCAAGACACCAGGTAAGATTTTAAAAACAGTTCATTTCTTGTCTGTTATTTCAGCACTGACACATTTTAAGTTCCATATACACAGCAGCAAATCACAGACAAATACCATAGCTGTGGTATCAGCAAAGACCAAATCTTTTATTTAATGCTTAAGAAATTAGAACTGGGGAAGACGAGTATTGGCAATCAGCTAAACGTCGCTTTAGCAATTGTTCCACCGCAGCATGCCTAGTGGGGTGTATGTGGTGAGAGAGAGAGAGAGAGAGAGAGAGAGACTGTAGTAATACTTATAAAGGGGAGTATCACTATTTAGTTTATCTTCTACACCCAGAATCTTTAGTCCCATTTCCCCATAAGTTCACTGACCTCTCTAGTGAGTTCAAAGTTTCCTAGGGATACAGGCCCCACCTACGCCCAACTCTCCCCAGACTCAGTAACTTTTTCCCAAGGTGATTGCCTTTCCTCCTACCCATTTCTGGGGCTGTTTCCCCCGCTTGGCATTCCTTCAGCCTGCCTCCCAAGCATCTTGGGTGTTACTGCCTCCTCCCTGGCTGATCTTGACTCTGACACCTCCTGTTCTCAGCAGCCTCTGAGATGAGTGGTTACTTGGAGTCAGCTGCTTGGGTTTTTTTTACTGTCTCCCTCCCCAACCATGTGGCAGGTTACACTGCCACACATGTAGTTAATGTAATATATTGTTCATAGCGCTTTATTTGAGATGTTTTTGAATTTTATATACTAATTTTTCTATTTTATTTATTTCAGTTTAATGGATGGTTTCTTTGATTTTTCATTTCATTTTATACAAAAGGTTCAACAAATGTAGGGTCAGCAGGCACCAAGCACTCCCACTCACCCCAAGCCTGACCCTGGAGTTCCCATCACAGGCTGCCTGACCCCGTCTCTCTCCTGCGTGCACCAATCTGCTCTCTGCAGAGGGCTGAAAGTGTGCGGCCCCTGGTCAGGAGAAACAGATCGGCATACTCCTTGGGCTGATGGGCAGCAGACAGGAGAAAGCAGTCAGTCTATCCCCTCTGGATAGCAGCCAAGGTGGTCCCAATCAGACACATAACAGAAAGGGCAACAGCGAATCAGGCCTCTTTCACGCCTGAAAACTTCCCCATGGCCAGTTACGACCTCTAGAGGTCATTCTCCCCTTCACCTGGGGAGAGGAGGGAGGAGCTTTTGCACCTCGTGCAAGAGTTTCAAGTCCGTGTGTTCACAGTGTGTAAGTACAGCTCAGTACAAACTTGCAGTGCTGCAAGTGGCTACAGCTCCACTGAAGTCAGCGAGCTTAGAGACGAGCTGAATTGGGCCCATTACAATTTACGAGGATTGTATTTGCTTTAAACATGAAAATTCATTGACAAACACAGTGGGGAGCCCATTCTGTTTATGCTTAACTAGTTCTCTAGCTACTACTGTGCAGGTAGTTTCAGAAGAGATTCCCTACCTTTTTTAAAAAAGGTCATATTTGTTTGAAACAATTCAAGTTTAATTTTTCTGCAGATGTTTTGTATCGACAAACACTGAAATCTCTACAACATACACAATGTAATTGTGAAAATACCAAATTAGTTCTTACATATACTGATAAATACATTTGCTCCAGAATACCAAAGAGTTTCTTTAAAAATTTTACTTCAGAAAAGCACATTTTTGCAGATTTATCTAAAACTCCATATAGTTCTGAACAAAAATAAGATGCCTGACCACTCAAAACAGGATAAGACAGTCTTGTGCAAATAGACATATCACATTCTAGGCATTCTAAAAAAAGTATGACTGGTTAAATACTTGTTCTTAAGATTAACCCAGAAACTTTTCCAATTTTGAACATTTCCCCATTTTTGATCCTCACATTTAAAGGAAATCGAGACAGTAACATAGTCAAATTTTACTGTATAATCATTGGTTTGTTTTAGGAAAGGCACAGTGATGAATTAGAAAATGTTTACTGTGGGGAAAGAATCTTTTAGCAAACTTTGTATGTTCCCTTTATAGGAACAACAAAAACAAAACAAAACAAACATGTAGCATCTACAATTTCTACTTTCTGGAAGATTAAGTTAACAGAAATCAGAAACAAAGATTAATCTTCCTTAACAGAGCCAAATAACCCCCAACAAATCCTAAAAAGGTTAGTTTACACCTAATATCATTGTCATTAGCTGGATCACACTAGTGCTTGGAAGCATTACTTTAGTTTAAGGGGTCAACATAAACTTGGACTTTTGGAAAATGAGTAATTGCAAAAATATCCACTTTCTGAGATCCAGCTTTAATAAGCATGTCCTGCATTCAAAAAAGTCCTTTAATAAAATTATAATTTTTCTGTTCCCCTGTTCATGTTTATAAGGGCTGGTCTACACTAACCCCCCAATTCGAACTAAGATACGCAACTTCAGCTACGTGAATAACGTAGCTGAAGTCAACGTACCTTAGTTCGAACTTACCACGGTCCAGACGCGGCAGACAGGCTCCCCCGTCGACTCCGCGTACTCCTCTCGCCGAACAGGAGTACCGGAGTCGACGGCAAGCACTTCTGGGTTCGATTTATCGCGTCCAGACAAGACGTGATAAATCGAACCCAGAAGTTCGATTGCTTGCCGCCAAACCAGCGGGTAAGTAGAGACGTACCCTTAGAATCTATTCAACAAGGGAGAAATCCCTAATCCTGAAGGCCCTAATCCTTCAATGAGAGATGCATAGATGAACCACTGCACCTGCACAGAGCCCCCACAGAAAGTCAGTGCAGGATCAGTGCAAGACCGGGGCATTACTGATTGACTGGACACATCATTTCTATCACGTGCACAAGCTAAACAAATTTTAAAAATATTTTCTTTAAGTGATAGTTATCTTTCATGTTACTTGCAGTGATCGATCGATTATCTTCAATTGACTGTGTCCCTTTATAGATACTTTGCACTGATAGCATAAACAATGGTGTTAACTTGTTTTAGGGTTAATCTTTGAAAACAGTAGAAGTTAAGTGTGATCAAACCAACTGACACCTGCTGAAATTTCTTGTGCATTTATATAAAACATATTGGGCAATGTTGGACAAACAACACATTAAAAGTTACTTAGGGCACGTATGTGTTCTCTTTTTATAATGTGCATATAAAACACAGGTGTGCCCTTATTTTCCTGTCACTTTACCGAAATCCCATTAGTCTCTTTTGAAAGAAGTCCTTTGTTTAAATGTCATGTACACAGCTTATATTTTAAAATGCCAACAAAATAAACTTAAAGGCCAAACATTTATTTTTTTCCTCATACAAGTTTTAGAATATGGAGCTAAAAGGTTTGCTAGTTTGTTATTTATATCCCTTATCGCTCAGGGAACCTTCCTAGGTGATTTAGCAATTGCTTTGCAAGTTAGATTATTAGATATTATTCTGCAAAGTATGGCTGTGTGACAGGTCTAGTTTCTCCAGCATGCACAACTACTTACAATATACGTTTTATTATACATCACATTGGTTACAATATAGGGTCTTGTGATTTTAAGGCACATTCCATAGAATAGGCCAAATTCTGCACTGACATATTCTTGGTGTAACTCCTTTGACTTTAATCGGGTTTCATGGGATGTACTTCAATGCTAAATTTGGTCTCTTATGTCCAATTTCTTTTAAAAAGTATTTATGCAAGTACCTGTAGTGCTTGATTTCTCTAAGTCAAGGTCAGCCCAGTTTAGAAACAAAGAAAAAAACCACATGGATATCTTCCGGGAGGCACACAAGTATGTGGGTGCAGTACAGGGGATAGAGCCAAAGTCCATCCAAGTCAGTGGAAAATCTCATTTACTCCAACGGGCTTTGGGGGAATACAAACAAGTATGTACAAACTTTGAACATGAGATGACACTTTTTCACTAACCAGATAAAGAAACAATTTGTACAGGGAGAACTACTCCCAAACTCTCTTATTAACATGACATCATCCCACCAATGATTCCATTATTCCTTGTTAGTACCATCCAATAGATGAGGATGTCTTTTATTAGTGAGAAAAGGTTTCCAATAAATGGTATGCCAAAGCTTTCACACAAAAATCACACTGATTGTCAATTATTCACTCACTGAGTGGCTTTCATTCTATTGCCTGTACACCACTCTGTGTACAAAATGAAACTGTACAACCTTTGTACATGGACTTCCTTCTTTCTTCCTAGGTCAGGGGTCGGCAACGTTTGGCACGCGGCTCGCCAGGGTAAGCACCCTAGCAGGCTGGGCCAGTTTATTTACCTGCTGACGCGTCAGGTTCGGCCGATCGAGGCTCCCACTGGCCGCGGTTCGCCGTCCTGGGCCAATGGGGGCGGCGGGAAGCCGCGGCCAGCATTTCCCTCGCCCGCGCCGCTTCTCGCCTCCCCCATTGGCCCGGGACAGCGAACCGCAGCCAGTGGGGGCCGCGATCAGCCGAACCTGCCGCGTCAGCAGGTAAATAAACCGGCCCAGCCCACTAGGGTGCTTACCCTGGCGAGCCGCGTGCCGAAAGTTGCCGACCCCTGTCCTAGGTTCTTTGTAACTACCCTCCTCAGTTTGTGTCTTCGTTCTTCTAGGAAAAGATGGCCAGAAGGCTGAAACCATTGGAATTAGAAAGAACAAAGAAATCCATTTGGAGAAGCTGTGATTAATGTTTCGGTGTTCTTATATGCAGTGGTGTGCAGCACGTCAATACTGAATTCTGACTGAACATGCTAACATGCTTAAAGAGCCACCAGTCAAAACTGGTTCCCTCTCATGAGAAGCTGTTCCTTACCATTAGAGAACCTATATCTCTAATGCAATATCATTCGTTTTTGTTAAGGTTCCATGCACATCTTTGCAGCAGCCTCACTGGCACACAAAATGAGCTACTGTACGTAGAGTGGGAAGCAAGCATGCAAAAGGAATCATGCACAGGATGTAGCAGAATGATGGCTGAGAATTCAGCAGTTGCATTTCTTAATGAGAACTAACCATCAACTGTGAAATGCTGAGTGGTTTTCTTACACTGTGACCATTGTTTTGAATGACATCAGGGTCCTTTGCGGGCATTAAAATCCCTGGGGGTGTGGGGGGGGGAGGAGAAAAGGGAATATTGGTCTTTCCCATGAGCAGTTAAAACTAAACAGATATTTCTGTCATAATGGAGCCACTGTAAAGCTCGAGTATACTGGTATGCTCTACGCCTTGCTCTGAGCATTGTCACATTCTGGCTCTGTCATGCCACCAGAAGAAGACGAAGCCAGAGGTGAGGTTCCCCAGCGACCTGTTGCTGTGCCTGGACAATACATCTTAGGGAATCAATATTTAGAGCAGCCTAGCAGATCTTAATTGCCACAACTGAGCATAAGGGAAAGGTGAATCCATTTTACAAATGCCCTCGTGTATCTTGGTCAGAGACGATCCAGGCTTTAAAGTTCAACTACCTTGAATTGTACCAGTGTAAGGCACAATCTGGCAAATTAACTAACACCAATGATAGGGGCATCAAATGCCTTACTCAACATGCTCCTAGAAGTAGTTACAACATATTCACCCTTGAGAGAATCAGGGAGGTGGAGTTAGACAATCCCCTCTATTATGACGAGCCAGAATATGGAAAGAGGTGAAGAGCTGAGAGCTTACTTTATAGCAGTTTATTCATTTAACTTAGCCTCTTTAATTCTATTGATGAATTCTCCAGGGGCAGCTTACAGTTTTCACAAATGTGTTCACTAATCAAAACTAGGCACTAACCAATTTCTACAGACAATTCTTGGTCATAGATTGTTCACCAGCCATTCATTGTTAGTATCTGAAATAGGAAATTCAAGTCCTGTTGGATCAGTTTGAATGGACACAAATCACAGTATTGTCCTGTCTAGATAAGCTTAACTCATAGCACCTTGAAGCAGGAGAGAATTGGATGAAGAATGAAAAGCAGGGATTCCCCTACCTGAACCCAGACTTGAAGTTAAGAATTATAGTAAATGATGTGTTTGTATTTTCAACGTAAGTACTTTAAATCTTGGAAAGAATTGAAAGGATTAGGAACTGAATATAATTTCCAGTGTTATCTTATTAAGCAGAAGTTGGCTGGCCTGATTTAATTTATTCACTGAGCAGCCTTTCATTTCCAGACACTTACACAAAGACAACCTTAAAGTCTCTGCATGGGAATAATATGGCCCTAATTTAAAACAAAACACACGATTTAAAAAAATTGTGCCAACATGGAAGATTTTTTACAATGGTGAAGGAATGGGAAGAGTCCTAATTGGTAAACTGCATTATTCTTTTCTAGTTCCTCCCACATATCATGGAGAAACCTCTATAAGCCATTCAACTATCATTACTTCATGGGGGGTGGGGGGAGAGACAAAGTAGGACCTACATTATATTGGAGAGACCACAACACAATACAGACACTGTTCTGCAAAACCCCTGCCATGAAAAATGGCCTCTGGACTGCTGAAGATTCCTAACTCCTCTGGTACTGACCATTCTACATACAGCATGTCCCTCTTACTCTATTTATTTTAATGGCCAGCCCAATAAAGACTCCTGCCACAGCAGAAGCAGGGTTTACGGGATTAAATTATTTGAAGCTGGATTTTTGGTACGATTTTCAATTTCCTGGTGAGAAATCTTAGAACTGATGGAGTTGTGATTTCCTAATATTCAGTGTGAAAGTGAAAGAGGTTAGTGTTATCAATGTGCGCTGAAAACTGGGTACCTCTACCCAGAAGTTAATCACCTGTATTTGAATCATTAGAGCACAGGTCTGGGACCAAGATCTCTGGAGTTCTAGTTCCAGTTTCCGCTAACAACTTGCAGTTTGCCCCAGTGTGAGTCATTTAACCTGTCAGTGTCTCAGATAGCCTAACAACAATAAGACGATAATATTATTATCCCACCACTCTGGGGCTGTTTTATTAGCTAACTTGTACAGTCCTTGTGAACTGCTACATAGTGTTATTATTTTCTAGATGTTTGTTTAGGAGCTTTCACATTTATTGGCCTAATAACATAAACTGACCTAAAATATATGGAACACTATTGCAAGAAACATAACAAAAGGAAATTTTCAGTGAAAGAAGAGTATGATCAGATGAGTTTCCAAACTTGTGATGTAGTTAAAGTTTTACCAAAGTGATTCCTGGATATCAGGATTCACATTGCTTGGAGTGCATCCCACTGCAACCAATGGGACTGCCGGTAAATAGCAGTTATCAGCCAGACAGGTGGTAAGCCCTTGTGATGAAGTCTATAAATCCTTGTTTTGGTTTGAATGAGATGTTTTTTCCCTAATGCCAACCACTAAGACTCCAAACTAGAGCCGGTCAAAAATGTGGGGGTGGACGGAGGTCCAGAAGAAATGTAGTGGAAATTTTCATGGAAAAAAAGGAGACAATGTTGCATTTTTCTGACCAGCTCTACTACAAACCCCATCTACAGTTAGCATTGGCAATACTGGTGTCCAGAACCAAGGAAGTGACAGCGCATCAAAATATTGAGTCTATATGGTGGAGAAAATCAGAGGTAACTCCACTAGTAATACCCTAAAACAGCTACTGACTACCATCCAAAATGTATCGGCACAGATTGGCAAAGAAAGCTGCTGGCAAAGGCAGCTCTCTCTCAGTAGGACCAAGGTAGTGTATCTATAGCTACACAGAAATCACAGCTTTATCTGGGCCCTAGCTTTTTCTTTGGGACTGTTTTAAGTAAGGCCACCCTCTGTGCTAGAAAAATAACCACGTTTAGAGACATTTGAGGCTAAACTATATTATAATAGGATTTCTTCTTTCTAGGGTGGCCAGGAAATCCTTTGTATATTAGGGAACAGGCTTTTGTCCAATGTCAAGCCTTAGGATGTCTTCTATCCACTCCATACTGGGAAGAAACAGTCCTGTTGTAAGGTGGGTAGGCCACAGCCATGTCTGACAAACATGTTTCAACTGTTACTTTTCTAAGGTAGATGGTCCCTAAAGCAGAACTATTAACAAAAATCCATTCACAATTCTTATGTTTTGGGGTATTCTGCATTACAAAAATGATTGGTCAAATAAAGTGATTTTTCCCGTGGCTCAAGGCCAAACGTAGGATAAAGTGATAGTATCTGTATCTGAGTGCAGAATCGCCTGAAGAATCAAACGGGACTAAGATGATCATGCAGTTGTGCATTTGTTAGCAGTTAATACAGTGATTTTAGTAAGTGGTTTGGAGGGAAAGGTTCAAAAGTGCCTAAGGAAGTTAGGAGCCCAAATCTTATTGGTACTTTGGCTCCTAACTCCCTTGGGCAGTTATGAAACTCCCAGTCTACGTTTTTGGTCTTGATCCTGCAACTGCCTTCACACTGGCACACTGCTGTGGCTAAAGTTAATGGCTGGGTACAGGGGCCCACCGATACAGTGCCAGTTGTAGGATCAGGGCCTTAAAGTTTTTCTGAATAACTTAAATGAGATCCAAACCTCAAGAAAAGCTTCCAAACAGAAATTCTGAACAAGTAATTTCCTTATGATTTCATCATATGCACAGATATTCATGATCAACCAGGTCTAACTCTAAAAAGTAAATATGATTTACCATTCTCATTCTGTTTTTCTGGGAAAGTTTGTTTTACAATGTAGTGTTACTTGTGACATTCTTAAATGACCTGCACAACCCTGGGTAAGGATAAATAAAAGGGAGAAGTAGCATTTACATGTTCATACGTCAGAAGCAAGTTGTGTTGTAAATATCCCATAGTTCATACAAGGCCCATTGTTTTTAAACCAGACATGCACCACAGACAGACTGACTGCGGTAACAACAGTTGTTAACAGCTGATTCAGACAAAAAGTATTCAAAAGACAATGTGCCACACAAACAGTAAGTGCCTGATTTTCCATATGAATGAAGGACAAACAGGCAACATGATTAAAAGAGTCACTGGAATATGTTCAGGAATGCTGGTTTTATAATGACTTATAAATGTATACTAAAATACAACTATACATCACTTTGAAAAAAGGAAAACAGTATCACATTGTTTGCCCAATCTCTCTGACTCTGTGTTTTTTTGCTCATTTGATAATCAGGGGTACATTGAGGGTGAAAGCCTGGGCCTCATTGAAATCAGTGGCAAAACTCCCATTGATTCTAATGGGATAAGGATTTTACCCAACCATTTCATTAGCTAATAAGTTTATCTGTTTCCCAGGCAATTTAGAGAATAATTCACAATTTTATGTTTCCAGCAATATCAACTGAAATGTAAGACTTAGCACATAAATAGTATCTGCCATCTGAGGGTCTCAAAGCATTCAACTGATTAAGCCTCAAAACAGAACGGGGAAGATGGTCTGATAATAATTATCACCATTTGACACATAGGGAAACTGAGGCACAAAGCGGCTATGTGACTTGTCCGAAGACACACAGTGAGTCAGCGTGGGACTAAAACCCAGGTACTCCTCCTTCCCAGTCATATGCTCTAACTACTGGATAACACTATAACGTTAGGCCAATTTTAATACAGATTTTGTCTTTTTCCAAATGGTGTGCAATCAACAAACATATGCAACATAACCTGTTGTTATTCTCAGGATATGTGGGGTCAGACTTTCAAAAATTCCTATTTACGTATAGGCAAGGTTTTGTAAGTAAGGGCTACTATAGTTTTACATAAAACATACTCATTGTGTGGCAATTATTAGAACAGTTACTGGCCAACCAAATTATAAAGCAGGTAGAAAGTTTTCCTCAACAATTTAACTTAACTTTTCTTACGTGCATCATCTACATAAAGCAATTTGACAAACCAGTACACTGTACCTAATAAACAGGCTTTCAAGAAAGCTCACATAGTTCAAGTCTCCTTAGTAAGGGTTCTGACAAACATGCACCTATCTAAAAAGAATTATTTATACCCCCTTGGCAGTTAAATAAAATACAACGTTTTAAAAAGTATTAATGCAATTTCTTCCAACTCAAATGTATTTCTGAGTGTCAGCTACTGAGCTCGAGTTCAGCGTACACAGAGCAAAATATTTTGAAATTTCTGAAAAACAAAAACGAAATGGAAAGTATTTTCACAAATCTTTTTCTCCTCATCAGCCAGCTGCAATATCAAAGCAAACACTAAAAAGGCAACAAAACAATTTTAGGTGGCTACTGATTAGGAAATCTAAAAGGGAGTTTAGTGGGGCAGAAGCAAACGGACGGACTGTATTTTCACAGAGCAGTGTGCATGGGAGGAGTCTGTAGTGTTCATGTGTGATTAGCTAGGGGAAAATCAATGGTGTGTAATGACATGTATAGTCTTCATCTGCAGAAAGATCTAAGGCCAAACTGAAGTTTATATAAGAATGGAGAGCAATGTTTTTCCAGTAACCACAAATGTGTCCTTTATGGAGATTTGACAAGAAATTTGAGAATCAACCCATACTTCTAATAAAGGGAGCCACTCTGTGCCATTCTATTAAATGTGGTATCCAGATTTATCTGAAGAGGTATTCTACGGGCAAGAGCCTACTTCAGTACAAATTGTACATGTGTTTTCTTATTGAGTCACAAGATCATGTGTTTTCAGCCAGTTTAGAAATTGACAGCATCAGGATCCTGTCCTGCAAAAGGTTAGTAGAGACAGACTCTTATGCTGTGCAGAGATCCATTGACTGTATCTCTGAGCACCTGCCAAATATCAGTGGCACCACTTAGGTGTAAGAGTCCATCAGCTCTTTGCAGGATCAGGAAGAAAGACTGTCCTATCCTGTTCTGTAATCAAAGACTAAATCTACTGGTACCAATCTGCAGGGCAAGGATTGTCTCCTACACTGACTCTGTACAGCGGGTCACTACCGGAAAACAAATAAATTAATGCTATGAAAAGTTGCTAAAACGCAAGAGGTCACATTGGGCCTATTTAAGTAAAGTTTTCTGTACCCCTGGGCTGACCTGGCAGAGCAAATACAGGGTGGGATTTTTCATTGGGCCACAATGCTGAGCGCTTTTGAAAATCTCACCCATAATGTCTATGCTGGTTGCAGTTCACTCAAAATTCATTCATCAAAAGCTAGAGATGGGCCAGAAGCTTTGCATCCAGGGCTTTGGTTCAGCATTATACAAAGAATGGTCAACATTAATTTGGTTCCAGAGCCCTGATAAGATTCCAGACCCTCTTAAGGTTTGGGGTGTTGAGTTATGGGATTTTATTATGGGTCCCCTTCTAGAGTGTATGTAGAAATGTATTTCTAGAGTGAGAACAGTGCTCATTTATGGCGCTATGCAACCACAATGGTCTGGAGATATCAATACTATTGTAAGGTAACTTGAAAAATAAGTGATTCATGCAGAAATAAATTGGAAAGACACTTGAGTGGATTTCTGTGGTTTCAGAATTCGTAATAAAGGCCTAGTTATTACTACTGCGTGATGAAGCTTCACCCAACCTCTCTTTTTCTAAGCGACATTCATTCCCTCGAAGTGGGATGATGGTTAGCTTCTAAGATGTGGACTCAGTTTAGCAGCACTGACATGTTGCATTTTATAGAATCACTTTCAACCTTACCAAAAGGACAAAGAAGATAACCCTACAAAGAGAATTTTCGTAACAGAAACTCCAGGCTTCTGGACAGTGTTGCCCACTGATTTGCCACTGGCTTGGAAACTGCTATTACTATGTTTCCTAAAATCATTGAAATTCTGATTATATTTCAGACAAGCTCTTTGTATCCACTTGCCTCTTAATGTGTTAACTTACTTCACTGTAAAGCCAAAGGGCCAAATTCAGCCCCCATAAACCTCCCCATTGTGGGGGCATCATTGGATGTGCACCTGATGGTGCTATACAGCTGATTCACTGAATGATATTGCCAAAACAAGCACTTTGGCTTATACATCTTAGAATAAAAGATAATGGGCTTGGAGAGAGGAGGCGGACTAGCAGTAGTAGAGCTTCAGAGATGAAGAAAATTAGATAGAGGCCAGGAAGAAATGATTTGATGTCAATAATCTAGTTGTTAAAGTGACAAGTTAAATTAAGAAGTCACATTAAAGAGTAGGATATTGGCCTATAAGCAATTCAGGCACAGTTTCTTTATGACTCCCTGCCAAAATTAATAACAGAAGCAAGATTAAATCATCACTACTTACAGCTAACACATTATGAAGTCAATTCTAACCAAATTCTCACTGGGACATTGTAGGGGAATTATATGACTTGATATTGTTCTTATGCTGATATGAAGGAATTTCAGAAGATATTGGTCCTAGCACTCTTTTACCAGCAAGCCTAATTTGGAGACCTGTCGAACAGGTTATTTGGGAAGGCAGATACCTTTGAAAATATTTACAAAATGCATTTTTATTGTGCAAGGCACGATCTACTTTCTTGGGACTTATGCAATCCCACATATTGTGCTTTGTTTAGGTAGAATCTGTATGCTTAACAAGATGGCAAGAATGAAAGATTTGGGGGGAGAGGAGTTAGAACCTAAAAATATTCATATGTAGTAGTGTCTTTCATCCAGAAATGTCCCACACATTTCACAAAATAGCTATGTCACCACTGAAATGTGGCCACATCTGGGGCAAAAGATGGCAGCCGGGTGCCTGAACAGAACACAGCATCTTGCTTTACAATCCTCAGGCAAGGGTAAGGACACCAGAGTGAACTCCTACAAAAAATGCTATGGGATTTTAGTGAGATTTGGGCAGCTCATTCCTGTAGACTCCTTTGAAAATCCTAATCACAAAGGTTGGGGTGATACTCATAGCTGGTGAGTCAGTTGTCTCAGAATTTTTGTTATGTTTTCTATTCTCTTTGTTGATGTGGGGTGCTCTGGGTGATGAAGACCCTTCTTTGTACAAGCTATTCATCTTCTAGTGACTACTGTAAAGAATTTCCCTTTGCATTTACTTAGCTAGCACTGCTTTATGGTACTGTGAAGTAACATTAGGAAGACTGGAGGCAAGATTCTTTCCAATGTAACTTACAGGCCATTTTCTCATCCAATTAAAAGAAAATGGACTAAGACATTCTGTTCTTTTGAGTGGATTTTGCAAGTAGATAGAAGTACATGGCAATGCTACATGCCATTTTCTAGGCATATAATTATCATTGGAGATGGCCAGAATCAAACCTCCAGATTCCAACACCTTCTACAGCTTGGAAATCCAAACCAAATCCAAATTCAACAAATTGTATATCTTTGCAATGGGCTGAACCGAAACTCTAGCTAGTACTAGAAGCACTGAGTAAGCCTTGGAGTTGTCATATAGTAACACGAATGCCATTTGTTTGTTAAAATTCAAAATCAGATAATGGACAGGGGCTGAGAGAGTGCCTCAGGTCTGGTGCAATAACTCAACAGTTGACAGAGAGGAGACCACACCCGTCTGCTGGGGTCTCATACTAGCAAAGTGCTGAATAATGAAAACTGCAAATCCTGGTTGATTACCATTTTTATCATTCATTGTAGGAACTCACTGCTCTTTTATCTCAGATCAGGAGATCTCTTTCTTTCTTATTTTATACTACAGGAAGAAAATATTTCTTTTGTGAAAAGATTGAAGACGAAGGGCAGTCTCTGCCATTGTTTAGAACACATTCAATAGGTTGGGCCAGGGGTGAACCCCGCATCAAAGCCAGGAGGCTTCTCTCCATTGACTTCAATGGGATTTGAAATGGGTTTATTCCCTCTAAAACAAACGTTCATATAAAACTGTAAATTAAGCAATAACAATCCAACTGCAAGCACATTTGTCCACTGGAATTTCCTTGTCCCTATATCTGTAATGAGACCTGGAGGCAGAGGCACAGAATAAAACGTATTTCTCTTATTAGTTGAAATCATACAGTCCAAATGGCACAACCTGTCCTGATGGCCTGTCCCCTACAGTCACACAGGGACTGGAAGCTATGAGACAAGCATTTTCTCATTATATAATCTTTGGTTATATAACGTAGATATGCTACTAAGGATAAAAAAAGGGTTTTTTAATAAGCACAATATAAAATGTTACTCCAATATTTAAAGCTCTTCTGTTATGTGTTAGTTTGGGGTAATACTATTGTATGGGAAAACAGAAGTAAGACTCAGGATCTCCATTATTTTTAAATGGGGTTTTACGCAATTCTCATAGTTGAAGTCTTTCCTTGATGACTTTTGAGACGTTTACAGTGCAAGAAAGCTGAGTGGAGAGCTTGTATTTTGAAATGATATTTGTTTATATATCCCAGACCTATCAGAAAAGATGAAACAAAAGAAAATCCTATTTTAAGCAATTTGTATGTCCTGAATGAACCTAATTGTCTGTAATGTACACTATATTTGCCTAGAAGAATTTAGCTCAGTAGCTGGCACTTTTACATTATAATGTAAAATAGATTTCAAGCACTTTTACAATAAGAAATAAATATGAAAATTGTTACTGTAGATTTGACAAAACTCAATATCCAAAATTTAAATCACAAAAGGCCAGACTAATTTAATATATTATTTCTACTACTTTCCTTAGTCATTCACACAACTGGTTTAAAATAATGATGCAGCTCTGTGAAGCGATCTTTATCCAAATATTTATATCACTTGACACAAAATATGTATCTGAATTGATATAGGGATATATAAGGATATAATTCCAAAGACCCAGCATGCCGAAATGCTGGCATTCAGATTTCCCCCCCATTTCTAGAATTCCAATAGGTTTTCATTTGAAACAGAACTTAAAAGCAAATAGATGTTAAAACATAAAAAAAATGACATCTTAGAATTCAAGTGGCTTGTGCAACATTATTTTGTGCTGTCTACTTCTCCTTTTTCTCCTACTATAATTAAAACTCATCCTGCTCCGCCACATAAATAATAGCAACAAATCAAGTTCAGTCCAATATAGGCCTTCCACCCTTAGACTTGGTTTTATATTACACGAGATCCTTGTCTGTCCAAAAAGTGCATCTTTTTTGGTGATCTTTTCTTCTGTGTCGGGTGATGTGAACTTCAAAGTATTCAACATAATCTTGAGGTCTGATTACAGCCTCTGAATACTCCTTAAACATAAAAACAGACTTTTTTTTTTTTTTAAAGATAGCTTTCATGGATTTAGAAAAGACTCACCACTGGGAATGGTGTTACTTGAGCCATGGTTCAGTACATCATGGCACCTCTCCATAACATAGCTAAGAATATCAGACAAGACTTTTATTTACAGAAACTTGATGCCACTTCCAGAAAAATATATAACAGATAAAACAATATTTCCTGAATGTCCTGAATGTTTAAAAGATTCCAATTATTTTCTCCCCAGCAATATGGTGGTCCTTCCAAAAATGAATTTTACCTGGCCTGGTTTGTATGAACCATAAATGATACCAGTGAGAATTTGGAATCATGTTGTTTTCCCTTGTGGCATACTGCTCAGCTGTGTAGAGACTCTACCACTCCTGTTTACTCACAAGCCAATTTGCTGTCAAAGCTGGAGAGGGCAATAGCAAAGGCTTGTAGTGCACACATTGGGTAGTTGTAGTCCATGGTGAATACATCCTCAGCCACACGGCCAAACTGCATCACTATATAGTCAGCTGTAATAAAAGTCATAAGTGTTAGTTTTGACTACAGCCCTATTAAATAAATGTGTGTTCAATACCAACCCACTGCCCCCCAAACCCTGTGATAGATGGATTGAATGCTATAACGTACTCAGAGAAGTAGTCATGACTTCAATGGGACTATTCATATGAGGACAATTTGAATGAGGACAAATTGCAGGAATAAAGTCCTTATGTGTGTTTTCCTTTAAAATTTTAGCCAGGTAACCAATGGGTTTAAAAAAAAAAAAAGTCAGGCTGCTATTCCCTTGCATTCATAAGCATGAAATTCACCTCTATGTAGAAGGCCAGCACAAGACTTATGCATAGATCTTGGGTTGACCCTCTGCACAGGGGAGAATTTCACTCATACCAGACAGGATCTAATTCTGCTCCCATTGATTTCAACAGAAGCAAGGTCAGGCAGGCAGAGGATTGGGAGAAAGAGTGAGAGAGGGGGTGAGTACGGGTGTAACTGTGCTGCCTTTCTGCTACTGTGAACGTACACACTTGACCGAGAAACACTGCAAAGGTAATTGTGCAGTGTGAATTTCAGCGTCACTTAGAAGCCTTGGCAAATGTTTAAAATACCATATAGCTCTCAGAGGCTGGCACTACCAATTCCCACACATGATCTTCACAATGTTGATCTTACCAAGCCTTCAGCACCCTCACTGTCCTAGACAAGACACTGGTCCGATACATCTGCATCTTCCCTGTGTCATCTACACCTGTGAGTTATGAGAGTGCATAATGGGGCAGATTCTGGCCCCACTCACCAAGTGCACACAGAGGGCATAGAGGGGCCAGAAAAGAGCCACAAATGGTTGGAGTAGAATTTCCGCAGCAAAGGATTAATGCAGGCCCTTATGTAAAGGACTGTGCTGGGGCAGCCCAGGGAATAGCACAGTACTGACTGCTACAGGGAATCCTGGGTTGCTGCCCAGTCCATAGGTAGCCGGGAGGAGGCTGCTGTAAATTAGCATAGCCTGCAGTGCTGCTCACTTTACACTGGGGGGGCCTAACCGGCCTCTGCAGCAGCCTAGAATCCAGAAAGTAGAAAGGTGGCATAAAGCAACTTTTACCCCTACACTGCATCTTCCACGCTGCACCTTTCAGGGAGCACAGCAAAAATCTGTCCCAGTAGGTGTAAAACACGATCTGATCTGAATTGTCAGGATAGAATCAGTGTTATAGCGTGTACAAAACAAGTGTTGTTTCTAATCAGTTTAGCTCGGTGATCTACACTTACGATCATTATCGTGAATAATTTGGAAGTTTTTCACAGAGGCCTGTGTGACTCGACCATGGAAATTTAAAACATAGGACTGGGTGTCATCATTCCAGACTGGAGTTTTGTTATGCAGCTCAATGACGCTCTCTGTATTTTTGTTCTGCCATCTTGCAAGAAGCGTTTCATGTTCCTGCATACATCACACACACAAACTTCAGGTTAGCACTCTCTGAGGGAAAAGGGGGTTAACAACTTCAACCTTACCTCCTTAATTGTCACCCTTAACTTCCATTATCACAGTACAAATAAAAACAAAACAAAGGAATGTAAAGTATTTTAATTGGACTTGGGTATCCAAATCCTATAGGCACCTTTGAAAATCCTAGTCTGTAGTTGATCTCTGAAATGTATTAGTATTTATTATTTGTAACATGGTAGCGGCTAGGAGCCCCAGCCAGAGACCAGGACCCAATTGTGCTAGGTGCTGTACAAACAGAACAAATCTCTAACATCCAACCCTTCAGAAGTAGAAACATTACCAATCTGGGGGAAAGAGGACATCCTTAAGTAATTTTAATTGTTGAGACACATTGTGACTTACATTACGTGGTCGGATAGAAACTCTTTCATGGTCCATATTCATTCCTGGTATGACCACACTCATTTTGCGAGGTCCTTTAAATCCCAAGACATTTGTTTCCTAAAAATTTTTTAGAAAAAGTATTTGTAATGCTTCTTATTTTTAATCTTGGAAGTTAACTTCTTTAACACAGAGGATAAAGCAGTGTCATCAGCCCATTATGAGTCCACTCAAAAACCATCTGAATTGCCCGCATTCATCAGCACTGTCAACCTCTCTATCTTAACAGTTCTGACAACAGGAAAAATGGAAATATAGTAGTCTGCCATAAAGCCCTCTGTGACAAAGCTTCTAGGACAGGCTGCCAGCTACATTAATGCAGATAAAAAATCATTAATTGTTGAAAACAGATATGAAATAACCAGAATGCCTGGGTACCACTAGTTATCACAATAAATTGCGGTTATAATTTCATAACCGCTAAATGCACACACACATTTTAATGAAGAGAGAGAGGAAACAAAGAAACCTAGCTTCCTTTCATTCCACAGCCAGTACAAAAGCAAAAGAGAAAGAGCTGCCAATGTTAGCATCTGTTAGTATTGGTTTGATTTGTAAAGTCTTCAAATATGGTAGGCTTGGAGATGAGAATGACAAAACAAACAAACATGGTATCACGAAGGCAGGTTTTCTTAGTTACAGAAGCAGAGGCGGTAGAGGAAAAAAAACATTGGTGCCAAGGTATGTCCATGCAAAATATTGTATTTCGTATTAAATGTAACTTTGCTATCTACTCAGGTTTTAACCGTGCCCGCCGCCATGGTAACCGAGAGTCTCTCAAAAGGTAAGTGCCAAAATCAAAATAGACCCATAGTCTGATTTCTCTTTTCAGTCCCTACTTGTCGTCAGAGCTATTATCCTCCCTCACCCTCTTCTGTCTTCAAGGGGCGATAACCTGCAAAGGTGGGATTCTCAAATCACTCCATGGGGGCCTATCTCTGTGCCCACTGAAGTCAGTGACAAGCTTTACCATCAGTTCAGCTACCCCAGGGAGACACCAGAACCTGTCAAGAGCCTCATCTACATTAGGACAGGTGCAGCTCAACCAGTGGGAATTTTCAAAAGTGACTCTTGAATTTGGAGGCCTCATTTTTGGGTACTCAACTGGAAACGCCTAGAAAGGGCCTGATTTTTCATACAGTGTTGAGGGTGAAAAAAAAACAGAGCCCTTTATGATGTCTCGAGTTGGGCACCCAAAAATTAAGGCACCCCTCATTTATAGTCACTTTTGAAAATGTAGGCCTAAAATTCCCACATGCAGATGAAGCCTTTGTCATACTTCAAATTTCTGAAATCACCCCAGTTATTTCAACAAACATTCCATTCTACCAATCCTGCAAAAGATTTTCAGCTATGCTGGATAAATCCCATTGGGTACAGAAGAGACGGATGGATTTTTATGTCTCTAGGACAGTAATTGAAAGCTTTCTGCCTATTTTACAAAATGCTTCTGTCAAGGTCTTTGACAGAGTAAAAAAAGGTCATCATTTCAGCTGGGAATTTCTATTTGATGCCTGTATAATAGTGAGACCCAAACTAATAGATTTGCCAACAGCATTTGCAAGCCAGAGCAAGCTTAGATAACACAGCAAGAGCCAACTTCTGTGAAGAAATTCGTGCCTAGGCTTATCTTCCACTAATTATTGACAATACTGGTTTTCAGTGTCTTGAGCATTTATTTTCAAGCTGGAGTTGAGCAATCCATTGAGACACCAATGTGGCTGGAGACTGCGAAAGCTGGAGTTAAACACTAATGCCATATAACAATACTCGCAACAAGAATACATTATCCCCCTGAAACTTCAGTAACATATTCATCAGACTTTCTAGTAAAAACTAAAATTAATGCTTTTGCTAAATGAAAAGGGAACTGAAGGGAGGAAAGTACTGATTTCACACTGTAAATTATACCGTTGATGAGTAAATCACTAAAAGGCTTTATGAAAGTGTATATCAATGGATGTAATCATTTTGCCAACATCAAGCTACAACATTAAAATTCAGTTCTGCATAAACATGGAATACATAAATAAAGCAAGTAGGGAAGGAAAAGGAGCTTAAATTAAGCGCAGAACTTTCCAACATATCATCATCCAAATAAAGTAAATTTCCCAGATCTCCTCCGTCATTCTCTTCCGCCCAATAATTTTGTAATAAATACATTTTTATTCCAGGGCTGTGACTAGTGCTCTTTGGGGAAAATAGACCAAAATCTGATCTGACCCCACTGTAACTCCATTTACTGTAATACAGTCTTGATCTACACTGGTGCAAAGGAGCTCAAAAATAGATTCTGTGGACCAGATCCTCTGCTCCTGTAAATGGCAATAGCTCAATTGACTTTATTGAAGCTATAGTGAGTTAAATCAGTTGAAGAGCTGCTCCTGTGTGTTTAGGTGATAGATTATCTGCCATTTACCTGACCATTGTGTTGTTCCTGGGAATAGTATAATGGTGATTCATATAGTTAATCAATGGAGCGTAGAACTTTTCCATACTCTGCCTTTTAAAACACAGTGTAAATTTAGGCTAGTATGTGTTTTGTTACAATAATAGTTATAAAATCCTCGTACTATACACCCCAACTGCTCGCATGCAAATAGTTCTATAGGGAATATAAAAATTGGATCGATGATATCCACTGTCTTTCCTTGGTTTCATTCCCTTCCTATCTTAACTACATATACACACCAGTGCCTTTTTGTAGAACTTATTTACTGTTGAATCACACCCAAGGCCAAAACTCTCACTACATCAAAACATGCTAAGATATACTATCTACCTCACTGTGCAAGTGATTTAGAGCCTGAGCAACATCCACTGAAGTCAGTGGGAGTTTTTTCATTAACTACAATGGAAACGGGATCAAATATTTTTTATTATCTAAGCACCCAACTTACTGAGTCTGGAGCAAACTGAATTGTGTGCTATTCAGAACTTAACGGGGTAAGCGTTGAACATGGCAAACAGTCTTGCTGCTAAGCATACAGCCAGACCTCTGCATCCCACTAAAATCTTACTTCAGATACGTTTACAAAAGCACAGCTATTCTGAAATTGGCCTTTAGGTGCTGCTGAAGATTTATTAATCAACTATTCTGCTGTCACGATAAGATTCTCTGTGTTGAGAGTACAAACAATTACTTTGCCCTTCGCTTACTTCAGCCATAGTGCTTGGAGCATAACACAGAGGGGAGCTCCACAATTAGGGATTTCAGTGCATTTATCTTACAATTAACAATGAAGTTATTGCCAGTCTTTCATTTTGTTTGGATAAATGAGGCATGCTGGTCAGATTCAGTATGCTGGTTGTTGCTGGCACAGCTTTCTCCAAAAGGGGACTTGATCAATATGAACTAAGAGGGAGTTGGGTTTCACATCTGACATCAGATGTTTGTTACAGTGAGTAGTTTTTACTCAAGGGAAACCCAAACCTGGAATTAAAAAGGTCACCTTAGGATAAAGTTGTTTTGAATACCATCTGTGTGGTACTTTACTGCACTGCATTTGTGCTGCAATCAGTACAAACAACCTTTACTTTAACAGGCAGTTTCATTAATCAAATCAAATCAAATCCAGATCACCTTTTGTGCTGTGGTCAGAGCGCATTTGCAAATCTAATAATTTTCTTCTGAAATATTAAAAGATCAGTGGAACAAGTAATAATCTTAACTATGTAATTTTTTTATATATATACTTGTAAGTTTTAAACACACTGATTTAGTAATAGGCATAGAAGCAAACTCATTAATCTGTTTTATCCAAACTCACCAAACAGTGGGTATGATTCTGATCTCACTTACATTAGTTTTATGCATGTAGTCACTAACTCCATTGACTACGGTGTGGTTTTTATCTGCAATGTCCAAATATCTGGTGATTCCATGCAAATGATACAATGCTTAAATTTGCATATTTTATAACTATATCTATAGCTATATATCACTTCATTTGCATATTTCTCTTTTTTAATACATATAAAAAGTTGTTTTTATTTTTTTACTCCTACTCCTGGCTAGCAGCAGCAGATCAGTTGCTCTGCTACAGGGAATGCCACATTACAAAAGTCAGTAAAAATAATTCACTAGACATGTAAGTGCCTCTATGTCAGTGAAACTGAAGTCTAAATATAAAGTGAAGTCAAATGCTTGAGTTTATGATTTTAAAGGTATTGTTTGCTGAAAATCTGAAGGGGCGGACGTGAAGCGCCCAGACACCAGAGTGAAGGGGTAGGTTAATGGGTGGGGGAAATGGTGTTGTGTCATCTGCACTAAGACAGAACTAACCCCACGCCCCAACAAAAAAAGCATGTTAATGTTGGTAATATCCTTGACCCTATTGCCTGGAGTCATGCCCATGGAAGTGGAGGGGCCCCTCATTTTGGTTTTCATGTGCTGACAATCCTCCAGGTCATTCAGCGCACCATCCATCACTCCAGACAGATTGTTTCTTACAGCCCGAGACTCACCCTCTCAAGCTGGGGGGAGGGGATGGTGTGGCTAGCTGGTCCACATCATACTGGAGCCAGGAAGAGGCCAGATGCTCTTGGTTCCTTCAGGGGGAGACATGCACTCTCTCTTTCTCTCCAAGGGACCATTTCAGACCTACCTGCCCAGCTCCCTGTGAACTCTACTGGATCATAGATGCCATCTCCAGGGTGCCATTGCTGCTGATCATGTTTTACTGGTAGTAATTTTGTCCCCACAGCTACAGTTCCCATAAGATGTGTACAGGAGTGTAAAGCATTCTATCCCCATAGTACCACAGCTCTGAGGTCTTCTGACTGGAGATGAGGGGCCTGTCAGATGGCAATCTGGCTGGAGACGAGGCGTACATGTGGATACATTTCTTACCTCTACTTCCTGTTAAGTTTCCTTGTCTTCCTGAGAGACAATCTGAAACTGGGAGCCTGAGTTGTTCAGGGAGCAAATTCTGACTTATACCAGTGTAAGTGAGAAGAGAACCAGGCCCAATGTTTTGAAAATTGACTCCCACTCCTTACAGGCTTTGCCTGCGAGCAGTACTTACATAGCAAATAGCAGCTAGCTCCTGACGCAGGTTACTTGCTTCTAGGCTTGATGTTGTTTTCATTGGATTTACTCCATTGTCGTATACTGTAAACTTAGTCCCCATAAGATTTGATCTATCAAAAAACAGGAAGACAAATTACTTTTGTCGACAATACTGCCTGAATTATATAGTCCCTTATCATATCAGAACCTCAAGTGGTAAAAAACCCATAATATTCTATTAACTGTAAATAAAGTGGTCATCTGAAATCCTAAATATACATGCACCTCTGGGAGGCAGGATATTACAAGATGCATGTTATAGTGACTGTCCCTATTATTGCACTGTGCTGGGAGAATTCTTGTAATCTACCAAGATCAAGAGGCGATAAATCAGACATAAAAGAAGCAGTACAGTTCTAGTTAATCTACAGTGCCATTTTCAATGCAGATCATATATAAAGAAAGAGTTAAATAATTTGAGTATCATGTATGATGCTTAAGACACTCATGAGGCTGAGTTTTGTTGGGAGTTTCTGTTGAGTTGCTGTTTTAGTTGGATGGTTTTCTTAAGTTCTATCAAAGGTGCCTAGACTAACAGATAAGTACTTTTCTTAGAAAATCTAAAGAAAGAAATAACTAAAATATGTGTGTGCAATAACATACTGGGACCCCAGTCTCACCTGGGGCTTCTTACAGCATTGCTACTCTGTGTCTCCGCTCTCCGGGGAACCACAACACATAGAAAAAGGGAAATTTCCCCCCCAGTTTTAAAAAGTTCTAGCCCTCCCATTGGCTCTTTTGGTCAGGTGCCCACTCCTTTCTTTTTGCCTGTTGGCTTGTTAACCCTTTACAGGCAAAGCAAGTAGAGAACAGTTACTAAGAGGAATTTTATAGCTAACTGGCTGGCTAGGTGTCCATAAAAAAGAGCTCCCCTCCCCCCCCCCCCCCCCGCCCATTTATCACAATGCAGTTTAAGGCTTTTATTAAACTGCAGGAGACAGGGGTAAAATTTTCAAAAGGGCCTAAGGGCAGATTTTCAATGGGATTTAAATCAATGGAGTTAGGTACCTAATCTGCTTAGATGCTTTTGAAATTCCCCCTAGGTGCATATCCACATTGGTAGGCACCTAAATAGATTAGGAAATCTGTCCCATTAGCTTTCAATAAGATTTAGGATCCTACATACCTAAATCACTTTTAAAAATGGAACTTAGGTACTTTTGAAAATTTTACCCAAGGCCTAGAGTCACATGATATAACCAAGACTGTAACGAAGGATAAGCCCTCTTTTTAATTTACAGAACGTACAGGTATCATAATTGCAACGAAACTGAATATTCTGTCAAGAAAACATATATTCCTTCCTCTCTGTCTTGGGTGCTTAAATGTTTACCTTAGTTTTCCAATGAAACTCTCTCCACCTCGAGACAGGTCAGTTGGGTCTATAGAGATGAGGTAATTAGAGGTTTTGCTCTTCTTTCGCTTCCTTCCGGCTAATAGAAATACCTAAGGAATGCAGAAAATGTCACATTGTAGAATGTCAAAGAATATTTAACACCCCATCCTCCCAATAAATGGGCAATGTTCCCGAGGTTTATCATCATCAGCAGACGCAGTCACCTGAGACTTAGCAAAAATGGGTAAAAGCCAGCAAGGCGCAGTAACTGCTTCTTCCTTTAATCCATTATTTATGGTTTAAATAATTAAACCTGATATGCTTTGTTAAATGTTTAATTCTAGCTTGTACTGGCTCCTCCAAAGGAAGTGAAAATAGAAGCCTTTCAGTCGCAAAGGGCAAGGAGCCTCAGTTGCTAACGATTTTCAGCTGCCAGGCATTGACTCTTCTAAGACCAAATAGTAAGATAAAGAATGGGAAAGTAAATGTAATGTGGTGACATGTTGCATAGTACCAAACCCTTAGTCAAAGGAAATATATAATTCTACTGGCTACATAAAAATTCTGAAGACACTTTTAATGGTTTTAAGTTCAGGTGCAACTGGTATGTCATTCAGGTATATTTTATGACCTTTTTACCATCCTCCCTTTCCAAGTGGAGGTAATAGGTAGGGTACATTCCCCGGTCCATTCCCTTCTTGTCTCTTGTGATTCGGCATTTGACGGTGACGCCCTGTGGAGCAGGTCTCACAGCAAACTCCTCCAGGTCATCAACATCTATGACAGGCTCATTTGCGGAAGGGCTGGGAGCTGAGGCTGCCTCCTAGAAGAGTAAGAAAGGTTACCTCATGTTTACTTTACGATTACAAAGGAAAGACTGAAAACACAAGAGTTTAAAGAAACATGTCAGCAGCTGCACTGCAGAAACAGCTTTTCTTAAAAATAATAATAATAATGGCAATAACATAGCACATTGCATTCCCCCTGTTCTGGACCCCTTATGCCTCTCAGGTGCTGCAAAGGGGAGGGATTTGGAGGCAACTGCTCAGATGAGAATCCCCCCTCTCAGCTGGTGTAAAGCCATTGGAACAGTCTCCGATGCCAACTGCACCCCTGCACAGGGGACATACGGGAAAAAAGGAGTGGAGTTAGTTGCACCTAGAAAGTCAGACTCATAACCAATGCAAGGCAGAATCTGGCTCAATATTTATGGATGAGTCCTTCGCAAAACCCTAGATCTGAATACCCCCAATTCTGAGAAAGTTCATATCTGGAAAAGGTAGGCAATTGGGAGATCACGAAAGGGAAAAGTGGGTTGTTTGGGGATGGATTACAGTTGAGGTAGTAGGGTTAAGAATGACTGTACTAGAGAGTTGAGAGCACTTTGGGTACCAGTGGCAGGAGCAGAGAGAGAGACTACAGATGGAGATAATAGTAAAGTCAAAATCTCTCTCCCTATCACCAACTCTCATAAAATTTTTGATTTTAACAATTTGATATTTAGTTTACCTATTTTTCTGTCTCTTCGTTCAGGTAATATTAGCTATGTGTTTACTTCTGGGAATGTTTGGTTTGACTTTTCAATGAAATTTCAGGTCATTTCACCCATCTCTAGTTTTTGATTTTCAGAAGACGCTCTTCTATTCAACCTTTCCATTACTTGCTTCTCTGAATCCTGTGATGTACCACAGCAAACCTCCCTCAAGATGCTATATTAAAAAATGCCAGGCTTTCTGACCTGGAAATGACACAGTTCATATTAATCTACAGGCAACACTTCTGCCTTCTAACCTTGTTTGATTTCTTGCTTGTTGCAGAGCCAGGTCGGGTGTTACTGTTTAACTGGGAGGAACTTGAGCTGTCTTCATCATCCTCATCCTCTTCATCAAAATTCATGCTGCTTGAAATGCCTGAGGAGCAAGCAAACAAGTTTATATGAAATGTGAAAACACTAAAGCTGCATATGCATGCATACAGGATATAAACGATGATTAGTATTTCTCATACTGTTAAACCTAGAAGCCCCAGGTGAGATTGGGGTCCCAGTGTGCTAGGTCCTGTACAAACACATACTAAGAGAAAGCTCCTGCCCTGAAGAGCTTTACAATCTAAATACACAAGACATACAAAGGGTGGGAGGAAAGGAAGTGTCATTATCCCCGTTTTATAGAGATTGAGTGATTTACCCAAGAACACACAAGAAGTGTGTGGCAGAGCCAGGAACTAAATCCAGATCTCCTAGTTGAGTGCTTTAAATACAAGATCATAAAAGCCCCATTCGGATCGGTGAAGGCAGCCCTTTGCAGCTGCACGGGGGTCTAAAAAATTGCAAGATGTACCACATTATGGTCAGATTTAATTTTTAGCTATTCCTAAGGCCCTACTTAATATGTGATATTGCAGAAATTGTGGATTAGGCTTCCACCACAATTTTGATTTTAATTAGGTTACTTTGCACAGTCCACAATTTTGCATACATTTTTAAGTTTGCAACACATACTTTTTTCACCACTAGTACAGTAGAACCCCATTTATCCAAGCTGATAGCAGCTGGGGCTTGGGCTGTCAGCACCTGCGCAAGGCGGGGCTCCCATTGTCAGCCTCACACATTGATGAGTGTAATATAGTTGCAGCAAAATGTCCAGTTATCAAAAAAAAATTAGCAGGCATAACATAACAAACATTGAGTGTCTGTATTGTTCCAGCAAAGTTTTCTTAAACAAATAGGTCTTCTTTGGCTTTTCCAAATTACTGCAATTAATAAATGTCCATTATTTCTTTTCTGTGTCTTGTCCACACTCTGCCGCAATTATTTGACAATCATCCTGCAATTCAAGTAGGGCCTTAGCTATTCCTATATTGTCTCATGGGGAGCAGATCTTAGTGTGAGGGGGAAAAAATAATAAAATCAAACTCTGTTTTTATGTATGTTTTTGTATGTAAAAATAAGACCAGAACAGAGGGAATCCCTTAGATCACTGATCCATTTCACTTTAATACTTATATGTCAGTCCCGCAAGTGCCCCAGCCACACGCCACACAAACTTTGAGGAGTCTAAGGAAATGGAAGTTTGAAGACCAGGTTGGACTTGGCAGCAGAAGGTCTAGGTGGGTGGGGTCTGGGAAGTCTAGCAGGCCTGGTTTTCCAAGGGAGTTTTACGTAAATGAAGCCACCTTCCACTTTTGGTCCAAATCTGAAATTACAGCTTGATTACATAATATGTTCCAAAAATATTAGTTATTTTCCATAATTTTGGTCAAGAATTTCCATGATCGTTAATTCAAATACAGAAGGGTAAATAGGACAAGTACTAAACAAAGATCTTTGGAGCCAAATAAACAGTAGGGGCAGGGTTAACTTCTTCCTTCTGTACTTACCTGGAACATGATCCAGGGCCACAAGACTGGATTGGGAGGTGGAAGTGGACCAGGATGTATTTGCGTGGGGATCTGGGAAAGGAAAAAATCCATGGGCTTGGTTTTGCAAACCCTTAATCACATGCACAATCCTTAATGAGAGGACCCCACACATGACTAAGGGCTTGCTGGGTAAAGCCACATTTCTGCTGCCATAACTCTCAGATATTCTCCTTTATAAAATCCATCACTTGTTGAAGACTGAAACTTACCTTAGGCCCATTGAAACCTGGTGTCACCTCCCTTTCAGTATTTTGAATTAAATGAGAATGAGCTGAATTATAGAACTGAGGTTACAGAATGTATTATTCATGCTAAATGGTTGCATTGTTAATCTTTCAGCACATTGTGGGTGAGTTCTTCATTGTGAGTCTTTGGTCTACTTTTTGATCTTGGACACACCGATATAATTCAGGGATACACACAGGGGTACACACAGCAAGCAAAGATTGAACCAAACTAGTATATAGACTCATATATTAGCTGAAATGCTTGTGGCAATATTCTTAGGTTTGAATTTTGACACTGATCGAAATTGTGTTGTAGCTTTTATTTAATTTTTTCTTTATTTTTATTTTATTTTCTTTATTTTATTGCTATTTCCAATCACTTCAAATGCTCATCCTCCCACAAATGCATAGGGGTCAAGTAGATGCATACACATTGTTAAGTATCCCTTAGAGATGCAACAGGCATGGTCCCATCATCCACTGCTTTAGTTCTCCCTACTATGGAAACAAACAATACAAAAATGGCGTCAAAAGAGTCTCCAACAATATCCTGTGTACAAGGGAAGTCAGAGCTCATAGATTAACTAGTCATTTTGGCCATACCTGTTAGAATTCGAAGACCTGTGCTCACCCACCACCATCACACAGAATAGGAACTACCTGAAGAGAGTGTGATGATGTGCCCTTCTCTTCATTCTTTGACTCCCATTGAGAACCTTAAAAGCTATTTAACAAGAGCCAATTTTTCAAACTGGGGACATGGAATTACAGTCACTTTTCTACAACTGGATATTAAGAACATTAGACTATTTGGAGGGCATAACATTGAATGATCTGAAGTTAAGCTCCTTAGCTCATGCAGATGACAACAGGCAGACACATTTGAATTAATAATGACATCCTTTGCTACCTTGGAAAATTGGTGTAGTCAACTTGGAGTTACAATAAATGCCAAAAGATGAAGTGACTGAATCTGGGAAAGGGACAAAAGATAAAGTGCTGAAATGCAGACGCAGCAAAGTCATAGAACAAGTAGAATCTTATGTGTTCCTAGGAAGTTTGATCAGTGCCAATTGCGCCATCAAGGATGAGGTTAAAAGGAGATGTGCCTTAGCCACAAGTGCTGCACAGAAATTGATGGGATTATGGATTGTTAAAAACATTACAACTAGTATCAAAGGGAAAATTTATCAAACCAGTGTACTAACAGTATTACTCTATGGCCTGGAAGCAGCTGCATTAAATGAAACAGAGATCAGAAGGCTGGTGGCAGTAAAGATGAAAGACAGCGGGTGTAAAGTGAAATGATTTAAAGACGATTGAAGAGGTTAGGAAGAGAGTAGGATGTCAAATCAGGGTACAGGATTGGCTACAATTGAAAAGATTACAACAAGGGGGACGCTGCAGGTGACAAACAAATGATAGGATGCTAACGAAAACAATGCAAACACAATCGACATCAGTCTGACCACCAATTAGATAGGACATTATACGCAGGGACATGATCAGGCTGGGTTTAACAGAGGAATAAGTCAAGAACAGGATGAATGGCAATGCTGTACTGTGTTCCCAGTGTCTGCAAAGATGCTCTGGGATGGGGGGAAAAAAGAATTTTTCCGATACTGGCATGCAAATTACATCCAACATTTGTGAGGGCAACCTCAGCATTCCATGTCCCAAATGGGCACTGGTGCATAAAAAAGCAGGGCGTTGAGCACACTACTATGCAGTGGCATAAACAGTTATTTTATTTTAGTCTGCATTTACACCCATCATGCAGGAGTCAGATTTTGCTGGTGTAATCACTAGCAAATGTTTGCCAATGTTTGACAAACTGGTTCTAAGCATCTTTTGGAAAAACCCTGTGAATGCTTTAAAGAAGCTCCTGTTTCAGCTTTGTTCCCAGAAAGCAATTTTGTTTGCTGCTTGAAGTATTACACAAATCTATTCCTTCTCTAAATCTCAAAGCAACAGCAATTTTACCTCCAGCTGGCAATGAAGAATTACAACAATCCAGACTGCTACGGTCACAATGACATTAATGAAATTGATAAATGTGTAACTAAATGTTAGATTTCCATCTGATTTTTGCTAAAACCTGAGGAAGTGTGTGTCTGTCCTTGTGATTCATTCACTGTCAAGGAAGGCTCAATGTTAAAAATACTGAAATCAAAAGGCAAGAATATTTCCCACAGGAAGAGAATTATTCTAGTTGTGGCACTTTCCAGCAGATGGGGAAATCAAATAAAACATTTGACATTTCCTTGCAAGGAGAGTATTGCCTGTGCACTAATGTATTCTATAACCTATCTTCTCCTAACTGAAACAAACATGTTGGATGCTCCCTGCGGAGCAGACAGGCATCTGTTAACATTGGACACTCACCACAAAGTTCCTGTCAAACGGCAGAATGGGTTCAAATCAGGACTAAGCAATTCTAATGACAATCAGCATGACCTTTCCTACCATCAGCATTGCCCTTACGCGGCTTTCCCCTTCCTTACCCATAAACAAATTGAAGGTGGCTTATGGGCAGCTACTCTCAAGGTTCCCACAGGAGCATGGTTCTCTAGATTCATGGTGACATGGCAGTGAGATGGTCCAGGGCAGAAGCATTGGGCCTGCACCTGAAAGCCTCAGCCACTAAACAAATGTCCCCATGGTTCTTGGGACATCCAGGGGTGACAAAAGCTAGCTAACAAGCTTCCTTCTCACTCCATGGGATGGCAGAGCCCATCATCCAACAGGAATATCCCATGGAACCTCTACTAGTTGAAACCAGCTTATTGATGCTTTGTAGCCACACAGGGTATGGAGTGATCCACTGACCTTAACAGGGGTCATGAAGCTAAATCCCCAGTGCTTTCATTTAAAACGTCCCCTGCATAAACTGTTAGGCTACGTGTACTGTACGCACCACTAGTGGCAGCGTGTAGGGTTTGTGTACCAACAAATAGCCTGCGAGAGGGGAGACAGCAGGGGAAGTCTCCAGCCGCAGGGAGCAGACAGCCTTTTCCTGCTCCCAGTCTTTCCCAGCGGCAGGGAAAGATTCCACAGTGGGGAGATGCCCAACTCTTTCCCTGCTGCTTCCTCCTGCCAGAGCCTTCCCCCATTGGGGGAGTCCTTCCTGAGGAGGAGAAAGAAGGCTCCAGCAGCATGACACTACACCGCTAAAACTAGACAGAGAGGCATGGCTTGGGTGAGCAGAGAGCATGTAGGGTATGTACTTGCCTATATGCCCACAACCTACAGGCATGCCTTTATTCTACTCACCTAAGCCAGGCCTCATCAGCCACACTGCTATTTATACCCATGCTAGGGGCTGCTACGTGGGTATGTATGCTACATGGCCCCATAAGAAGCGTGCAGGGTAGACATACCTTTACTGTCTACTAAGTATGCCAGTTTTAACAGTTTTTAATATCAAAAAAGAGACCGCCCCAAAATAATAAACCCCAGTAGTTTGACCTAACTTCAAAGTTGGTTTATAATTAGAGCTGGTCAGAAATTTCTTAAGACGACATTTTCCCTCAGGAACTGTCGATTCATCAAAAGCAAAATGTTTTGAGGAAAAGTTTCTATTTTGACAAATTTCCTTTCAAGGAAAAAAAAAGAAAAAAAAATGAAACATTCTATTCTGACATTTTCAGAATGAAACATTTCTATTTTTCATTTCAAAATTATTTTTATTTGCAATTTCTTTCATTTTACATTATTAAAAATGTAAACAAAATAAATGTCAAAATCAGAAAAAAGTTTTGATTTTTTTCAAAATGAAATATTTTGTTTGGAATTTGGTTTCCTAGCAAATTTCAATTTTTTTTTTTTGTTTTCCTTCTGTTTTGGAACAGATTTCTTTTTTCTAACTCGCAAAACTTTCCAGGAAACAGAAAATGTTCTCACCCAGCTCTATTTATAATTTCTAAATCAACCAACTTTTGTGAGCAAGGTGACTGGCTTATAAACATTTTGAGCCATGCATTTAAGTGGCAAGCAATACACAGAGAACTTGTTAGTCAAATCAGTCTCTCTCAGATCCAAATACCCAGGAAACTTCACACTTGGAGGAAATGTGTTCATTTCAGGCTGAGTCGCTAACATCCACAGTGTGAAGCATTTGAGATAATGAATCTCAGTGAGAGCTGCTCTACAAAACGAAACTGGCATTTAGAAAAGAACAGTCTATTCTATACAAGTCAAGTTCTCACTTAAATTTTGCTCTTTGTGGACTATGTGTATATTTTTAAAGCACCAGTTTCTCTCTGTAGAGCAGCTTTGGTCAAAGCCATCTTAACTTCAAAGGTTGCATGCTGAAGAAGCAGAGCCATTAAGGCTTCAGAAAAGCATTGTGAAGATTTTAGGATTTATTTCCTCCTAAGCTGCTGTCTGATAGGAGATAATACTGTTGCAGAAAGGGAGAGACAGATACACACACACACACACTTATTTCATCCCCAGTCAGGGCTGTCCTTGAAAAAAACCCAGAACATTTGAGAAGTATGCTGCCAAGAAGTGCCGCAGAATACAGTTCTGTCATTTTTACCTTTAGGAGGATGAATTTGTGAATTGATTCTACAACCACACTTAATATTCTGCCTTCTAATTTATATGTGGCCATTACAAGCCCTTTTGTTATGCTTAAGTACATGATTTCTATCATCCTGCAATTCAGATTGTAAAACTTATGGATGAGAGCTTTAACACCTGCCACCTTGATAGCAACATTGCACTGAAGTATGGGAAAGCCATGTCCCAGAGTACACATAGGTCTTTTGCTGCTTGGGCCAATGGGAAACTCCATTACAATTATGGAGGTAAAACAACGGAGCAATAAGGGAAGGATAATGATGATTCACTGAAGGAAGGACCTCAAGTGAAATGGTGAAAAAACATGTCTATGCCTTAGTTTAGGACCAGGCTACCATTGGGAGTAGAAGGAGTCACCAGCCTAAAAACAGAGCAAACAAGGAGCATAAGTAGGTAGCTTTGGCTACTTACCCTTTTTCTGCATCGTTACTCTAAGGTCCTGCCTGCTTTGTTGTTGGCCACTAGCCATCGTCTCTCCATCATCTTCATTGTGGCTAGACTGCCCAACGGTAAGAATCTGAATTTGGCTTCCTACCTCCTGAACATCATCTTGAAATGCAGCAGGGCCATCAATTCCTGTCAGACAACAGCAAAAGTCTAGTCAAAGTATTACTGAAAAGCTAACCAATATCAACTCAGAAATACTTAGATGACATCCTGTCTAAGAAACAAAGCTCAGCAGTCCATCTGCAATTACATTTTCATGACTAAAATAGTCTTCAAGGCAAACAACTCATTTGAACTCCCAAGCTTTTTGATTTGTTCCCAGAGATCAGACTAGCTCTGTGACCTGGAAGAGAGTGTTCCGAGTATTGGTATGCATGGGAGTTCATCAAGCACAACCACTCGGCTTCAGACTGTCCATAGCTGACACTGCCTCAACAAATACTCTTTTTGAAGCTGGTGTAGTTTACTGAGGCCCTCTGTGTAAAAGCTATTTTACAGCAGTACTGGTTTTCTGAACTGTTGAAGCAAATGGAAAGTGTCTCTCTCTGTGTGAGAGCACTGCAAGAGAGAATGGTTTGGAGATTTCTCCACTTCTAGCCTTCAGACCTTTGATTATAGCATATCCATTTCCATGAGGTCTAAGCACCTCATTTTCAAGTGTATTCTGGGGATATAACACAGACATTGCTGAGACTTTTAGCACATAATGCTAAATATGAGTGACAAGTTGAATTTCACATACTAAAACAATTTCAAGCATGTTTGTTAAAAACTTCCAACAGACATGTTTCAAAAATGTTCACACTTGCAGATCTTTTCACTTACACTATTGTGACCCTTGCTTCTTCAAGGCTGGACTCCACCGAACTGTTCATGTGTCAGCAGGGACCCAAATGGGTACTATACTGAATCACTTCTCTGAAGAAAGACCCTGTCTATTTAAGGTATTGGGTGCCATATTTAGGTTCCTAAATTAGTCAGTAGGTGCCTAAAATGGTTATTTAGGCACATAAAGATTTTGTTGCTCAACTTTGTGCGTTGATGTTTATAAACAGAGCAGTATTATAATATTAAAAACTCTATTGTATTATTGTTATATTATTAAAAAACCTAACTGGTTTCAAGACTAGCTTTGGTAAATTTATGGAGGGGATGGTAGATAAGGTTGCCTACAATGGCATGTAGGAAACAGCCAGAGATGGGCTAGTAGATGGGGAGGGCTATGAGTTACTACAGTAAATTCTTTCCCAGGTGTCTGGCTAATGGGTCTTGCCCACATGCTCAAGGTCTAACTGATCACCATATTTGGGGTCAGGAAGGAATTTTCACCCAGGATCAGATTGGCAGAGACCCTGGGGGTTTATCACCTTCCTCTGCAGCGTGGAGCATGGGGCATTTGCTGGTTTGAACTAGAGTAAATGATGGATTCTCTGTAACTTGAAGACTTTAAATCATAATCTGAGGACCTCAGTAACTCAGCCAGAGGTTATGGGTCTAGTACAGGAGAGAGTGGGTGAGGTTCTGTGGCCTGCAACGTGCAGGAGGTCAGACCAGAAGACCATGACAGTCCCTTCTGGCCTTAAGTCTATGAATTTACTATTTGTATTTCAGCAGCATCTAGAGACCCCAACTGAGATCATTATGCTAGGCACTGTACATACACATAATAAGAAAGTCCATCCCCAAAAGAGATTACAGTCAAAATAGACAAATGGTAGGAGGAGAAAGAGAAACAGAGAGGTGAAATAACTCGCCCAAGCTCAAGTTCAGAAATAGAACTTAAGTCAGCAGATGCTCAGTCCAGTGCTTCCTGTTCATTAGACCATGCTGCATCCTCTAACTCTTGGAGGTATTGTCATGGGCAAGCAATGTCTAGATGTGGCCAAAACCTGAAAAAATCCCAGTTAGAACAAAATATGGAGATGAAAAGAACAATACATTCCCTGGCTCAGAAGAGTGTGTTCAGAGTGGGACTATTTACCTGGCTTTCTCCTCTCAACTATAAATAAATCACTGATTAGGCCTAGTTCTCTCCTATAGAAAGTCAATTTCCTTTTTTGCCAGGATAGCAAGTTATCAACATTAGATTGTAAACTAGATTGTAACTCCTAGTTAAGATTTAGTGCTGTTGTGTACTATGTCAGCCACATAAAAATGTACTTTTACATTAATAAAAGCTATAATAAAATCATTTATAGATATAGTAAATAATAAAAGCCTCTATAAGGTTGCTGCTCCACAAGGTTCTTTAATAAGCAACGGAGAGGAGAAATGGTAACCATTATGAGATTCTTATTGGGAAAGAATACAGCAAATTTGAAATTATAGGGTACACCTTGACTAGTGTGTGTCTGCTTACAAATGGCGAGTACATGAGGTTTTAATTTGTAAAAGGCATCCAAGACAGTATAGTGGGGGCAAGGCTTATTCCTGTTTTGGTGTTTGTGGGATGAACGTCAGCTCATTAATAACTTTGGCTGAAAAAAACTGGTTAAGCATGGTCAAATGAAGCTGAGTGAATGCTACTAATTGTTCCTCTTCAACTGTTCCTTTGTCTTGGCTGGCAAACACATTTTAAGAACTATAATTTCAGTTTATGTCCATCACTTTGCATCAGTTGCTTGCACCTACATTATGTAATAATATTAATAACCAGTGAGTCATGAGCTTTTTCATTGACACCTTGTATGACACTTATCAGATATATTTCATGACATTAAAGAATTGGGGTACACGTGAATTGGTTAAGCCAGCTGCTGTTCATTACCAGATATCTGGGTACCTGTGGCCCTTGCGCTGTTCTTAATGTCACAACAGGATATCGGAATAGATGGACCACTGGTCTAATCCACTATGGCAATTCCTATGTCCCTACACATACACAGGCACACTGACTAACATTTTAAAAAATTGGTGTCTAAAGTTAGGCTTCTAAACCAGAGACCTGACTTTCAAAAGTGCCGAGTACCCACCAGTTCCATTGAAATTAACGGGGCAGTGGGATGCTCATCACTTTTGTGCATCTAGTCATTTATTTACCCACCTATGTTTGTACCTAATTTTAGACATCCAATTTTTAAAAATATCGGTCACTTTCCTCCCAAGCAGACTTTGATCTGTGGCAAATTAAATGCCTCTAACAACGTTATATGGTTCAGTTTAATCATGCTGGAGTTGCTGTTTCTGACATACACAAAACAACTGTGTTCCCATCCCATGCTGTCAGAGCCATCACATATTAGGCATTGGGACAAACATTGCACTGGCTACTCACGCATTAAGAGGAGGAAAATCAATTTCAGCATTCAGAGGAATGCACTACTAGTAGAGAGTGTTATTACACACTAAAACCTGTCCCAGGAGCTGACTCCATACTGGGGATGGAAGATGTAACCAGAAAAAAAAGAAAAGACAAATGTGAAACAAAATCCTCTACAATGTTAATAACGGGGAATACTGTACAAAAATAGTTGAAGATGCCTGACGTTGAAAGGCTAACTCAAAGGAAGTGTTCAGGAAGAACTCATCTTCACATAAGGATTATCCCTATTTAAGTGAAAATGAGAGAGTGTGTCTGTATAATACACAGTCACACACAATGTAAATAGGCAGCTTTACCGTCACCCGTCTGATTTCTTGAAGCATTTCAAAAGCCACGCAGCCCTGATTCATCTTTCATTACAGTTTTAGGATGGATCCTTCTCTCTACATTCCTCACTTTCTAGGCTTTGTGGGCTCCTGCTCCTTCTACCCACATACCAAAAATGTGGCTTATTGTGCGGGAGTGGAGGGGGGGAAATCATATGTATAGTTAACAGTCTCCTGTAACTTCAGTGGTTGGAGAACATGGATTTAAGGTGGCAAAGGCAGACAAGTGGGCTGTGAGAAAGAAGAAAGTAAAGTCTTCAGAGCCAAGGGTCAGAATTTTCCACTGTGTCTCCTAAGTGAAGAATGCAGCATCCTTGATGTAGAAGTCTCTGTGTTCCTGTTAAAATAATGCTGAAAGCAGAATTCTTCATATTATTCATCAAGAGTGGGTGAACCAGGGCAGAAAAAAATATGATCTGACCGAAATACTTTGAGTGAGCGAGAGAGAAAACACTTCGGTTAAAATTGACATTTTCATGTCTTTGCACTTCTTGGTTTCATCTGAGACCAGAAGCTGAAGCCCAGAGATCATGAGAAAGGCTGTTCTTCTGGCATTTCCAGCCTATGAGAAATTGTCATTACATATATTTTAGTAGCATGTGCAACATTCTAGGCACTGTTCAAACACACAAGAAACAGTTCCTTCTACGAAGAGCTCATGAGTTATAACGTCTATTATTATTTATTATGATTTTAGAATGACATTTGTTCTTATAGACTGGTTACTACACTATTTTTTTTTTTTGACAGAAGCTCAGACTTCTGAACAGAACATGACTACAACCAGAGATTGAAACAATTACAGCTTCTCTCCTGCAGTGGAAGGAAACAAACAATTACAACAGGGACCTGTTACTGTAATCACGGGAAAGGGAGCTATAAGAAGAAATTTTGCTTAATGTTCATGATGCACAGGAGGCAAATCAGTTTTCCCAGTCTAAGCTTTCATGGACTTTGTGATTTGCACTAGACCTAACTTTACCTTCAAAAGGTCTGATCAACATATTTTTTCTAATTTTTAAATCTCTTCAGCCTCCCTTGATTTAGTAATGATAATGCATTTTTGGAAACTTGAAATTGAGACCTGTTTCTACAGTTGCTATCCTGAAGCCCGTGGAAGCTGTCATTGGGAAAGAACAGCAGGGTTAGGCTGTATTTATTCCACATATGTATTCCATGAGCTGACTGGTTTGTTACTGGAGAGTTTCCAACAATTTGGCTATAATTAAAACTAATATCAAATAATGTGTTAAATAATTATAATAATAAAATCATTTGTTTTGGGAATACACAGAAAGTATTCGGTGAGCTTTGAGATCAGATGTGAGAAAACAAACGTACAGAAGGTCAAATTTGGGATCTACCAATTTTGACAGAACTTACATATTATCCAAATGTGCTCTCTAGAAATACTTCTGTTAGATTTCATCACTGAAAATTGAAATCATGTTATGGAAGAATGGGAATTTAAAGACTTACAGGTTAAAATGATCCCTTTAAAGCTTTAATTGTTCAAGAGATTATCAGGGAAAAGTATTTTAGAAAGAAAGAAAAAGGAATACATATCAAATGCACAACCAGATGATGTTTAGGTACAGTGGTTTCAGAAAAGCGAGTAAATAAAACCTAAGCACTAGACATAATATGGAGACAGATATTATCCTGTATAGTTATCTAACAATAGTAAACATGAATACTGTCTCTTATATTATTCTCCATTAAACCTGAATAAATTAGTCACAGGTTCCAAATGTGACAGTAGCAACCAGACATTTTAAAAGGTATTAAAGTAGTACAGCCTGAAAATGACTGTAGGCAGAACCACATTACGGGCATAAGCACAGTGAGTCAGTTCTCCAAAACATTAGCTATGTATGATATGAATCCCTAATAACTGGATCTACCCAGAAGAAAATCAAATCATATTTATTCACATTGTGCAAACCAGTCTCAAATAGTTTGCTGTGAAGATTTCAAGCAAATGTCCCATTTTCTTGGTTTTTTTTTTTTTTTTTTTACATGATCATGCATGTAGATCTAAAAATGCTACAGTTCTATGGGAAGGAATTATGACATTATTTTACTATAAGAGAAGTTTTATTGTATTCAATTAGCATGAAAACCCCCAAGCTCCTGAAACAGTTTATTTTAGCTAATTTTATTTTTAAATCAACTTAAAAGAATTATTTTTATTTACTAAAGTAATTCTTTCTTCATAGGACATTCATGAATTAACTTAGGAAACAAGTCTAAAAGGCACTTGAGATGGACCTAACAAAGCTAACTGATCGGGTAGCACAATCCCTACTTTACAGATGGGGTGCTGAGGCACAGAGAAATCAGGTTTTGATCCAGACAAGCACTTAAGCATGTGCTTGAAGTTCAGCATGTTGAGTTGTTCCATTAAACGCAACAGGATTACTCACATACTGAACTTTAAGCACATGCTTAAGCACTTTCCTGAATCAGCTCCGGGGACTTGCCCAAGGTCAGACAGGACATCTGTGGCAGAGCAGAGAACTGAACTTTAAATTCACTGAGTTTCAGTCTTGTGCATATAACCACAAGAACATCCTTCCTCTATAAAGTTGCTGACAGCAATGGAGTTGAACTGGTGTTTAGTAACGGTGGGAATTTCTTTAGACAAGGCTTCAGAGATGAGATACCAGGTTAAATGAGCCAACAGTCTGATCTGGTATTCTCACTGATATCTATTACATTCAAGACATTAGTGTGTACTGTGGGGACACATTTGCAAATTACTATTCTGAAGCATTGCAAAGCTGCTCCGTGTCTGACTTGAGGGTGGCAGTAGAATACTTCAAAGGAATGCTAGCCTGCTTTGCAATCAAAGAGAGAGATTTTGAGTTTATCAACAAAGTGAATCCTCAAAAAAGCTGTTTTTATTAAGCTCCCATCAGAACAAAAAGGATTTTCAACCTTTAAAGGATTTCATTGAGTACAAACCTTGAGTTTACATTTTCCTCAACTGATTCATAGTTTTAAACTAAATAGGCCAAATAACAGTTGAATAGAAGGCTTACTTTTGGAACTATGATGAGATAAAGTACTACTGACGACTCCACCGCCAATGCTAGTCTTGCACCTAGCAGTACATAATTCAGTATTATTTTAAAAAGTACTGTCTCAGTCATTGTTCAATAGATTACAGTAATACAGGTATGGCTCAAGGTCTCTCTTTTGAAAATACCTTTTAAGAATTTGCAACTGAGCCGTATAAAATTCTGCCAAGAAGTGAAACATTTTTAAAATAAAAAAAGTGTAAAACAAAACATCTATTGGTCCATTTTGAGGACCAGCATAATTCTTAACATACATTCTAGTTGCCAGAATTTTGAGAGCCATTTGTTCAACATGTGTGCATTCTCCTAAGTGTTTTTTTGGACCAACAACGACATTTGATTTAGAAAAAAAATCACTAAACTTAAGTTTGGGAATATTCCATTCGATTGTTTACAATATTTGTTAACCATTCTTCTAAGGAGGTCCTGCTCCAGGAGTGACTACTCTTCCAATGTCTATATGCTAAGGAGTGCCTGGTTTGGCACCAGAGACCATAATGATTTCCTTACACTCAAGTTCAGGCCAAAGGACGGTCTGGAGAGTGTTCCCATGACCAGAGATAACAGGATTTTCCCAGTTGAAGCCCATTTGTTCTTCCTGCTGTCCCATTGCTTTTATGTCCAGTGGAGCCATGCTTAAACAGGTCTAAATGAGTTAAACTCCTTCCATTAAATGAGGAAATATGGAGTAATGAAGCCTCTTCCATTACAACTGGAGATGCCTTCCTATCTGGCCCGCTTTAACGCAGCTCCCTATATTACATAGAGATGGGACAGGAGGGGCTATTCGTAGAAAACAAATGGAAGAAAAACAGAGAAGAAACAAGGATGAAATAAACCATGTGGGAGGGGGGAAAGAAAAAAAAACGGAATAACCATCCTGACAAAGAGAACATTTTGTGGCAGACACACACAGACAGACAGGACTACATCCAGAAAAGCCAACTGAATAAATTAAATAAACTGAACATAAAAGACAAAAAGAAAAAGTGTGTGAGAGAGATGGAAGGATGTTCTTTATTTGGGCAATGAAATACCTCCAGATTGCAGATTTAGGTTTCAAAATCCCTATCAAGTGAACAGTGTTTCCCATGGCACTTAATGCACCAGTGCAGCGACCCCTAAATTATTTATGCCATGTATGTGAGATTTGTGGATTTAGCATCATAAAATTTACTTGCTCCTGAATATCCTTACTATATTTTTGCTTTAGAGTTAAATCATGGGTTTGAGTATTTGTAAAAAAGTTATTTATCTGTCTCCTGTTTGTTTCCATTTAGTCCACTGGACACAGGAAAAACATGTTCACCAAACAGTTATTAATCCCTCCTCTTGGTAATCTTTAGTGGAAAATAGACACACTAATGTGTGTATAATACATCCAGAAATTTCAGATCTAAAAAAAAAAAAAAAAAAAAGTATGTGTTTGATGTATAAGTGTTCCATATGCTATAGGTCTGCTTTAGTCCTGTGGTCAATAACTGTGTTTACAAATGTGATAATAGTGTACAATATGCATTTTTCATAACTCTTTGTACTTGTTGTTTTCAATTATTTTTCTAATTTATTTGTGCCTCTCCAGGCAACACTGCAAATCAGATACATATAGCGAGACAAATTCTTCCCAGTTTGCACCCCACTGGCATAATTGCATGGGGTGATAAGTCAAGACAGAATTTGTCCTACTGTGTTCAATTGGAAACATACTTTACGGTCAGTTTTAAAGTGACCATAACCTGGCCTCTTTTCTCTTCTCACCCTCCCCGCCCCCCACCCAAATCAGTTTTTCACCCAACAATTAACTACAGGTCCAAATGTTTGTATTCAGATTCCTAATTACCAGATTCATCATTTTAATCAAGTAGCTAAGATACTATGAACTGCTAGCATTTGTGCTTAAAATTAATTGCACTTGCAGTTCTGCTCCCTAAGTGGAGGCTTATTTAAAAAAAAAAATCAGGCTCAATACCTATTAACTATCATAGTGAGGTATGAAAGACCCTTTACAGTTCTTGGCTAAGATGCTAAGCATTGTACTACATAGAGCAAAACCACAGAATTTATTAACCCAGAACTCTGGAGCAACCATCAGCTCTACATAAGTAATTAGTCTCATCCTATGGCTGCTTCTCCTGCCATCTCTCAGTGCAGCCTCATTAAGCCTAATATTTCCCTCATGCTCATCTTTATCACATTGTTCTGATAATAGTTTCATCATTCTTGGAGCTACTCAGAAAAGCATTACACATCTAAGACCCAGAGTACAATCATTACAACAGAGATTCAAGTGCTGCTCATATATAATTCAAATGTATTGGGTTTGAATTAGCTGATTATTCATAAAATCTGGTCTCTTTAGCACAAAGGGATGAGCCATGCTCAGAAATGTAATCTGCACTACTGTTAAACATCAGAAAAATCTTTAAAACATGTCATTTTAGAGTACAATGTGAATTCAGTTTTTCAAACGTATATCCTGCTGCTTAAAGGGACATAGTGAGGATACAAATCCTGGGGTAAATTAATTCACATTAAATGAACAAGATAGGTGATGGTACCTGATGGTAAAAGAAATTTTAAACATTTAATTAACCTCCACCATTTATGGTCACTTGGTGAAATCACTTCTCTTTGAACAAAGCAAGAGTAAGGCGGCTTCACATAGGAAACTCACTGCAGGGGATAAAATCCATTATCCACCTCCCTCTACTGCGGGGAGGGTTTCTCTGAAACTAGAGCTTCTACTCAGCTGTTCCTGGCCACTAGGATCCAAGCAGTTGAAGATCCAGTGCTCCCTCATTGAAGCCTGACCCTAGCTTTCCTTCAAGATTCGCCTAGTCAGCGCATTGCATGAAGACTCCTCTCCAAGGCTCTAGGAGGTACAGAGGTCCCCCTGTACAACTGCTCTGCTTGTGCTCCATCTGCTCTCTCATGTACACACTGCATGCATACAACCCCATGGGGGGGGGGGGGCTTAAGTGGTGTGGAGGGGATTTCATGGACCTTCTGCAACTATGTGAATTTCACTTATGTTTATTATGGGCCTGATCCTGCATGAAGCTGAGCAACTCTGGGAACAGCTGTGTTCTTCCAGCTCCCACAGACTTCAATAGAATTTGAACAATTCCAGAAGCTGTTCAGCTGCTTACATGATGAAGCCTTATTTACATTTCACTTAGCTTGGATAGTCACATTAGACTAGCCAGTTTCACTCTCATTATACTAGCAGAGTGTTACAATGTTGGGGTTAAAAGTTATATTCGGGATTGTCTTTTAATTCAGAGAAATATTTTCTGCTGCTATTAGTTCATATACTTTTTTAAAAAACAAAAGTCTCAACTATCTGACAGCGTTCTTTTAAAATGAATCTCTCAGGTAAGTGCAAACTACCAGAAGCTCCTAAGAAAACGGTGAATACAGCTTTGCAAAAATTACCAAATTCATTAATGTTGTATGTACTAAACTGAAGGTTTTAAGTTAGACTACAGCGCCTAATTAGCACAAATTCTGTGGCTATTTATTACTATATGCAATTACTACAATTGAAATGATCTATGTCTGCTAAAATATATCAACATATTTCTGCTTGGGAATTTTCTTTTTAAAAAGTCTTTCCTGAAAACAAAAAAGCAAGGCTTTGGGGATCAAAAAATTTTGTGTTAATTTAGTGGCAGTGCTAAGATAATAAACCGGGTCAGCACATATTGATCATGATATAACTAAACTACACACAGCAAATGTTTTCTCACTGAGTCATCTATCCAGCAAAAACAATTCCAATGATTATGGAACATTTCTTCATCACACATTGTCCCATAGGACATATCAGGCATTTTTAAATAACACATTCCTGTAATTATTATTTTTATTGCAATAATGCTCAAAGGTCCCAACAGCACCCAAACAAGCACCTAGGAAAACGTGGGGTGAAATGCTGGCCCCACTAAAGTCATTGTCAAAGTTCCTGTCAACTTCAATGGAGCTAGAATTTCACCCATTGAGCCAAGAGATTAAAAAATGGTCTGAAAATCAGCACAGAAAAAGGTATAATGCAGTCGGTTATATGCAATTTAGTATTATGCAAATCTAAATTATATACATTTGTCAAAATATCATCTATTTTAATTGACTGAAGTAATATTTTAATCTTCTGTACATTATATAGAAATCCCATATAAGGAAAATGGACTATTACCAGAGTCAAAATCTGGCTATTACTACAGCCCAGAGTTTGTGATTATACAGTAAAAATGATTTATGTATTACCATGCATAATGCTCAGCTACGGGCTGAGTCAGCACTTCCATTAGAAAGTTTCCAGGTTTTAAAGTTTTAAGAGGATTTAACTCACCGGCAAAACTTGGTGTTCAAATTTCTGCCTTGGAGTAAATTATTTTTATCTGAAGTCCAGAAATATCAGCTTTCCCATTTTTTAAATTCCAACAGCAATTTTTAAATTCAGTTCAGAAGCCAATTTTTTAAAAAACAAATACATATAAAACTGTGATTTTAGAAGTAATACACAGTGTTGTTGGAGCTGTGTTGGTCCCAGGGTATCAAAGAGACAAGGAGGTTTGTACAATATATTACCACCTTAGGCCCAACTCCACGGTGGTACTTAGGTGCCTAAATCTCAGTTTAGACACACCACTGAGATCCACAGAACTCCTGCCCAGCTGCTACCTAACACTTTAGTAGCCTCAACTCACTCGGCACCTAAGTTTTTAGGGTAAAAGTTTCCTAAGCACCTAGCTTTCTGCACACAGCCATCCCGACATAGAGTGGGGTAGCAATTTCCTGCCTAAGCTGTCCAAAGTCAAACTGTCCAGTGTGATCCATGAACTGGGAGAAGATAGGCAGAGGAGTGCCATGCCACCTTTGTGGCCTGATCTAGTGGCTTCTCAGCATGCCTACCGGATTGAGTCCCATTCAAAATCTGGCTAGAGCAGGAGGTTCTGGTGCTGCCCACCTCATAACTGTTAGCCCAGTGATTAGAGCAAGCACCTGGGATGTAGGAGACAAAAGTTTAATTCCCCCCTCGGTCTCCTGTGTCTCAGGAGGGTGCTCTAACCACTGAGCTAGGGAATAATCTGATGCGGGGCAGGGGGCTTCTTCAATCTCTCCTGAAGTTGTTCCACTTTGGATAAATACTATGGGGAGAGGGAGAGTGTCTATAGCCTGGTGGTTAAGGCATCCACCTGGGAGATGGAAGACCCAGGATCCAGTCCTCCTGTTCCAGTGACTAAGTATTTATCCACAGTGGAACAGCTTGAACAGGAGAGACTGAGGGAACTCCCACATCAGACCGCTCCGTGGTTAGAGCATTCTTCTGAGAGGTGGGACAACCCTGTTCAAATTCTTTCTACCCCTCTGGTGGGGGAGGGGGAGAAGGAACTTGGGTCTTCCACACCTCAGATGATTTCTCTAACCACTGGGTTATAAGGTGGGTGCCTCCTCCTCCTCTGACCATTTTGTGTGGCGCGAGGCAGGTCCCTATCTCATTCTCACCAGAAACATCTTAGGCACCAAAGCTGCTCAACTCCAGGAGAGGTGTTTCCAGGTATGGTTCGCAAGCAGAAATAGGGGCCTCCCTGCAGCCCTGATTTAGGTGCTTATCTCTGTGAGTGAGGTGGGGTTTAGGACATACACTCCTCGCTATCTTAGGCAGCTACTCACCTAGCATACTGACTTTTGGGGATCGCGTTCTTAGGTGCCCATCTCTCTCCTGGACATTGTATATAGAGCCTTGGTGCCCAACTCACGCTTTGTGGCTCACTTTGTTGTTCCAGTGATTTTCTAGGCACCTAATAGTTAGGCATTGTGATGCTCAGTGTTGCAATGCCTAGTCCCATTGTGGGTCTGAGCATTAGCAACTAGCTTTCTTTTATTAACAGGATTATTGACCGTACAAATTATTTTCTTACCTATGAAGTTAAGGAGAGAATGTCAGATATATATGAAAAGGGAAAACTTTCTGGCTGAGTCCAGACAATATAGGTTATAATGGCCTGATGTAAAGCCTACTGAAGTCAGTGGAAAGATTATTGGTTTTTAATGGGCTTTGGATCTGGTCTCTAGTTAAAAGTAAATACACATACTGATATACAAAAAAACCCAACAACAAATCACTGATATAACTTTCAATCAGTTCGTCCCACTTGCTCCATTATTCTCAAGTGATTCGGCTGCTAAACCTTATACTGGCAGTAATTCCATTTTTGTTCACTCTTTTGTTATTGTCTGTGGTGGGTATTTGTTTTTGCAAAACAGCCTTAGATATTACATTTTCAGGATAGGTACTATGTGTGTCTATGAGCTAGTGTCCAGAACTATTTCATAAAGATGTTTATTTATACACTTAAATGTATGCTGACCTGACAGAGGATCTGAAATAACTTCAGATTCATTCTAAGTGTGAATCCCTGACCCCATTGAAATCAATGGCAAAACTCCCAATGACTTCAAAGGGGCCATGACCCTAAATTTGTACAGCCTTTAAAACTCAGTTTTGGACAGAAATTTCTGCAATTTAAGTCTGATTCCTGCAAATGCAGATGGGTCTGAAAAATGAATTGGTGTAATATGGCTCTAAGCAGACAATTTCCTAAAACCTCTGTAGAATTTAAGTGCCCATTATATTAATATTTTGTTCCTTTGTTCTTTTAGTACAGGCTACATTAATATGTGGCTTTGCAAAACTATTAGGATGACAAATCTTGACCATCCCTCACTCCAATATGTATGTGCTAAAATAGGACCAAGCAATGCAAATTTTCCCATCTGGTGCATGCATTTGTATAATATTTGTTTTAAACAGTTGTCAGCTATCACAACATCACAAGCATTCAAAGAATCTTAAAAAATACAGAAGCATCTTGCCACTCAACCCAGTGTTTGATATTCAGCAGCATGCAGCTAACCTTTGTGTTTCCCCTTTTTCTCCTTTCTCGTGCTGCCAGTTTGACAGCTTGCAGCTGCTGCCTTGGTTTTTTTAGTCGATTTTGGAGCTTGAGCATCTGCTACCACCTTTACATCTTCCTGCTCGGCCTCCTGAACTGCTTGAGAGATTCAGGGCACGCACCAAAAAGAAAAAGAGAGAGAGAGAGAGAGGAAAACAAGAGAGAGAATGAAATGAGAACTCTGTGAAGCACAGAAAAGAATGCAAGTGCAGCAGAGTTTAAGGTTTGGCTGACATCTTTGTGCAGAGAGGAAATTAAACTAAACAAGCAATTGCAGAGCTACAATGGAATTTAAATTGGCAGATCTGTTAAGGCTGGGGTTTTTTTTTAACCTTGTTTCATCTCCTCCCATTCTTCCCCCTCCTACAATGTATTGGTTGCTATGCATTAGGCCCAAAATACCACCACAGATGCTACTATGTTGCTGAGCCGCTGTAAGCGGCACATTTCCCTGTAGTAAAGCTCTGTCAGTGCTGATCACTGATCAAGCCCCATGAGCCAGCTCAATAATATAAGATAATGATAGCTGGGTTTTCCCCCCCTCCCATAGTTCTCAGTGCCTTAAGTATACGGCTAACTCCTGCAAAAGCATCATCTGGAGTTTAACTTCAAAAAACTTACTTCTTATATTAAAATTCACAGCACAATCAACTTTGGCAAGAAAGGCCCTTTAATGTATAGACACTTAATATATCCATTTAAAGTTAAAAAAAAATTGCTCTGACTTTATAAGGGCTGCATATTAATTCATTCTATAGAAATCTCAATGGAACAAGCATTCATTGTGAAAGCCAGCATAATCATATGATTGCAGTGACTTTCAAAGTAATAAAGATTTTATATTTATTATACAGTGCTGCCAGAGGACTGTATTTACTTACACACACACACACACACACACACACACACCCCAGTTTATTCTTCTAGCTAGAATGAGCCTTTAAATGAAATAAAGTGATTTTTTTGTTAAAGTGGCTTTGTGATACTTTTCAGGTTTTGCACACTTATTTAAAGCAATTATCTTCATGAACTACATACAAAGAAATGGTCAAGCCCTTCAGCCCCCAAATATACCAACACTGAGCAGTACAATAAGAACTTTAGGGGCTAGATCTTTAACTTTTGTGAACTGTCATCAACCAGGACCAGCTCTAGGTTTTTTGCCACCCCAAGCAAAAAAAATTTGGCTGCCCTCGCCCCTTTTTTTTGGTTTTTACACGTTTGCACATTGCAATGTTTTGTTTTGTTTTTGACTGTTTAAAATTTTAAAAAAATGAAAATAGAGAATTTGTAGTTAGTGAAATAAAACAATTTCCTACTAGTGTACTCATTTACTCACTGGGCCGGCCATGGAGTGAGCTGGGCTTTGTCTGCCTAGGCAGAGCTAGGGCTGCCTCTGCGCCGGAGGCCTTGGCATAGGCAGGACGTCAGCGCCAACCCCAGGGCTCATGTGGTCCGTGTGGGTCGGACCAAGTCACGCTGCTGGCGGGCTACCCAGCCTGGCTGTCACTGCCGAACAGCCAGAGAGGCCTGGAGCTGTGTGGGAGACACCGAACAGCTCTGCCTCCTGTCTCTCCTTCCCCGCGAGCACGCCCGGGGGGGGGAGGGGGTTGGCGCTGCCCTCTGGAGCTGGGCGTTGCAGCCCCATGCCGGCAGGAGCAAGTAGCGGGCGTTGGGGGTGGGGGGGGCGGGAAGGGGGCTGCCCAGTCCCTCCAGCCAGGGCACAATCACCTCCGCTCCCCCTGAGCCAATCCCAGTCTGAAGTGGCTGTAGCAGCCCTGCCCACAGTCCCACGTCTTGCTATGCAGCGCAGGGAGGGGAGGAGGCTCTGAGAGTAGGGCTGCGGCCTGGCTCCCACACTGGCAGCGGACCCCGGGGAGCCTGGCTTGTGGCAGCCTCAGCAACACCCCAGAATCCCGGGCGGTCACCCCGCGGCGTGGCCAGGGACAGAGCCAGCCAGGCGGGGGGCACCACCTGTAGCTCTCACATGGAGCAAGCTGGGGTGGCTGTGGGGTTGGGCTGCCGGGGTCCAGGGCAGAGCAGCCAGCGGCTGGTGATCGCAGGGCAGCGTGCCCGGGCCTCCCGCTTCCCGGGACCCCTGCGAGCCGGCCGCAGGCTCGGCCTGCGCAGCGGCACGAGTTCGGCTCAGCCCAGGCTGCCGCTCCCCTCCCCTACCCAGGCAGGAGGTGGCACAGGGGGGAGGAGGAGGCAGAGGCGGAGACAAGCCAAGGAGGAGCCCGCAGCCGGCGCTGGAGGAGCAGCCCACCCGGCCGCCAGGTTCCGCTGCCACCCCCTGCGCTCCGTGACCAGGGCAGGGCCGCGCTACCGGCTCCTGCCTGAGGGGAGCTGGCCGCTGCCCGTGGGAGAGCGGCAGGGACACGCTCCCCACTGAGCCAGCTCCCTCTGCCCCGCTGCACAGCCCCGGCGGCACCCGGTCAGAGAACAACAGGACACTCAGGATCCAGCCCAGGACACTGCCTCAGATCGGAGCTGGGGCCCCAGCATTATGCTGCCCCTGATAATTTGCCACCCCAAGCACCTGCTTGTTTTGGTGGTGCCTAGAGCTGCCCCTGTCATCAACGGAGGTACGACCTAAGAATATAAAATGGCCATAGATTAGGCCAATGGTCCATTTAGCCCAGTATCATGTCTTCCAATAGTGGCCAATACCAGGTGCTTCAGAGGGAATGAACAGAACAGTAGGGTTGGCAGGCGTCCAGTTTTCAACTGGAACACCAGGTCGCAAAGGGACCCTGGCGACTCCAGTCAACACCACTGACCAGGCTGCTAAAAGTCTGTCAGTGGTGCAGCGGGGCTAAGGCAGGCTCCCTGCCCTGGCTCCGTGTAGCTCCCAGAAGCAGCCGATATGTCCCTGCGGCCTCTAGGCACAGGGGCAGCCAGGGAGGTTCCGTGCACTGCCCCCACCCCTAGTGCCGGCTCCGCAGCTCCCTTTGGCCAGGAAAAGTGGCCAATAGGAGTTGCGAGGCTGGTGCCTGGAGCCCACACTCCTCACCCCCACCCCCTGCCCCAGCCCTCAGATCCCTCCTGCACCCCAAACCCCTCATCCATGGCCCCACCCCAGATCCCACACCCCCAGCCAGAGTATACACCCCCTCGCACACCTCAACCTGCTGCCCCCGCCCTGAACCCCCTCCCACACTCTGAACCCCTCAGCCCCAGCCCAGAGACCCCTCCTGAACCACAAGCCACTCATTTCTGGCCCCACTCTGGGGGGGCCAGAATCTGCACCCCCAGCCGGAGCCCGCACCCCAACCCCCTGCCCCAGCCCAATGAAAGTGAGTGAGGGTGGGGGAGAGCGAGCAATGGAGGGGGGAGAATGTAGTGAATAGGGGCAGGGCCTCAGAGAAGGGGCGGGGCAAGGGGGTTCAGTTTTGTGTGATCAGAAAGTTGGCAATCCCAAGAACAGGTATTCATCAAGTGACCCATCCCTTTTTGCCCATTCCCAATTTCTGTCAAACAGAGGCTAGGGACACTTCAGAGACACTTTACATCTGCAGAGAATCTGACCCTAGAGCTGCACAGAATCCACCCCACAGGACATGGATCCCATACCACGCCACTTTTTTTTTTAAGGCGCAGATTGCCATTATTATGCACTCACGTGCACCAGAAACAAACAAAAAAATTCTTTCAGGATAAAAAGCTACATATGGCAAGGAATCTAGAGGAAAGAACTGGCTTGCTCACAAGATCATTTAAATATCATTGGCAAACCCCAAAAGCTCAGTAAACAGATAAGGCCCAATGATACTTGTGGCCCAGTAGTCTCTATCATAGAAGATGTAAACCAGTGGTTCTCAGCCTGATTGGCTTGCGGTCAATCAGCACATAGCTGCGGCCCATGTGGCATCCTCAGAGCCATACAGCTAGTATACATATTGTGTGGCTGCAGCCCACATAACACACAGAGAGATGCACAATGGTAAATAGGTTGAGAACCACTGAGGTAAACACTCTCCAAATTCACGAGTTATGGGACAAGTCCACTATGTACTAAATACTGGATTCCTAATACATAAGAACATATAAGAATATAAGAACATAAGAACGGCCGTACTGGGTCAGACCAAAGGTCCATCTAGCCCAGTATCCTGTCTACCGACAGTGGCCAATGCCAGGTGCCCCAGAGGGCGTGAACCTAACAGGTAATGATCAAATGATCTCTCTCTTGCCATCCATCTCCACACTCTGACAAACAGAGTCTAGGGACACCATTCCTTACCCATCTGACTAATAGCCATTAATGGACTTAACCTCCATGAATTTATCCAATTCTCTTTTAAACCCTGTTATAGTCCTAGCCTTCACAACTTCCTCAGGTAAGGAGTTCCACAAGTTGACTGTGCGCTGTGTGAAGAAGAATTCCTTTTATTTGTTTTAAACCTGCTGCCTATTAAAATTTCATTTGGTGACCCCTAGGTCTTGTATTATGGGATAAGTAAATAACTTTTCCTTATCTACTTTCTCCACATCACTCATGATTTTATATACTTCTATCATATCCCCCCTTGGTCTCCTCTTTTCCAAGCTGAAAAGTCCTAACCTCTTTAATCTCTCCTCATATGGGACCCATTCCAAACCCCTAATCATTTTAGTTGCCCTTCTCTGAACCTTTTCTAGTGCCAGTATATCTTTTTTGAGATGAGGAGACCACATCTGTACACAGTATTCAAGATGTGGGCGTACCATCGATTTATATAAGGGCAATAATATATTCTCTGTCTTATTCTCTATCTCCTTTTTAATGATTCCCAACATCCTGTTTGCTTTTTTGACCACCTATGCACACTGCGTGGACATCTTCAGAGAACTATCCACAATGATTCCAAGATCTTTTTCCTGATTTGTTGTAGCTAAATTAGCCCCCATCATATTGTATGTATAGTTGGGGTTATTTTTTCCAACGTGCATTACTTTACATTTATCCACATTAAATTTCATTTGCCATTTTGTTGCCCAATCACATAGTTTTGTGAGATCTTTTTGAAGTTCTTCACAGTCTGCTTTGGTCTTAACTATCTTGAGCAGTTTAGTATCATCTGCAAACTTTGCCACCTCACTTTTTACCCCTTTCTCCAGATCATTTATGAATAAGTTGAATAGGATTGGTCCTAGGACTGACCCTTGGGGAACACCACTAGTTACCCCTCTCCATTCTGAGAATTTACCATTAATTCCTACCCTTTGTTCCCTGTCTTTTAACCAGTTCTCAATCCATGAAAGGATCTTCCCTTTTATCCCATGACAACTTAATTTATGTAAGAGCCTTTGGTGAGGGACCTTGTCAAAGACTTTCTGGAAATCTAAGTACACTATGTCCACTGGATCCCCCTGGTCCACATGTTTGTTGACCCCTTCAAAGAACTCTAATAGATTAGTAAGACACAATTTCCCTTTACAGAAACCATGTTGACTTTTGCCCAACAATTTATGTTCTTCTATGTGTCTGACAATTTTATTCTTTACTATTGTTTCGACTAATTTGCCCGGTACCGATGTTAGACTTACCGGTCTGTAATTGCCAGGATCACCTCTAGAGCCCTTTTTAAATATTGGTGTTACATTAGCTATCTTCCAGTCGTTGGGTACAGAAGCCGATTTAAAGGACAGGTTACAAACCCTAGTTAATAGTTCCGCAATTTCACATTTGAGTTCTTTTAGAACTCTTGGTGAATGCCATCTCGTCCCGGTGACTTGTTAATGTTAAGTTTATCAATTAATTCCAAAACCTCCTCTAGTGACACTTCAATCTGTGACAGTTCCTCAGATTTGTCACCTACAAAAGCCGGTTTTGGAATCTCCCTAACATTCTCAGCCGTGAAGACTGAAGCAAAGAATTAATTTAGTTTCTTCGCAATGACTTTATAGTCTTTAAGCGCTCCTTTTGTATCTCGATCATCGAGGGGCCCCACTGGTTGTTTAGCAGGCTTCCTGCTTCCGATGTACTTAAAAAACATTTTGTCATTACCTTTTGAGTTTTTGGCTAGCTGGTCTTCAAACTCCTCTTTGGCTTTTCTTATTACATTTTTACACTTGGCAGTGTTTATGCTCCTTTCTATTTACCTCAGTAGGATTTGACTTCCACTTTTTAAAGGAAGTCTTTTTATCTCTCACTGCTTTTTTTACATGGTTGTTAAGCCATGGTGGCTCTTTTTTAGTTCTTTTACTGTGTTTCTTAATTTGAGGTATACATTTAAGTTGGGCCTCTATTATGGTGTCTTTAAAAAGCGCCCATGCAGCTTGAAGGGATTTCACTTTAGTCACTGTACCTTTTAATTTCTGTTTAACTAACCCCCTCATTTTTGCATAGTTCCCCTTTCTGAAATTAAATGGCACAGTGTTGGGCTGTTGGGATGATCTTCCCACCACAGGGATGTTAAATGTTATTATATTATGGTCACTATTTCCAAGTGGTCCTGTTATAGTTACCTCTTGGATCAGCTCCTGCGCTCCACTCAGGACTAAATCTAGAGTTGCCTCTTCCCTTGTGGGTTCCTGTACCAGCTGCTCCAAGAAGCAGTCATTTAAAGTATCGAGAAATTTTGTCTCTGCATTTCGTCCTGAGGTGACATGTTCCCAGTCAATATGGGGATAATTGAAATCCCCCACTATTATTGAGTTCTTAATTTTGATAGCCTAATTTCCCTTAGCATTTCATCATCACTATCACTGTCCTGGTCAGGTGGTCGATAATAGATCCCTAATGTTATATTCTTATTAGAGCATGAAATTACTATACATAGAGATTCTATGGAACATGTGGATTCATTTAAGATTTTTACTTCATTTGATTCTACATTTTCTTTCACATATAGTGCCACTCCCCCCTCTGCACGACCTGTTCTGTCCTTCTGATATATTTTGTACCCCGGAATGATTGTGTCCCATTGATTGTCCTCAGTCCACCAGGTTTCTGTGATACCTATTATATCAGGGATCAGCAACCTTTCAGAAGTGGTGTGCCGAGTCATCATTTATTCACTCTAATGTAAGGTTTCGCGTGCCAGTAATACATTTTAGTGTTTTTAGAAGGTCTCTTTCTATAAGTCTATAATATATAACTAAACTATTGTTATATGTAAAGTAAATAAGGTTTTTAAAATGTTTAAGAAGCTTCATTTAAAATTAATTTAAAATGCCCCCGGACCGGTGGCCAGGACCAGGGCAGTGTGAGTGCCACTGAAAATCAGCTCGTGTGCCGCCTTCGGCACACATGCCATAGGTTGCCTACCCCTGTATTATATCAATATCCTCCTTTATCACGAGGCACTCTAGTTCACCCATCTTATTATTTAGACTTCTAGCATTTGTGTACAAGCACTTTAAAAACTTGTCACTGTTTATTTGTCTGCCCTTTTCTGATGTGTCCGATTCTTTATGTGAATGTTTCTCATCTGATCTGGCCCCTACATTATCCTCTTCCATCCTCTGCTCCCGACTAGAACCTAGAGAATCTCTATCAATAGACTCTCCTCTAAGAGAAGTCCCTGTCCGATCCACGTGCTCCTCTGCAGCAGTCGGCTTTCCCCCATCTCCTAGTTTAAAAACTGCTCTGCAATCTTTTTAATGTTAAGTGCCAGCAGTCTGGTTCCACTTTGGTTTAGGTGGAGTCCATCCTTCCTGTATAGGCTCCCCCTATCCCTAAAGTTTCCCCAATTCCTAATGAATCTAAACCCTTCCTCTCTACACCATCGTCTCATCCACGCATTGAGACTCTGAAGCTCTGCCTGCCTACCTGGCCCTGTGCGTGGAACTGGAAGCATTTCTGAGAATGCCACCATAGAGGTTCTGGATTTCAGTCTCTTCCCTATCAGCCTAAATTTGGCCTCCAGGACATCTCTCCTACCCTTCCCTATGTCATTGGTACCTACATGTACCACAACCATCGGCTCCTCCCCAGCACAACACATAAGTCTATCTAGATGCCTCGAGAGATCCGCAACCTTCGCACCAGGCAGGCAAGTCACCATACGGTTTTCCCGGTCATCACAAACCCAGCTATCTATGTTTCTAATATGAGCAGTTCTACTGACTTCAGTGAGAATCCTCACATGAGTAAGGCAAGATGAGCATCCAACCTGTATAAAAATCATTTGCAAACTCACATCTCCTCTCCTGCAACACACAAGTCTATAAATAGTCTTAAATTTACAAAACACCGTGGATTAACTGCTTTCTTTCTTTTACTAGAGAGACCTTTGTTAACGCACTTGTACATAACAGACGCATGAAATCTGCAGAAGTCAGATGATGATCAGATGGGCCAATGGGGCTGTTTTACCCCAACTCCTCATTCCACTTACAGTCTTTAGCAAATGACTAATACTAGTCATAAGCTCACTGGCTGCAATCCCTTTGCAAAACATTACAGAACACTGTGGATAATGCATGAGACAGAACAGAGGCAGCGACCACTCCATCCCTCAGGGAGGATGGCAAGATTAATGTGAAAGGCAGCACATTAGGCTCTGTTTCTCCAGTCATGAAGGCCTCTGACTAACCAGGGCAGCAAAGAGCCCTGCTGTGAATAAACTTTAAAACAGTTGAATTTACATATCCAGTAATTCTGATCTAAATTTGCAGCTCTCTCTCTCCTTTTTTAAATTAGGGAGAGTTTTTTTTCTGGTTTTGTTTCTTTCATGATGCTGATGATCTAGTTTGTAGAATTCAGTATTTTCCTAACAAGTGAGTAAATGACCTACATTCACTGACTAGCCAGGTCTCTACATCCATTCTAATACTTTGTTTAATATGCCCATCCATTCAGATCAAACACCATTGAAGGAGTCTAAAATGTGGCTTAATCAAAATGGGATGGAATGTTCTGATATTACTAACTGAAAATTTAAAAACAAAAACTTTTTAGGACCAACTACTTGCCATCATGTCAGCTATCCTTTGACCTAACTAATCTGAAGTTAAATAATTATTAGTGTGGATTGCAGCTGCATTAATTAGTTTTGAAAAGCTGGCACATAAATTTCAGCAGTAGATGCCTGAATATTAACAAAGAGGTGTAACCTCCTCAAGGAAGGATTTGAAAGATTTCCACCATTTTATGCTCAAGGCCATGGAGCACTCAGTTTAGTTGCCATCTTGAATACACATCATCAGACTGGACCTGATAAAGATGGGACAATCAAGTGCAAGTGGCGGAGATAATAAAATGAGATTTAAAGGCACACCAATACCCAGCAGCAGCAACTGGATAATTGAAACAATACCACGTACGTTTACTATCTCAATTGAAACTAACCAACACACACAATGTAGTGAATATTAAATACCCACAGAGAACTCTTCTGGATCAGTGCATGGAGTTAAGAAAAAGCTTGTAAAGATTATTTGAATAATGAATACATTTGAAGAATTTGCAATCTGCTCGAAAAAACAGCACAAACGGGAAAAGGGGCTAAACAGCTAGATAAATTATTCATTGCAAATTATCCACTCAGCTTTACTAGGCAACCATTCAGTCCATTTATCAAAGTTCTCACACTTCTCATTTCATGACAAGTGAAAGTAGAATGAGTATCGAGCAAAGAAAATTAAGCAACAGTTTAATAGATGCACTGGCTTTTGCCTACTCGTTGGATGTGCTCTCATGTATCTCCATAAAAATGGCTTGGCACCTTTCTTTGTAATTTCTTGGCTCTTGAGAATGTTGCTATTTATTTGGACAGTGATCCACTATAATTTTATCTGATCTATTTTAAAATTGTTCCAACATAGCTTAAAATATAACTTTTTAAGTAGTTTACAAGGCATGGGATGTTCCTAGAGTTACATGAACTCTCTAGTGAAGTAAAGATAGGTAAAAATGATAAATTTCATTGAAAAAAATCAGCAATTTTCACCAGTTTTGTAGAAGGCCTGTAAAACTGAATGACTGAAGTGATGCCCAAAAGTCCCAGTTAGGATTAGGGTCCCAGTGTCAAGGTGCTGTTCAAACACTTGGCAAGACATAGTCTCTTCCCCAAAAGATTAGTCTAAGGCCCCTGCAACTGGTAGCGAGCAGGCAGATTGCTGTGCCTGCACAGAACATCACTGAATTCAATAGGGCTTCATGTGGGAAAAAACTACTATTTAAATTGCTGCAGGAGTCTCTCTTTAGTGATTCAAAGAGAGAGCACAGCTCCTCATAAACTGAGCATAACTCCTTGTAGAAATGCCCCAATATGTCAAGTACAAGAACCAAAACTATGACTATTTTGCAGATAATGCCAGGTTTAACTCCATTGCAATCTGAGATATCCTATTTTTAAACACAAATATTACTTGAAGCCCAGAGGTCTACATTGGATTTTTCAGTCAAATAAGTCCTCAACTCTACAATGTAGGAACCCAATTGTGTGATGCAATCCATGTGGGTGTATTTCTGCACTTGAGCAGATCACAGTGTAGGAGCCCAGGAAGTTACAGGATTCTGTTTGTCCCTGATATATTTAAAGAATTTCTTCCTACCATCCTTAAACCTACTGGCCATAGATCTTTTTATTGCTACCGTTAGCTTCCCTTACTAATTGCCTGTATTTCCTAACGGTTGATTTGTACTCATTGCTATCAACTGCCCCGTTTTTACATTTGTTAGGTATTGGGTTTTTTAACTAGAGGAATTAGAAATGCTCACTTATGAAAACAAATCTGATATACCTGGTATTACTGAAACCTGGTGGGATGAGTCACATGACTGGAATGTTAAAACCACTGGATATAACTTATTTAGAAAAGAAAAAGTGGGCAGAAGGGGATCGGGATGGCACTCTCTGGCTACATCTACGCTTGGAGCTAGGCGTGTGATTCCCAGCTTGTGCAGACATACTCTCACTAGCGCCCATCGAGCTAGCAGGCCAGCGATAGTAGCATAGCTGGTGTAGCACAGACAGTGGCGAGTGGCAGCACGGGCTAGTCGTGCTGAGTACAAACCCACCTGAACCCAAGGGTACGAACTCAGCCCAGCTAGCCCGTGCCGCTACTCACAGCTGCCCATGTTCTCTGTCTAAATTCCTCTTTTCTAGTGCACTAGCTTGCTTGAGAGCTAGAGCAAATATGTCTACGTGAGTTGGTAATCATACCCCCAGCTCCAAGTGTAGACATACCCTGTATCTAAGATACTGTTACTTTAGCGTTGTTGACAATTTAGAAAAAACAGATCTGGAATGCTTATGGATCAATGTACTAACTAGTAAATCACAAGATGGGGCACTGGGAAGTTTTCTGTTACATATCACGTCAGACAAGAGAACAGAATGAGCAACTCTTCAAACATCTATCTACAATCTGTTGGGTTTTTTAAAAAACTGCATTAGCATGGGGGATTTCAATCTGGGCGACATATGCTGGAGGTCTCATGCTGCCATTTATAAGACACCCGTGGAGTTTCTAAAAATTATTATAATCTTCTAACACAAAATTCTCCCACACCTCATTAAGAGGTAAGGCAGCACTCCAAGTATCAAGAGTATGATCTAATGCAGAGAACATATTCCCTGCTTTCTCCCTAAAAAAGAACAAACACCTCGGACTGAAGTCAACAGAAAACAGGATCCAAACCACTAATTTTGCTGAACATGCACAAATGTTTTTAAAATGAATGATTAAATGATGTCACCTTAAAATTTGACAGTTTGCCATTCAATGGAAAACTCTCTCTCTCTCATCATTTATCGTACCAGAACAGAATGATACATCAAATTTAACAATCCAGAGTTATGACTTGTGATCAGAAATCTGTTTGGCACAAAATACAGACATTTAGCCCTGCTGCCAAATGTCAAAGAGAAAGTATGCAGTGTTGCTGTAGCCGTGTTGGTCCCAGGATATTAGTGAGAGAAGGCTGGTGAGGTAATATCTATTAGTGGAAAGCCCCATCCCACTCCACCTGTCTTTCTCCCCAGCCCTTCCTTCCCTCCCCCGCCCCATGACTGGAGGGGTATGTGCTAACTACTTATGCTAAGCAATCTGTTCCACCTTGTATTTAGCTGTGACACTCTCTGTACCTTTCCTAGACCTGAAGAGCTCTGTGTAAGCTCAAAAGCTTTTCTCTCTCACCAACAGAAATTGGTCAAAAAAAAAAAAATTACTTCACCCACATTGTTTCTCTAATATCCTGGGACTGACACAGATACAACAACACTGCATACAACGAAAGAGAAAGTAATTTTTCTATCTTGTACATGGTTAATCTAAACTTCTAAATCAAAAGTTGTTGTGAAGTTACTTGAAGGAGAATTTTATTGTGTTTTTAATTGAAAACATTTTAATTTCAAACATACAAAAGCCACATCTGTAAAAAAGTAACATTAATAAAAGCAGACTTTGCCTTGTTCAGATTCTAGCCTCTCAAAATTGTGAAAAAAGGAATTTGTCCCAAGTGGAAATTCACCATTTTCACAGGAAAAAAAGGATACCTTCTTGCCTATGAAAATTGCCTTTCATTTTTGCAGAAAGTTTAAGGGAGCAGTAGAAAAGGTCAGTTCTTTATAACTCTGTGAAATAATTATTCTACATCAGCCTAAGTCTGGTTACTAAGTTAACATAAATCTGGGATCAAATAAAGATGTTTTAAATCACAACTGTTGCTCTACATTTCTGTGTACAGACCTCCAGTCCTGTACCTGTGGCAAATTCACATTGGCTTCAATAGATGCAGAACTGGGCTCAGCATGATAGTTACAAAAATAAATGAATGTATTTACCATGTTTCAGTAAATCCTATATTAAAAAATCAATTACTGCAATAAAGGCAAATATTGTATGTATGTAAATATGAACTTTTTGTCTATCTCCCCACTTTACTTAAATCGGTGGCAATATTCCAGGAACACACATCAGATATTTGCAATACTTTAAACAGCCTGAAAAGAAGAGTGTACATCAAGGAATTTTGCTATCACACATTTGTAGGGGCTTATGATTTTGTCCAATTCTGTAGAAAATTTGTAGCAATATGTGATGTGGAGATACCTGAAAATAAGCCAGCAGATGTGACCTAGATGTTCCAGAATTATGAGCACGATTTAGGAAGTAAACATTTTAAACTAACCACTAACAATATGCCGTACAAGGATATTAAGTGGAAACAAACATGGAGAGGGGAAAAAAGTAGTAAATAAATGGCCTTTTCTGGGCAGAAATTATTCTTATGAATTATGTTATTTTTTTGATATATATTTTCTTCTATAATGATGTAAACAACGAGAAAAACAATACTGCTGAAAATTATTAAGCAGTTATTTATAATGATGAACGATGGAATTTTTATCTGATTATTTGGGACATATTAGGATTATTCACAAGATGAAAGGCCTGATTCAAAGCTCATTGAAGTCAATAGAAAGAATCCCATTGACATGAATAGTATATGGATCAGGCGCAAAATGATCTGTTTGCCCGGAATTTAAACTACTTTTAAAACTTGATATTAGTACCAAAAGGGCATTGACCTGTCATTATACTCATCTTTTGTATCAATATTTTCTATCCCCTCCATCTATTTATTTTCCCCTAGACACATCTTCAAAATCTCACCAAGAATCCCTGTTTGTTTATGTCTTCTGATTGACCTACACACACGAACCGATTCCATAATATCAAATACATCTACAATGTTTTGAAACAAAAGGTAATATTGTAATTTCTTCCAAACAGTAGCACAAAACAAAACTCCTCTTTCATTCAAGGGTCCCATTTGTAGATCATCAGTCTACAAGTACTGTTGTTAAATACACCTCTACCCCGATATAACGCTGTCCTCAGGAGCCAAAAAATCTTACCGCGTTATAGGTGAAACCGCGATATATCAAACTTGCTTTGATCCACCAGAGTGCACAGCCCGCCCCCCCCTCCCCCCGGAGCACTGCTTTACCGCATTATATCCGAATTCATGTTATATCGGGTCGCGTTATATCGGGATAGAGGTGTATAAGCTTTATATTTCAGTAATAGTTTTAAGATCTGTACTAGGGCCAGATGGATCTGAAATGGTCCATCCACAATGGCTATCTAATGTGGAAATAATGCAGTTGCTAGACTGTTAGAAGTAGAAGCTCAACTCAATACTCAAGGGGAAAAGGTTCTATCAGTGTTGTTATTGTTCCTTACTAATTGTTTAGCTCAATTCAGTCACTTTATGGACTGGCACATTGCTGTTAGAAGCCCTCACTTTACCTGAAGTTTTCCTTTTCCTAACAATTATTGTTGCTTTCTGAAGTTATCCTATAGTATTAATTGCTACCAATGCTAATATGGTAATTGAATGAAAGATGAAAAACATGTAATTCTATATGGGATTACAGATGGGCTCAGGGACACACCACCTTTCAGTCCTATGCCAAAAGTCACTGGAGACTGAAAAATAATTACCAGCTACTGAGTTTATGGTGACATATGCAAATTGAGTTTTATAGTCTCAGTCCATTTCCTGAATGGAGAGGTGTCATCACCCATGTCACTAAGGGTACTAATGGGGTTTCTCACTGGCAGTTTTAACACACACCAAGAAATGAATGGGCATAACAAACTGGCCTCTCACCTCCATGTTAAGAGTTTAACCATATCATTTTGTTAATATCTAGGGAAGTCTACATGGCTGCTAGCAATGCTCTTTTCCATTCTATAGGTAAAGACTTTCAGAGCTGTCATTCCAGTACCTTTCACCAGCACTAGATTCACTCATATATTATAATGTATTTAAAAAACAAAAACAAAACAAAACAAAAAACTAACCCTTGGGCTGCTCTATCTTATGCTGAGGGTTACATTAGCCCCAACTCCAGAATCTATAGGTGCAAAAGTAAAGTCAAGTCACCTTTGTCCCACTCTCTCAGTCCAGCCCTTAACTGGGACCGGAGTCTCAGATCTACTCTCACCTTCCTTAAATTCCATCCCGAATGTAACAAGACATTCCTGCAAAAAAATGTAGGAATGGAAGAGAACTTGATAGATCATCAAGTCCAGTCCCCTACACTGAGGCAGGACTAAATATTATCTAGACCAGCCCTGACAAGTGTTTCTCTATCCTGTTCTTAAAAACCTCCAACAATGAAGATTCCACAACCTGCCTCGGTAATTTGTTCCAGTGCTTAACTACCCTGTTAGGAAGTTTTTCCTAAAGTCTAATCTAAATCTCCCTTGCTGCAATTAAAGCCCATTACTTCTTGTCCTGTCCTCAGTGGATAAGGAGAACAATTTATCACCTGCCCCTTTATAACAACCTTTTACGTACTTTATGTAAAAGTAATGTACTTTTACGTTATCATGTAGTCCCCCCCTCAGCCTTCCCTTCTCCAGAATAAACAAACCCACTTTTTTCAATCTTTCCTCGTAGGTCATGTTTTCTACACCTTTAATCATTTTGGCTGCTCTCCTCTGGGTTTTCTCCAATTTGCCCACATCTTTCCCAAACTAGACACAGTACTCCAATTGAGACCTTTTAAGTGCTGAGTAGACAGAAAGAAGTACTTCTTGTGTCTTGCTCACAACACTCCTGCTAATCCATCCCAGAATGATGTTCACTTTTTTTTGCAACAGTGTTACATTGTCGACTCATTAAGTTTGTGATCCACTATAACCCCAGTTCCTTTTCTGCAATACTCCTTCCTAAGCAATCATTTCCCATTTTGTACTAGTGTAACTGATTATGCTTTCCTGAGTGTAGTACTCTGCATCTTAGGCCATTTCTACACTTACAAGCTTATGGGGGCACAGCTATACAGATACAGCTGTGCCGCTGTAAGAGCGGTCGTTTTGCCGCATTATGCTGACAGGAGAGAGCTCTTTCATTGACATAATAAAACCAGCTCAATGAGAGGTGGTAGCTATGTCAACAGGAGAGCACTTTTGCCTGCAAAACTTATGGCACTCAGGGTGGCAGGAAGGTTCACACCCCGAGCAACAAAAGTTTTCCTGACATAAGCGCTAGTGTAGACACGGCCTTAGAGAAACAAGGTGGGTGAGGTAATATCTTTTATTGGACCCACTTCTATTGGTGAAAGAGACAAGCATTTGAGCCACACAGAGCTCCTCTTCAGGTCTGGGAAAGGAACTCCCAGCAAAATGTGAGATGGAACAGATTGTTTAGCATGAGTAGTTAGCACATATTGTAAGGTACCATTCAAGAAACCATTGTAGAGTGGCCAATTAACAACTCTGCAATCATAGGACAAAAAGAGGGAGTTAGTGGGTTACAGATTGTTGCAACAAGCCATAAATCCAGTGTCTCTGTTCAGTCCATGATTTTTGGTGTCTAGCAGAGCAATGAATTTAAGCTCCCAGGCTCATCTTTGGAAAGCATTGTGCAAGGTTTCCTTTGAGGATGAGGACTGATAGGTCAAATCAGTCCTTATTAAATTTCATCCTATTTATTTCAGACCATGTCTCCAGTTTGTCAAGATCATTTTGAATTCTAATCCTGTCCTCCAAAGGGTTTGCCACCCCTTCCAGCTTGGTGTTGTCCACAAACTTTATAAGTGTATTTTCTATGCCATTATCCAAATCATTTATGAAGATATTGAATAAAACTGTATACAGGACAGATCTCTGCAGAACCCCACTCAATATGAACATCCAGCTTGACTACTCTCAGAGTATGGTTTTCCAATTGGTTGTGCACCCAAGGTTTGTGAAGGCTATATTCCCTACTTTGCTTATGAGAAGATCATGTGGGACTGTATCAAAAACCTTACTAAAGTTGAGACGTATCACATCTACTGCTCCCGCTTACCCACAAAGCTTGTTACATGGTCAAAGAAGGACATTAGGTTGGTTTGACATGATTTGTTTTTGACAAATCCATGTTGACAGTTCCTGATCACCTTGTTATCATCTAGGTGTTTACAAACTGACTGACTGATTATTTGGTCCATTCTCTTTCTGGGTACCGGTTCAGATGACTGGTCTATAATTTTCTGGGTTGTCCCTATTCTCCTTTTTATAGATGTGTACTATATTTGCCCTTTTCCAGTTTGCTGGGATCTCCAGTCCTCCACGAGCTCTCAAAGATAAACACTAATGGCTCAGAGATCTCTTCAGCCAGTTCCTTAAGTATACAGGAAGTATTTTGACAGGCCCTGCCAAACTGAAGACATCTAACTCGTCTAAGTAATTCTTAACTTATTCTTTCCCTATTTTAGTTTAAGATTATAGATTAAGCTTAGATTAGCAGTAATCATTCTGCAACTCCCTGCAGAATTCCAACACCAGCTAAGGATTGTCTATAAAAGGAAACTGCACAGCTATAGCAGAAGAAGATATTCTACTATAGCTATTACTGAATAGCTCTTTGTATGAACGCTATACTGGAACAAAAGTAGATTTACTCTGCAATAAAGATTTGTTTATTCCAGAATAAAGTGTTGACATGGGGAGCTATTCTGGAATAGCCATAGCTGAATAGATTATTCCACTATAGCTATGCCGTCAATTTCCCAGTGTAGACAAGCTCCAATATGATGGGAAGAAAGAATCGTGTTATCCTGTTCCTGACCTTGCATTATAAATACACCCCATAATTTAATCACCCAGCCTTCCAACAGGGGCAGGCTTAATTTTACTCATCAAATTAAACATTCCTGTGTTACGCCTTCCTATAGCTTATAGACAGGAATTTTACAAGGAAAAAAATGTGGGGAGGTAGATGTGGAGACACCGTCTTTGTGCAGTGCTTGCGACATAGGAATGAATCTCACACACCCGCTCAGACATGCAGTACAGTTTATGCACTAGGACACCAGTTCCCAAAAGAGTCATTTTAAAGCACACCCATAACAGAAACAAGTGAATGGGGAAGAGCAGAACAGTTCTTTAGATACAGCCCAGCTGTCTCATGCATCCAACACTCCCACATACCAAAGTTTTCATTGGATATGAATACTGTAGTTAAAAATGGCCAACCCAAATATGCCCCACACAGCAGCTGAATCCTGACACCACCAACCATACTCCTGAAGAAAAATACAACAAAAAAGAACACTTCTGTAGTTCTCACAATGTTTTCAAGAATAATATTCCCGAGAGAGGATTTTACAAAGGAACAAACCACTTTATTGGGTAATGAAATGCTGTTAAGTTGAGGCTTCTGATAAATGCGCAAACAGTTTATTACCTGGAGAGTTATCCCCAGAAGTTTACAAACCAAACGCAGAATGTGAGAAAATATAGCTATATATTATTAATGCATTTTCAGTACTATGCTATTCTGCCCATCTTATTTACTTGTACTACGTCAGATGTAAAAAGAACCTCATTTAATGGTTTACATGGCATTGTAAAATATAGTGTCTTGCTTCTTTATCAGGGTTTGAAAGTCTGTGCTGCCCACTGACATCCTTTGGTGGTAGGGTTGGAGAGAGAATTTAAAAGAAAGTAATTTGAGGCTAAGAAGTGAATAATTGTTCCAAGGAATGACCTGAGTGAAAAAACTTTGATGTGATGTGATATGAAGGGCCAAATTCTGCCTTAACTAACACCCCAGGCAACCTCACTGATGTCAGAAGGGTTGCCCAGGGTGCAAGCACTTGCAGGATTTAATGTAGTATAAATAAGGATTTCACTACTGTTTGTGAGATGATGTCTGGTTTCTCTGGGCTGTAGCTGACTTGAAATCCTTGTTATTTAAGTTTACAATAAAGGTGGCTTAGAAGGTAATTGCTGCTGTGTATCATAAAATAACATTTCATAGGACAGGGTTTTGCGCCTCTGATTAGCTGTTACGATGAGAAAAGTAAAAGGAAATTTTCTATCTCCTGTAGCTAACTACCAAAGAAAACATTTTCTTAAAAGTCTGTACAAAATCAACTTCCTAGACAGCATGGGGAAAAAATTAGTCTCTCTTTTGATATGTTTTTTTTCTCTGATTATGAGAGAAAATAATGTGTTTTTCCCCCCTTCATCTGAAATCAGATCTATCGCTTGAACATCTTTCAGAAGCATGGTTAAAAGAGGTTTACTATTCAAAAACCCTTATTCATAGTTGATGCATTATGGAACTTCTATGAATAAATTCCACAGAAAAGAAAAAAAAATTCACTCACAATTTGTGAGTAGCGTGGATACCTGCATTTCACGTAGCCCCTCAGAGTATTATGGTACACTACCATATTTTATCTTTGTACAAAACATTCAACAACTTCCTTTCACATATTGAAATCAGATTTAAAGGGAGAGTGTAAAGTATGGAGATTACAGTTTATTAAATGGAAAGCAAGGATGACATCATACTGAAAGTTTTCCCTGTCAAAAAAGTTCATTTTAAAGTTATGATAGTGGTTACTTTGGCATTCTGCATAATTATCATTTTCATCCCCAAACACAGCTGAGCTAAGCTTTCAGGTATTCATTTAAAAGATTACATTCTTGTTCCCATCTTCACTTCATTTTTCAACAAAATAACAGGACTAGGGTGACCAGATGTCCCGATTTTATAGGGACAATCCCGATTTTTGGGTCTTTTTCTTATATAGGCTCCTTTAACTCCCCACCCCCGTCCTGATTTTTCACACTTGCTGTCTTGTCACACTAAACAGGACCTCTAGCAGTAAACATGCACTCTATAGATGATGTCAATATACCATGAAAAATGGTGCTGCTGTTGCTGTTAAGATACGATTCAACCAACGGCGCTTGTTCCTCTGAATGTTTCATTCTTCGGGTTCTTGTGCGGCTGTCTACATTGGACTGAACCATTAGTGGCTCCTGGCGTTTTTTTTTCTGCTTCTGTTCTAGCAATGCTCGCTGGGGGAAATACAAAGAAAAGTACTTTACTATTAGAATAAATGCCACTTTTCTAGGGGAGTCTGTGTGCACATAACTTCTGTTCTGCAAACTGTGCTTAACTGAATGTTAATTGAACGTCATACTGTAGAATTTCCAGTAAATCACAACAGATATCCTTACATCTTCTGCAATGGCAGTCCACCTTGTATGCTATTTTCAAGTGCCAAGAACACAGTCTAATAGGACATTGGGATGCCAGGCCATAGAAAACCTTTCTAAAACGCTACTGAAAGTACCAAACAGGTCAAATAGATATTTCTGAGCAGTCTACTGGCTGTCAGAGCTGGATAAAAAACAACATCTTTTGGGAAGCCAACGATGTGGGAGCACTGTGAATTAATATGATAACCAAGAGCATGAGGCATGAAAACACTGATTTATGTTTATGTAAATCAAGAAAAGATCATCTGTAAACTAGAATCAAGTGACAAGACTGAACACAAGCCCAGTGTAACAATGATACATGCTGAATTTTAATTATACACCCTATTTTCAATTTCAATTCTCATTTACACCAGGTGAAAAGCAGATATTAACTGCTAGAAGGCAGAGGATTGTCTTTACGATTGCATAAGTCTCTCCCTCCAGATGTTTCTAAGTTTAGAATGTGATGGAAGCTGTGATAAATGAGGGGAGGTAGCTCCCTTTTATGGACACCCAGCCAGTCAGTAGCTATAGAATCCTCCTTAGCAGCTGTACCCTAATTGCCTTAACTGTAAAGGGTTAACAGAAGCTTAACCTGAGTTGGCACCTAACCAGGGAACCAATAGGGAGGCTGTACCCTTTCAAATTGGAAAAACTGCTGTGTGTGTGTGTGTGGGGGGGGGAGGTTCTTTGTCTCTCGGGCTGGAGAGCGGGGAAGGCAGCAACAAGCTGTAAGCTTTAAGCCAGGTATGGGAAATCATCAGCATCATACCTAGAAACTCCTCATTTGGAACCCCAGATATGTAAGTTGCCCAGGAAAAGTTAAGACAGATGCAATTAGGAACCTTTTTGGTTGTTTTGGTTTGTGGATTCCTCTGTGCTAACCCCATGTGCTTTTGTTTTGCTTGTTACCATTAAGCTGAACCCCAATAAAGTTATTTTTGGTGTTTAATCCCTAAAGCCTGAGTTTTCAAATGTGTTTCTTTTTTTAAATAAAATTTACCTTTTTTTAAAGAATCCTTTGATTCCAAAGTCCTTAGACAAGGGATTGGTCTGTGCTCACATTGCTAAGGCAACTGGTTGGTATTTTATTCTCAAGTCTCCCCAGGAAAGGGGGTGAAGAAGCTTGAGGGGATATTTTGGGGGGATAGGGATTCCAAGTGAACCTTCCCTGAATATTTGTGAAAATCACATATTCTAAGGAACTATTAATACCTCTGGAGTTGTAGGAAAAAGAGGGGGACTAGTGGGTTACTGATTGTTGTAATAAACTATAAATCCAGTGTCTTTATTAAGACCAGGATTTTTAGTGCCTAGCAAAGATATGAATTTAAGTTCCCAGAGGTGTTAACAGGCCACTTCACCTTCAATTGTCCCTTAGAATGTGTGTTAACTACTTATGCTAAACAATCTGATCCACCTTATATTTAGCTGTGACACTCTGAGTACCTTTCCCAAGCCTGAAGAAGAGCTCTGTGTAGCTCGGAAGCTTGTCTCTTTTGCCAACAGAAGCTGGTCCAATAAAAGATATCACCTCATCCATCTTGTCTCTCTAATATCCTGGGAACAGCATGGCTATAACAACATTGCAATCAGAGGCAAGATGGCATAGATATAAAGTATTTGATATTGAAAATGGGGCACAGACTGAAAGACCCTAACCCTAACCTTTTGGGTGTGGAGTGGACATTACAGTGGAAGCAAAGGTAACAGAAGATCAAGTTTGATACATAAAAGCATGTTGAAAGAGAGCCAGAGGTTCTTCGAAAGGGGGCCAAACGGAAATTAAAGACAAGGGGTGAAACCCTAACTCCACCAAAGTCAATGGTAAAATTCCCTTTGACCTTAGTGGTTATGTCTACACTGCAATTAAAACCCCACAGCTGGCCTGAGCCTCAGGCTCCCAGGGCTCAGGCTCAGGGGCTGTTTAATTGTGGTGTAGACGTTCGGGCTCGGGCTGGAACCTGGGATCTACGACCCTGCAAGGTGGAAGAGTCCAAGAGCTTGGGTTGCAGCCCGAGCCTGAATGTCTACACCACAATTAAACCGCTCCTGAGCCTGAGCCCTGGGAGCCTGAGTTACTTGGCACAGGCCAGCCACAGTGGGGACAAGATTTCACTCAAGGTCTTCAGAATGAGTGTTTATGTAGGCCATTTAAGAATGTGGTAGAAAGATAAACAACACAGCACATGACTTAATGACTTAGGCCTGGTCTACACGGGGGGGGGGGGTGAATCGATCTAACTTACGCAACTTCAGCTACGTGAATAATGTAGCTGAAGTCGACATACTTAGACCTACTCACCGCGGTGTCTTCACTGCAGTGAGTCGACTGCTGCTGCTCCCCCGTCAACTGCCTGCACCTCTCACGGCGGTGGAGTACAGTAACTCCTCACTTAAAGTCGGCCTGGTTAACGTTGTTTCTTTGTTGATCAATTAGGGAACATGCTTGTTTAAAGTTGTGCAATGCTCCTTTATAACGTCGTTTGGCAGCCGCCTGCTTTGTCCGCGGCTTGCAGGAAGAGCAGCCCGTTGTAGCTAGCTGGTGGGGGCTTGTAACCAGGGTGGAACGGCAGCCCCCCTATCAGCTCCCTGTTCCCCTAAGTTCCCTGTGCAGTAGCCATCCAGCAGTACCAATTGCTGGCAGTTCAGCTGTCCCTCCCCCAACTGCCATGTGCTGCTCCTGCCCTCTGCCTTGGAGCTGGTCCCCAAGACTCCTGCTTGCTGTGCGGGTGGGGGGGGGAGAAGAAGGGGGCTAATGTCAGGGTGTCTCCCTCCCCACTGCTCCTGTACCCCGCTTACCCCAATCTCCATAGAGCAGGGGGGACACACGACAGTGCTCAGGACGGAGGGAGCTTCCTGGCAGCAGCTGCATCTCAGTTTGTTGATTAACCTAACAAGGCAGTGTATTTAAGAGTGCGGTCAGCATACTTAAAGGGAAAATGCGCGTCTCTCTCACACTCACACACACACACACACACACACACACGGTGTGTGTCTCTGTCTGCCATGCTGTCTCCCCTCCCTCCATTCCTGATGCCTTGTAGAGTGTGAGGCTACATTAACAACAATGAGTTAACCCTTGAGGGCTCAGCCAATTGCTAGTTCATCATTTAGCAGTAAGGCATTCCCTGGGAAATATCCCATCCTCTGATTTCACCACTTCAACCAAGCTTCACAATCATCATTGTTGTGTACAATATTGAATTGTTTAAAACTATATATATATATATATATATATATATATATATACACACACACAGAGAGAGAGAGAGAGAGAGAGCGAGCATGTATACATATATAGTCTTTTGTCTGGCAAAAATAAAATTTCCCTGGAATCTAACGCCCCCTATTTACATTAATTCTTATGGGGAAATTGGATTCGCTTAACATCGTTTCGCTTAAAGTCGCATTTTTCAGGAACATAACTACAACGTTAAGTGAGGAGTTACTGTACAGGAGTCGACGGGAGAGAGCTCGGGGGTCGATTTATTGCATCTAGACTAGACGCGATAAATTGACCCCCGCTGATCCGGTGGATAGTATAGACATACCCTTAGAGTATTAAATCCTATCTGGCTGGGAATAAGGAGGAAAAATTCTGAAAACTGTGTGTTAATTCTCAGCTGTTGACACTCTTGCTAGTATCCTTGTGCTTTTCTTTTTTGTTTTTTCATGGTCTGCGAAAGGAATAATGCATTCTAAGTCATCATAATGCAACTCTAAGTCAACAAAAATGAAAACCACTCAAATCACAATAATAAGAAAAAGTCAACACTAATAGTAATCTTCACAATCCTTTCCTTTCCATCACTTAAGCATGTATAGCACACTCCAAAGGCCAGGGAACTAATATTTCAAGATGTAATTTTCTGGTAGGATACCTCGATCAGCTGTGTGTGCCAATGAAAGGAGGTCTCCATATTCCACAGTAATCCAATTAAGCAAGCCCTAACTTGTCAAAAGGAAATAGGCCGAAAGCAGACTCCAAGATCTCACCTGTCTGTCAAGCTTCTGTTGACGCAGATTGCTACCTTCATCATCTAAAACACTGCAAAGACAAAGAGAATTCATTAGAAAGTATTTGTCAGTCAACAGAACACCAAGTTGCAATTACTGGAGCCATATCTTGCAGGACTTATTCATGCAAAACTCCCATGGCATTCCACGGAAGTTTTGCCTAACTAAACCTGCACAAGCTGTCTCAAGAGAATTAAAAGCAACCCATGAAATATAAATAAAGTTCTGTGTATAATGTCTACATGCTACAAAGTTTAGATTCAGCCAGATCATAAAGGAACACAAATCCACAGTATTTCACAAGAGTCTTATGCCTGCAGTACAAACGCTTTGTTCTCGATTACCTTATAATAAAGATACTGAAATGTACAGCAGTGGGATGAGAGTGTAAATTTCTATATAAAGCACATACAATGGTAACGAGTTTGAGGAGCAGTTTAGCAAATCATCAGTATTTTAAATTGGCTTGAGAAAATGAATGGTATAAGCTTCTTCAGGTTGAGAACCAGAACTGTTTCTTTCCTGAAAATCTGAAGAATTATACTTACAAAGGGATTCTGATTTACTGTCTGCACTCAAAAAGTCAGAGATCTGCAATCCAAACAGTATTGTGTACTACCAATTATCATCATTTTCTCTCTGCTTCTAGGTGATTGTTCATTGTTGCTGGTTGGGGGATTAGCTCATGCCAGATTCAATCATTTTCATTAATTAGACGTTGGATGGAAATAAAGGAGAAACTTTCTTTGCATTACATTTGATAAAACTGTTAAATCCACCTTATTTTGGGGGGGGATGACGACAAGTTCTACATGCTGTAACAATATTATGACTAAAAATTTAAAGTAGATAAATAAATTCATAGATTTAATTAAATAGATGAATATAGACTACCAAAAAATACAAATATAACATGCTTTAAAATTGACTATATTAATTTGATTTCCACTTATAACACAAAAATGTGCATCCCATACTGTAGGCACCCTTGACAATTACAAGTACAGCACAAAGAGAGTCAAAACTGGTTTCTGCCCTTATGTGCATTTTAAAATAATTGGAAAGTGACATAATATTAGTTCAGCGTACTCTACATTTCTTAACTAGGATGCAGGCAGCATGGTATAGAGAGTTAAGTGGGAGACTTGAATATAGGAACAACCTTTGGGCTCTCACCCTCCAGAGAACAAAGAAATAAAGATGTGCGATGAAGCATGTAGCGTAACATCGGCCTTTTAGAAGATCTGCAGCAGGCATCGTTACATATACCTTATAAAAGGCTGATGTTACAAGATGCACAGTGAAGCAAGTTTCATATTAAGAAATGGAATTGTGTCTTAGAAGAATTACAGATATAAAAGTTTGTGGGTCTTTTGGGGAGATAATGCTAGCTGTGTTATATTTAGTATACCACCTACCAGCAACCCATGCAGCATTCCAGGCAATGAAGAGATAAATGGTTAGAATTTCAAAGCTCGTACCCCACATTAGAGGCATAAAAAATGGCCTCTGAAAAGTCTCTCCTCATCTCTGCAACCAGCTGTGCTACCAGTAAGATTTCCTCAAATGAAAAGTCTAAAGGCGAGACAGGGGCACTGATCTGGCCCTAGGCATCTAAGTGAACTTTACAACACTTGCAAATTTTGAGTGGGCGTCAGCTGGGGACATATCTGGGATATATCTGGGAAGATTCAGTCACGACTGCTGTTAAAAGAATCCTGTTTGAAACTTTTGCTCATAGGCACTGACCCCAAGGGTATACCAGGGCTAGAGCACCCATGGAAAAAAATTAGTGGGTGCTTAGCACCCACTAGCAGCCAAGCTTCCCTCTCTTCCCCGCAGCGCCTCCCATCTGCCAGCGGCCCCGCTGATCAACTCCTCCCCTTCCCTCACAGTGCCTCCCACCCGCCGCGATCAGCTGTTCCGTAGCATGCAGGAGGTGCTGGAGGGAGGGGGCGGAACTGGCTGGGAAGAGGTGGGGTAGGGGTTGAGCGGGGATGGGATGAGGTGGGGGGGGCTTGGAAGAAGAGGCGGAGTTGGGCAGGGGCATGCCTGGGGTGGAGCAGGGGACTTGAGCACCCCTGGGGCCCGGAGGCAGCCGGCGCTTGTGCTTTTACTGCCTCATTCCACAAAAGACAACATCCCAAGGGACAGTGAATGTTGTGAGTGCAAGAAAAGATAAATTTGTTTTTGTTACTTTAGTGAAAATTGTACTAGACCCATAAGGAAATGTGTCTAACTCTGAGAAAACATGGCACCATACAGATAATTCATTTTGTGAATCTGTGAGACTGAACAAGTGTTTCAGACATACCAGTCTGATAAATTACACTGCCCGTGTGAGAGAGGCTAAAAGAGGTGGGCATGTCAAACACGTCATAGTTATGTGTCATCTGTGGTTGTCAAATTCTAAAATAGCCTTAGGATCCCTGGCAAGAGGACCCTTCCTAATCACCAAACACCCTAGACGTATTATTTACTTAGCTATGCCAACTATTTATATCAGTTTCCTATTCTTATTTATTAAACACTGACAGCACAACCAGTGTGGGACAAGATACAGAAGATAACTTTGAGTGAGATTCTGTGCAGTGCCTCTAAAAAGCACAGTACAAAACTTGCAGTCCTGGAAATGAAAGGGGAAAGGTGCCATCAAGCCACATGACCTCCCAAATCATGGTAACTGCCCAGAATCCCATCAACACAAAGTACTATAGCACAACACCCTCCTAGTCTTCTCATATGCCCCTACCATGCACGCTCAACCCCTTCCAGGGCTTGCACTTGAGAGCCTACAGCTGTCCCATACAACTCATTTGTTGGGTAAAATTCTCCCCTGGCTGGCCACAGGGCTTTTACAGCCCCTGTACATTGCACAGGCGTGTACAGTGGCCATAGCAGGGGTGAAAATCTCACCCATATCCCTGTTCCAGGGAGCTTATGGTCTTGATGCTTTTCTCAAAAGAACCAAGCAATGTATTTATTTTCCAAAAGACACAGTGCACCAACAGCAAAGTTTGCTAGAGATTTTCAACAAAGTACCTACAACAAATAATAATTTGTACTTAGCATCTTTCTTTTGAGAAACTCAAAGCACATTATGAAAGGTACATAAATAGTATCCTCATGAGATTGTCTGCATTCTCCTGAGTATTTATTTTTCCGATAATACACATAACACGTCCCCAAAATATATTTTTGGACAAATGATTTTAGTGAAATGTGAGTATCAATCAATCCTAGTGCATCAACTAAAAATCCCCTCTTGAGATTTAAACTGAGTGCTTAAAAACTTAGATAACAGTCCAGAGTTTTAGAACTGCACAGGCAAAAATGCACCTGGAGAGGCCCAGAGAGGGTAAGTGACTTGCACAGTCACATCATTTGCAGATTTGGAAATAGAACTCTGTTTTCATGTCATCTCCTGCATTATACGTTAGACCATTCTGCCTCTCTCAGATGCTACAGCAAATGAGCTATAGACTTCATCATATACATTCCCATATAAACAGATTAATTATTATTGCAAACCATTATATTCCAGTAATATCCTGGTTTGTCTGTGATGCTAAGTATTGTACCATGGATATGGTGGCTAAACACTCAGGATCTAACTTCAGATTTTCTATAGCACACTTCATCATAATATCCAAGCAGGGCCCAGTGGTCAGAACAGAGGAGTAGATGGCTGGCCTCTTCAATTCCATTTTCAACTTTAGCTATGATTCATTGGGCTAAACAGGATAACTCCAGACTTTGTGTAAACAAGAGCAACTCCTACAGAAGTCTGGGCCAAAACCTACAGTGTTAAAAATGGTGGTTTAAATTACACAGTATGTAGGAACTGGTCAGAAAATGGATGTAATTTTCACTGATTTAGCATGCAATGGATTCAAAGCGACTGCCTTACATGCTGAATGGGGCCCAAAGTAATGAATCTCCAGCCAGGTGTTGTGACTATTGTGCTTTTTAAGACACTGCTTCATACCCTCTTCCTGTTGAATGAGATTATTTTTAGAATCTCCAAGTATATGCAGCCACAGCTGGGACTGAGAGCTGCTTGCCAACAATTTACGAAGCTCTTTTGCTTCTTCCATAGACCCTTCTCTGTGGCCTGATGGCTATTTTCTAAATTTCTGGGCTGTTTTCCACATTCCTTGTATAAATAAGTGTAAACTGCAAACCTTGTCCCTCGGGTTGTTTAAGCTTCAAACTGTCTCATTTAAATTGAACACTAGTCATCTTCTGTGAAACCAAGTCCTGTTGGAATGTGAACATGCCCAGAGGCGTAGCGAGTGCCCTCCGTACCCTCCGACCGGAGGGGGCCCCGCAAGGAAGGGGGCCCCTAAAAGTGGCAAAATAAATACCGCATTCCAGTTTCTGCATTGTAAGGGGCCCCGCCCAGACATATGTTCGGAGGGGGCCACGTTCTTTGTTACTACGGCCCTGAACATGCCAGCCTCCTCTTGGCCCCTTAGTTCACGCTCTGTGAAATGTGGACTGGAATACATCCTTCCCACCCTCCTTCAAAGGGGCAATGTGAGGCTTAACGTTTATAAAGAGTTTTGGAGAGTCAAATATGCAGGCATTAGAAAAATATTATTACTGTCCAAAGAATTCCTACAGCTCATTTTCAGACAATCCTCTATGCTACAGGACATCACTTAGGCTTTGCCTGGGCTAGGATTTAAAAATGTGATGTTAGAATGCATTAGCCAACAAGTTCTAATTAACAAGGTGGTACTAGACTTTTCAAACATGGCAGTGAATATGTTAAAATGTGCTAAGATGGTCAAATTAATGCCTATATTTTATCTCAACCAGTTTAGCACGTATGAAAGGCAGGGCACCTTATCTGCACTAGACTGTTCAGATGCGTTAGAACGTGTTAGCCAACACATTCTATATCACACCTTCAAATCCTTCCTAGTCTAGACACAGGGGTTTTATTCTTGAATAAGTACAGAATACCAACAACAGTGTCTGTGGGTGCATTCTGCCCTCGCTTAATGTCTGCGTATCTCCCAGTGAAGTCAATGATGAAAATGAGGGTAGAATTTAGCCTTCAGTGTTTTACTGTTATATTAGTAGGTCACCCTCAGCAGGAAATATAGTGTCCCATTATTATTTTCTAAGGGACAGCATTTACCCCTGGAGCAAATGGCTAATGACTGCTATTTCACATTCCCAAACGCCCCACAGGAGAAATTATAATGAGGCTCAATGACCCACCAGATATGTCATTGAAAGGACATTTGACATCTTAAAAATAGGTTTCTGGTGCCTGGATAACTCAGGTGGCACCTCCCTGTGCTGCCCTAAAATGCCTGCATGAAAATCCTGGGATGTGGCCTGTTACCAGCACTGAAGTGACAGATGTAGATGAAAACCCAGTATAAAGAGTTAGCAGAAGATCCTGCCACAACACTTAGCATCCCTGGCATACAGATGTACCCAGCCCTTAGTATCAAACTACAGAGGATTCTTTTCAACACCATTTTATGGGAGACAAGGAAGTTCAGAATCAGCAGTGGTACTTTCTTCCTTCCTAACCTGTGGGAGAAGCATAGTCCAGTAGCAGCATCCTCTACGTTTCCCAGTTCCCTCTGCAGACGGGGGAAATACAACCGTTTCATATTCTCCCTCCCAGCTTTGCGTGCAGAGGACCCAGTGACTTAGGGCAAATCTACACTACAAAATTAAGTCAACCTAAGTTAGGTCAACGTAAACTGCCTTACGTTGACCTAACTCTGTAGTGTAGACCAGGCCTAAGACTGTCACTAAACATAGTTGTGAATGAACAAGTGGACACAGTTTCACTGATCAGTGGTCACAATGATGAAGAGGGTCTGTGACTAAAAGCACAATACAATGGCAAAACTGATTGGAGTATTGTGGTGGGGCTGCTTTCAGAAAGTAGTTGCGTATAGAGTGAGGTTACTAGATTAAATCTGGCTGTACCTTTGACAAGTCAGAAAATCCTCATCAACACAAAGATAGTCAGATTTAGTAAGCCTTAATTAGGTACAAATTATTACAATAATTACATATATTAAACAGCTGAGAATTTTAAGGCAAATTAGAATGAGGATATGACAGACAACTCTTAGTGTTGATTAAAACCATATATTGGTAGCTATTTTTGCCAAATCCTAAACACAATCTATCAGAAAAGGCAATGATATGTTGTGTAAAGTACTGAAAGATTTATTGCAGTTTTGCTGCAATACAGTCCTAATTTAAATAAAGTTAAAGATTTAAAACTTATGTAGGTCAACTATTAGATAATTTTCCATACAGGATCTGTCCTGTACTCCTAGCTCAGGTACACTCCCCTTTCAGATAAGTAGGTATATGCCTTGTATAGGAGTCAAGATCATGCCGATAAGTCTATGCTTTAGAGATTTGCACTAAAGACCTGATCCAAAGCCCACTGAACCCAAAGAGAGTCTATTCATTGACTTAAATTGGGCACTGTATCAAGCCCTAAATTTAAAATGGATGACCTCCTATTTTAAATGAGTCATTTCATTTTAATATTTTCCTCCTCATTCACCGTGGTTGATTTAATATGTTTCACTACAATCTTTTGGCCAGACTACTATGTCTGATATCACTTCTTCAGCAATGCACGAAACATGCATGATAGGCCTGGTCTACACTACGAGTTTAGGTCGACTTTAGCAGCATTAAATCGAATTAAGCCTGGACACGTTCACACGACGAAGCCCTTTCTTTCGACTTAAAGGGCCCTTTACACCAGTTTCTTTACTCCACCTCCGACGAGGAGATTAGCGATAAAATCGGCCTTAGGGGGTCGGAATTGTGGTAGTGTGGACGGAATTCGACGTTATTGCCCTCCGGGAGCTATCCCACAGTGCTTCATTGTGACCGCTCTGGACAGCACTCTCAAGTCAGATGCACTGGCCAGGTAGACAGGAAAAGCCCCGTGAACGTTTGAATTTCATTTCCTGTTTGCGCAGCGTGGAGAGCACAGATGACCACGCAGAGCTCATCAGCACAGGTAACCGTGATGGAGTCCCAGGATCGCAAAAGAGCTCCAGCATGGACAGAACGGGAGGTACGGGATCTGCTCGCCATATGGGGAGATGAATCAGTGCTAGCTGAACTCCGTAGCAGTAAACGAAATGGCAAAATATTAGAAAAGGTCTCCAAGGCCATGAAGGACAGAGGCCATAAGAGGGACGCACAGCAGTGCCGCGTGAAAATTAAGGAGCTACGGCAAGCCTACCACAAAGCCAGAGAAGCAAATGGAAGGTCCGGGACAGAGCCGCAAACATGCCGCTTCTACGCGGAGCTGCATGCCATTCTAGGGGGTGCAGCCACCACTACCCCAACCGTGTGCTATGACTCCCTCACTGGAGAAACACACAGGGAAGCGGGTTCGGGGTACGAGGAAAATGAGGATGGAGATAATGTAGATAGCTCACAGCAGCAAGGAAGCGGAGAAACCGGTTTCCCCAACAGCCAGGATATGTTTATCACCCTGGACCTGGAACCAGTAACCCCTGAACTCACCCAAGGCGTGCTCCCAGACCCTGAGGGCACACAGGGGACCTCTGGTGAGTGTACCTTTGTAAATATTACACATGGTTTAAAAGCGTGTTTAATGATTAATGATTAATTTGCCCTGGCAATCGCGGCCAGTACAGCTACTGGAAAAGTCTGTTAACGTGTATGGGGATGGAGCGGAAATCCTCCAGGGACATCTCCAGAAAACTCTCCTGGATGTACTCCCAAAGCCTTTGCAAAAGGTTTCTGGGGAGGGCTGCCTTATCCCGTCCGCCATGGTAGGACACTTTACCACGCCAGGCCAGTAGCACGTAGTCTGGAATCATTGCATAACAAAAGCATGGCAGCGTATGGTCCCGGTGTTTGCTGGCATGCAGACAACATCCATTCCTTATCGCTCTTTGTTATCCTCAGGAGAGTGATATCATTCACGGTCACCTGGTTGAAATGGGGCGATTTTATTAAGGGAATATTCAGAGGTGCCCGTTCCTGCTCTGCTGAACAGAAATATTCCCCGCTGTTAGCCACGCGGTGGGGGGGAGGGGTGAAGTGATCATCCCAGAGAATTGGGTGTGGGGGGGGAGGGGAGTTAGTTGGGTTTGTGCTGCATGTTAACCCTGAAACCGCAGCCCCTCCTTTTACATTGCAAACCCATTTCAAATGGCCAACCCAACGGGTGCTTGGTATGGGAAATGAGAGCGCTACTGTTTGAAACCATTCCCACATGTTAAGAAGGTTAAAAAAGCCAAAAGACTGTGTCTTACCATGGTTGCCTGCAAGATGAAATCTGTGGCCTGGCACTGCGTGAGTGATCTCTCACACCAAACCGGCAGGCCCTCAATATAAGAGGAAAAATGCGACCTTGTAACGAAAGCACACGTGCTGTGTAATGTGAACAGCAAAATTTAACGTGAAAGAGTGTACCCATTGTTCTCTAGATTGTGTCTTTTTTAACCACCTCTCCCTTCTCCTCCACCAGCTGCAAATGTTTCTCCTTCACAGAGGCTAGTGAAGATTAGAAAGAGAAAAAGGAGGACGCGGGATGACATGTTCACAGAGCTCCAGATGTCCTCCCACGCTGACAGAGCACAGCAGAATGCGTGGAGGCAGTCAATGACTGATTACAGAAAAGCACAATATGAACGAGAGGAGAGGTGGCGTGCTGAATCGCGGGATGAACAGAACAAGTTGCGGGCTGAAGATGATAGGTGGCGTCAGCTTGCAGACAGAAGGCAAGAGTCGATGCTCCGGCTGCTGGAGCATCAAACTGATATGCTCCAGCGTATGGTTGAGCTGCAGGAAAGGCAGCAGGAGCAGAGACCGCCGCTACAGCCCCTGTGTAACCAACAGCCCTCCTCCCCAAGTTCCATAGCCTCCTCACCCAGACGCCCAAGAACACGGTGGGGGGGCCTCCGGCCACCCAGTCACTCCACCCCAGATGATTGCCCTAGCATCAGAAGGCTGGCCTTCAATAAGAGTTAAAGTTTTAAACTGCAGTGTGTCCTTTTCCTTCCCTCCTCCCCCACCCATCCCGGGCTATCCTGGCAATTATCCCCCTAGTTGTGTGATGAATTAATAAAGAATGCATGAATGTGAAGTAACAATGACTTTATTGCCTCTGCAAGTGGTGCTCGAAGGGGGGAGGGGAGGGGAGGGGAGGGTGGGGTGGTTGGTTTACAGGGAAGTAGAGTGAACCGGATGGGGGGGGCGGAGGGTTCATCAAGGAGAAACAAACAGAAGTTTCACACCGTAGCCTGGCCAGTCAAAAAACTCATTTTCAAAGCTTCTCTGATGCGCACCGCGCCCTGCTGTGCTCCTCTAACCGCCCTGATGTCTGGCTGCGCGTAATCAGCGGCCAGGCGATTTGCCTCAACCTCCCACCCCGCCATAAATGTCTCCCCCTTACTCTCACAGATATTGTGGAGCGCACAGCAAGCAGCAATAACAATGGGGATATTCTTTTCGCTAAGGTCTGAGCGAGTCAGTAAGCTGCGCCAGCGCGCTTTTAAACGTCCAAATGCACATTCCACCACCATTCGGCACTTGCTCAGCCTGTAGTTGAACAGGTCCTGACTCCTGTCCAGGCTGCCTGTGTACGGCTTCATGAGCCATGGCATTAAGGGGTAGGCTGGGTCCCCAAGGATCACGATAGGCATTTCAACATCCCCAACGGTTATTTTCTGGTCCGGGAAGAAAGTCCCTTCCTCCAGCTTTCGAACCAGACCAGAGTGCCTGAAGACACGAGCATCATGTACCTTTCCCGGCCATCCCACGTTGATGTTGGTGAAACGTCCCTTGTGATCCACCAGGGCTTGCAGCAGCATTGAAAAGTACCCCTTGCGGTTTATGTACTCGGTGGCTTGGTGCTCCGGTGACAAGATAAGGATATGGGTTCCATCTATCGCCCCACTACAGTTTGGGAATCCCATTGCAGCAAAGCCATCCACTATGGCCTGCATGTTTCCCAGAGTCACTACCCTTGATATCACCAGGTCTTTCATTGCCCTGGCAACTTGGATCACAGCAGCCCCCACAGTAGATTTGCCCACTCCAAATTGATTCCCGACTGACCGGTAGCTGTCTGGCGTTGCACGCTTCCACAGGGCTATCGCCACTCGCTTCTCAACTGTGAGGGCTGCTCTCATCCTGGTATTCTGGCGCTTCAGAGCAGGGGAAAGCAAGTCACAAAGTTCCATGAAAGTGCCCTTACGCATGCGAAAGTTTCGCAGCCACTGGGAATCGTCCCACACCTGCAACACGATGCGGTCCCACCAGTCTGTTTCCCGGGCCCAGAATCGGCGTTCCACGGCATGAACGTGCCCCAGGAACACAATGATTTCCACATTGCTGGGGCTTGTGCCTTGTGAGAGGTCTATGTCCATGTCAATTTCCTCATCACTCTCGTCGCCGCGCTGCAATCGCCTCCTCGGCTGGTCCTGGTTTTGCTTTGGCATGTCCTGGCTCTGCATATACTCCAGGACAATGCATGTGGTGTTCATAGTGCTCATAATTGCCGCGGTGATGTGAGCGGGCTCCATGATCCCAGTGCTAGCTATGGCGCCTGGTCTGAAAAAAGGCGCGAAACTAGTATCTGACGGACCAGGGGAAGGAGGGAGGGAGGGGCGAGTGACGACATGGCGTACAGGTACAGGGAATTAAAATCAACAAAGGTGGCTGTGCATCAGGGAGAAACACAAACAACTGTCACACAGAATGGCCCCCCCCAAAGATTGAACTCAAAACCCTGGGTTTAGCAGGCCGTTGATTTCACGGCAGGAGGGGGAAGCTAATGAATACAGAACAAATCTATTTTTTACATCTTAAGATGATGACATGCAGCATGACTGACAGCCCTCGGCATCTTCTGGGTGCTTGGCAGAAAATACTGGGCGCTTGGCAGTTAGTGTACTTAAGACTGATAGCCACTGCAGTATGACAACGATGGATACCAGTCGTAATATACTATCTACTGCCAAAAGGCAAGGGGCTGCTGCTGTGTAGCAATGTAGCCCCACGTCTGCCAGCCCCACGTCTGCCAGCACCCAGATCACCCTCGGCCTCTTCTGGGTGCTTAGCAGAAAATACTGGGCGCTTGGCAGAAAATAGCATACTACGACTGATAGCCATCATTGTCAAGACAGTTCAATAGGACTGAGCATGTCTGCCCAGGTGCCCATGATTGACAGCCACTGCAGTACGATGCCTATTGCATGATCTGCTGCTCAGGGAAGACTCTGCTAATGTGCGATGATCCAACTTGTAATAGGACGGTTACCAGTCGTAATACACCATCTACTGCCAAAAGGCAAAAGGCAAGGGGCTGGTGCAATGCAGCCCTACGGCTGCCAGCCCCACGGCTGCCAGCACCCAGATCGCCGATGAAGGCTACCAGTCTTGCTGCACCGTCTACCGCCAAAAGGCAGTTAGCTGCTGCTGCTGTGTAGCAATGCAGTCCCACGTCTGCCGGCACCCAGATGACATATGGTGACGGTGAGCTGAGCTGAGCGGGCTCCATGCTTGCCGTGGGATGTTGTCTGCACAGGTAACCCAGGTAAAAAGGCGCGAATCTATTGTCTGCCGTTGCTCTGACGGAGGGGGAGGGGCCTGACGACATGTACCCAGAACCCCCCGCGACACTGTTTTGCATCATTCGGGCATTGGAATCTCAACCCAGAATTCCAATGGGTGGCAGAGACTGCGGGAACTGTGGGATAGCTACCCATAGTGCAATGCTCCGGAAGTCGACGCTAGCCTCGGTACTGTGGACGCGGTCCGCCGACTAGAGCACTTAGAGCATTTTATGTGGGGACACACACAATCGGCTGTATACAACTGATTTCTATAAAACCAGCTTCTATAAATTCGACCTAATTTCGTAGTGTAGACATACCCATAGAAATGCCTCAGTGCAACACAGATAAAATTCATCACATTTTTTAAGTTCCGTATCATAACAAAGGTAAACAAACAAAAAATCAGTGATAATTTTATTATCATAGAATCATATACTTTAAGGTCAGAAGGGACCATTATGATCATCTAGTCTGACCTCCTGCACAACACAGGCCACAGAATCTCACCCACCCACTCCTGTATCAAACCCCTAACCTATGTCTGAGCTACTGAAGTCCTCAAATCGTGGTTTAAAGACTTCAAGGTGCAGAGAATCCACCAGCAAGTGACCCGTGCCCCAATCTGCAGAGGAAGGTGAAAAACCCCCAGGGCCTCTCCCAATCTGCCCTGGAGGAAAATTCCTTCCCGACCCCAAATATGGTGATCAGCTAAACCCTGAGCATGTGGGCAAGACTCACCAGCCAGACACCCAGGAAAGAATTCTCTGTAGTAACTCAGATCCCACCCCATCTAACATCCCATCACAGGCCATTGGGCATATTTACTGCTAATAGTCAAAGATCAATTAATTGCCAAAATTAGGCTATCCCATCATACCATCCCCTCCATAAACTTATCAAGCTTAATCTTGAAGCCATATATGTCTTTTGCCCCCACTGCTCCCCTTGGAAGACTGTTCCAGAACTTCACTCCCTCTGATGGTTAGAAACCTTTGTCTAATTTCAAGTCTAAACTTCCTGATGGCCAGTTTATATCCAGTTTATATCCATTTCTTCTTGTGTCCTCATTGGTAATGAGCTTAAATAATTCCTTTCCCTCCCTGGTATTTGTTATATCCTTGGGGGCAACAGTTTTAGGAAGAAATCACTGGGACACAGAGAGCTGTGAACCTTGGAGCAGCCATTTATTGCTACAGACAGAACTAACCAAAAGCCAGCCCAAACAGGCTGGGCTATCCCCTAATAATTCGCCTTCATAAACCTTTGAAACTCCTGAGAGACGAACTGCGGTCCTTTGTCACTCACAAGTTGTTCTGGCAGACCGAAATGACTAAAGAGTCCTCGTAGTTTTTGGATAGTACTCTCTGCAGTAGTGGACTGCATAATAGAGACTTCTGGCCATTTAGAATGGGCATCTACCACCACCAAGAACATGCTTCCTTCAAGGGGGCCAGCGAAGTCAACGTGAATACGTTGCCACGGGTTTTCAGGCCAGTCCCATGGATGTAGGGGTGCCCACTGGGGTGCATTCCTCACACGCCTTCTCTTCAATAGCACTGTCCAACCTAGGCCACCAAAAATAGCTTTGTGCAATTTCCTTCATGCGCACTATTCCACAGTGACTGGAATGGAGCTGTTCTAACATCTGTGATCTCAGTGGTGGTGGGATAATGACATGTCTCCCCCACAACAAACAACCAGATTGGATTGATAACTCTGTCCTCCTGGACATGTAGGTAACAAGGTCGGGTGAGACCCGAGAGGTTCGTTGAGATGTTCCATGCATCACCAGGTCCATAACCTAGGACAATATTGGGTCAACTTGAGTTGCCTTCTTTACCTGAATAGCAGTGATGGGTATATTCTCTACCTGTTCAAAGTAAAAGATTTCCTTCTGGGCAATATCTCGACGGTTGACTGGCAAAGGCAGCCTTGAGAGACCATCCGCATTGCCGTGCAGAGTGGATTTCCGATATTTGATTTCATATGTGTGTGCGGAAAGCAACAATGCCCACCGTTGCATACGACTAGCGGCTAATGGAGGAATCTGTGTGGGGTCCAAAAATTGAAGTCAGGGGTCGATGGTCTGTGAGAAGAGTAAACTTCCGTCCCAACAGGTATTGATGAAACTTCTGAATTCCGAAAACGATTCCCAACGCCTCATGTTCGATTTGGGCATAGTTAGTTTCTGCTTTGCTTAGAGTGCGTGAAGTAAAAGCAATAGGTCTCTCTTCTCCCAAAGGCATAATGTGTGACACGACTGCTCCCACTCCATAAGGGGATGCATTGCAGGCCAACTGTAGGGGTAAGGATGGATCAAAGTACGTCAGAACTTCAGAATTTAGCAATGCATCCTTAGCTTTGTTAAGTGCAATATCACAGGCTTCAGTCCACTTCCAGGCCTTGTTCTGCCCAAGGAGTTCGTGAAGTGGTTTTAGCAGTGTGGCGAACTGTGAGATAAACTTTCCATAATAGTTCAATAGTCCTAGAAATGAGCGAAGCTGGCTAACATTCCAAGGAGGGGGAGCCTCCACAATTGCCTTAACTTTGGCAGGGGCCTTACGAAGACTTGTAGCATCAATGATGTGTCCCAAATATTCAACAGAGAGCTGGAAGAATTCACACTTGTCTTTGCGGACTCGCAGTCCATACTCTTCCAGTCTTTGTAGGGTGGCCCCTAAATTCCTTAGGTGATCCTCCTCATTCCTTCCAGTGACCAGGATGTCATCCAGATAGCACTGGACTCCTGGCAAGCCACACAAGATCTGGTCCATAGCCCTCTGGAACAGGGCAGGAGCAGATGTTATTCCGAAGGGTAGGCGACAGTATCGATAAAGCCCCTTATGCGTCACAATAGTCAATAGCTCTTGGGACTTTTCATCAACGTGCATCTGTAAATACGCTTGACTCAGATCAATCTTACTAAACTTTTGTCCCCCAGCCAGGCCTGCGAAGAGGTCATTGATGCGGGGAAGTGGGAATTGCTCTGCACATAACACTGGGTTGACAGTGACTTTAAAATCACCGCAAATCCGGAGGGAGCCATCTTTCTTCACTATTGGAACAATAGGAGTTGCCCCTGGGCTATGGGTAACTGGTATTAGGACTCCATTTGTGACCAGGTGCTCCAGGTCCGCTTCAACTTTCGGCCTGATGGCATATGGCACAGTTCTGGCTTTCAGATATTTTGGTTGACTGTCAGGTTTAATGTTCAATGTCACAGTGATTTCCTTCATACTTCCCAGATCCTCTCCAAAAACAGCAGCATATTTCCTTAGTATAGTGGTCAGACCGGTTTCTTCTTTGGTCACTCGGTGCACTTCTGCCCAATTCAGCTGGATCTTCCTAAGCCAAGACCTACCCATTAGCGCTGGGTAATTACCTCTCACCACTAACAGTGGCAATTTAGCAGCCTGTCCATTGAGCTCCACCTTAACATCAGTAGTGCCCAACATGGGCACAGCTTCTCCCGTATATGTCTTCAGCACTGTTTTTGTTGCTTTAAGCAGAAGATGCTGTAGCTTTTCTTTATACATAGTCTCTGAGACCAGCGAAACGGCTGCACCGGTGTCCAGTTCCATGCGTATAGGTTTGCCATCCAACAACGGGTTTACCCAGTATTCATGTGAGCCCACTGCCAAAGACAAAACGTGGAGTGGCTCTTCTTCTTGTGAGGAGGTATCTCCTTGGTCATCCTGGGTTTGCTCTAGGGTATGCAGATTTCCCTTTTTGGTCTGCCAGACCACAGGCCTCTTTTTCTTTTGTTTACAGGCACACTCAGTGTGTCCCTTTTTGCCACAGTGTTGACACACTAGGTCCTTACACCAGCATTCTGATGCAGGGTGACCCAGCTTACCACAGCGGTAACATTCCTGACTCCCCACAGTTTTGTGGGTAGGTTCCTGTGACACCTTATGCACCCTAAGGGATGCACCGATGGATTGCGCCTCCTTTGTAGCCAGTTCCATGGAGACAGCAATATCAATGACCTTCTGTAAGGTAAGCTGAGCCTCTGTCAATAGGCGCTTCCGTATAGCTTCACTGTGCAGGCCACACGCTAACCTGTCACGTAGGGCATCATTTAACATCTCCTTAAATTCACAGGGTTCTGCAAGCTTTCTCAAAGTTGCCTCAAATTGTACAACTGTTTCATCTTCTTTCTGGTCTCTTTTGTGGAACCTATATCTTTCAGAAGTTAGCAGTGGTTTTGGGAAAAAAATGGGACCCCAGGATTTCCACAATGTCACTGTAAGATTTAGTGTCTGGCTTAACAGGGTGTAGTAAGCTGCGTAGCAGGGAGTAGGTCTTAGCCCCTACAACACTTAAGAATATTGGCACCTTCTTCTCTTCTGTAATGTCATTTGCAATAACAAAAAGCTCAAAACACTCAGTATATAAATGCCATTGCACTATAGTCTCCTCAAAAGGTTCCAGTGGCCCTGTAAGTGTAGCCATGATTTTAGTTTCAGTTTGCACAGTCAGAGCAAACAAGCCAGTTCTCCCCCCTTCCAGCAGCAAACAAGGTTTGTTTCTTTGTTTTTGTACCTTAACTTCTACTTCCGTCTGTTGCTGGGGCAGCATAGATATCCCATCCTCGTTGCCACGTTGTTATATCCTTGGGAGCAACAGTTTTAGGAAGAAATCACTGGGACACAGAGAGCTGTAAACCTTGGAGCAGCCATTTATTGCTACACACAGAACTAACCAAAAGCCAGCCCAAACAGGCTGGGCTATCCCCTAATAATCTAACTCAGTTGCCATAGCAACACAAGAGTCTATTCCCATGACAACCAAATACACAACAGTATTTATTCCTCTGATATATTTATAGAGAGCAATCATATCTCCCCTCAGTCTTCTTTTGGTTAGCCTAAACAAGCCAAGCTCTTTGAGTCTCCTTTCATAAGACAGGTTTTCCATTCCTCGGATCATCCTAGTAGCCCTTCTCTGTACCTCTTATTTTAGAGTCTTGTTTATAGGCAATATTTCAACATCTGAAAAATGCCCCAAACAAGATATGTGAGAAGCCAATGAGAGCCAGATTTTAATAATAATAAATGGAGATATACCTATCTCATAGAACTAGAAGGGACCCTGAAAGGTCATTGAGTCTAGTCCCCTGCCTTCACTAGCAGGACCAAGTACTGATTTTTGCCCCAGATCCCTAAGTGGCCCCCTCAAGGATTGAACTCACAATCCTGGGTTTAGGAGGCCAATGCTCAAACCACTGAGCTATCCGTTCCTCCCTCCCTATTTAGCTAATATACAATGGAAGCTTTAATATAGACTACAAAAAAGTCCCCCAATTTGGGAGTATACAGGTAGGAGGTTCAGTAAATAAACTTCTCATTACATTTATTTAATTTTACACAGCTGGATTTCAATGTAATGTAAAATTGGAATGTCTTGATTCAAGTAATGCATTTCACAGTAGTTAATTCTCAACTTCTGCTCACAAAATGTCTTTTAAAAAGTGCAAATTGTTCACATTTCAGTAAGTCCCTGCCAAAAAAAAAAAAAAAAAAAAAAAACTGAAAAATTTATTCTACTAGAAAGTGCAAAATGAACATATTCACTAATTATTTTTAAAGTGAAGATATCTTTGAAAAAGGAAGCAAGTATTGAAAATGTGTTGGTGCTTTTTTTCTCCATGCTGACTTTGCTTCTGCACCACTCACTAAAGGGAATATTTTCAATGAAACAGGTTTACAGGCACTAGACCAGAAGTCGTCAACCTTTCAGAAGTGGTGTGCCGAGTCTTCATTTATTCACTCTAATTTAAGGTTTCGCATGCCAGTAATACATTGTAACATTTTTAGAAGGTCTCTTTCTGTAAGTCTATAATATATAACTAAACTATTGTTTTATGTAAAGTAAATAAGGTTTTTAAAATGTTTAAGAAGCTTCATTTAAAATTAAATTAAAATGCAGAGCCCCCCCGGACCGGTGGCCAGGACCCGGGCAGTGTGAGTGCCACTGAAAATCAGCTCACGTGCCGCCTTCGGCACGCGTGCCATAGGTTGCCTACCCGTGAACTAGACATATAACTTGTCTGTGCAGCCCAGCTGTCAAGAGACATACAAATTGCAGTGACAAATGCTCCAGTTCAGACAAGCAAATGCACTAAACATTTGGTCCTTCACACACTGATTCGAAGTGTCAACCTTGGATTTTCCTTTTTCCATTATTACGATTAATTATTTGCATTGCAGTAGCACCTAGATGTGCCAACAAAATCAGAGCCCCATTGTTCTAGGCTCAGTACATGCACATCATAAGAGGCAGTCTCTGCCCCAATCAGCTCTCAACAGACCAGGGTGTGAAAAAGTAAATATTACCACCATTTTCCAGATGGGAGCAGAAGCAAAAATAAATTAAGTGATGCACATTTTCACCTTTTTTCAAAGTAAAATAAAAAAGGATTTAGTAATACAAATACCAATTGGAATAACATTCAGGATCAAACTGGAGAGAAAAAGAGCCAGCACTAAGAGTTCTCAAATCTTTTAATTTGGACTTTATTTTTATTTTGGAAAAAAGCATACACAAATATGCATAATAGAAGTAGAAGGTCTTTTAATCTTTTAGATCAAGGCTGACTTTAAGGACATGAGTTGGTGGGAATTTAAACAACTATTTAAAACTTTCAGAGTCTTATCTGACATATCAGTGATTTATGTTTCTTTTCATAAATTAAATAAATAAATACAAACCTATAAAAATGGTAGCATTTGGCTTGCTGGATACTTGTTTCCATGACATTTGCCCAATTACATTTTAACAGTTTGCTGACAATCACTTCACTAAATAGACAGTGATAAAATCTAGACAAACTACTGTAAAGCAATGGTTTTCAAACTATTTTTCTGGCAATCCAGTTGAAGAAAATTGTTGATGCCCATGACCCAACAGAGCTAGGAATGAGGGGTTTGGGGTGTGCGTGGGGCTCAGAGCTGGGGCAGAGGGTTGGGGTGCAGGGGTGAGGGCTGTGGGGTGGGGCCAGGGATTAGAGGTTTGGGGTGCAGGAGGGGGCTCTGGGCTTGGGGTGAGCTCAGGGCTGGGGCAGGGGGTTGGGGTGCTGGATGGGGTCAGGGCTCTAGACTGGGGGTGCAGGCTCTAGGGTGGGGCTGGGGATGAGGGGTTTGGGGTGAAGGAAGGGGCTCCAGGTTTGCGGGGAGGCTCAGGGCTGGGACAGGGGATTGGGGTTCGGGATTACCTCGGGCGGCTCTCGGTAGGCGGTGCAGCGGGAGTGCTAAGGCAGGCTTCCTGCCTGTCCTGGCACCAGAGACCACACCGTGCCCCGGAAGCAGCCAGCAGCAGGTCCAGGTCCTAGACGGAGGCTCCACGCAGCTCTCGCCCCCAGGCACCACCCCTCCCCCCAGCTCCCATTGGCCGGGAACCAGCCAATGGGAGTGCGGAGCCAGTGCTCGGGGCGGAGGCAGCACGCGGAGCCCTGTGGTCCCCCCCACCTAGGAGCTGGACCTGCTGCTGGCCACTTCTGGGGCGCAGCGCGGTGTCAGAACAGGCAGGGACTAGCCTGCCTTAGCCGGGAAGCACCGCCAACGGGACTTTTAACGGCCCGGTCGGCGGTGCTGATCAGAGCCGCCACGACCCAGTGCCTTCCATTCTGCGACCCAGTACTGGGTCGCGACCCGCAGTTTGAAAACCACTTAGAAGAAAGCTTTCCAGCAGTACCACTGACCTGCTTTTACTTCCGCTGCAGAAATCCGACAATAGGCTCACGGAACTCCCACCCTGTACGTGTGCTCCAGAGGGAATGCCACAGAATTAGCTCCTTAAAGGAAGTTTAATTAAATAAGTTCCCAAGCCAGTCAAGCTAATAAACTGCCTCTAGAAGTCCCCACATATGTACCTACTGTGCTCCCATGCAGCCCGTATGCTGTAGCTCCCGAGAAGTCACTTGGCAGAACATTAGCAGCCCTCATGACTATATTGCATAAATTCTGTAATTAGAGAATCCTTTTAATTGGATAAATTTCTTTTAATGTATGTGAGGTCAATTCATGCTGGGCTATTCACCAGGACCCTCTAACCCAAAAGTACTTGATCTAAGGAAGGATCTCCAGTAACCATCTTTTATAGTAGGATGGGCAGTTTCTCTCCTGAGGCCTACAAGTACCAAAGAGAAAGCAGAAATCCAGTCTCTGAAACTCACCTTAACCATTCAGTAGACTACTGGTGCCAGAAACTGTAATGAAATGAAGGGCTCCACTCCTGTATGTGAATGTTTTTTAACCCACAGAACCAAATGCAGAGTAGACTAACTAGGATTGCATTGTCTTTTTCACTCTGTAGTTCATACCACAAGTAAAAGCACTTCTGTGAAGGAGTGCAGCATTATTTAATTTCTAGTGCAGCTGTTCGATGAACCTCTAAAAAGACCCAAAGAGATGAAGCAGGAGGAGGACAAAAGAGAGGGGCAGAAATATACTGATATCTATTTTGCATATATAATATTTGTGTTAGAATTAACAGCACTGATTCAGCGGGTAAATACAAGTAAATGAAGAAGAGCGAACAACGTATTCATGTTTTAAGTAACAATGAAAGTAATTCCTGCAGGGCACATGGCTAGTACCAGAGACTGGATTTGCGGTTGTACTGATAATTACAGAACCAAGTACTCTTTTTTTAAAAAAAATCGTGGTGGGCAGAATAACTTAAAAATCACTGCCATTCCTAGAAGGTCTCATTAACGTACTGTTTGAAGTGTTGGTCCCAGAGTGGTTTATCTGAATATTCATTGTCCATTCTATAAATATCAGAGTCATAATTTGTTTAAAGCCAACATTCCCGTATTTGTGGATTAGGATTACTTTTGTAATTTTATACTTTAAATCAGTCAATACTTAGTAGGGGGTTTTTGGGTGGGGGGGGGGAAGGGAAGAGTTTGGTGATGGTATTTTCCTTTCTCCACCACCACACACTTGGTAGTCACATCTGTACAAGCGATAATACTGGCCTTTAGCAACACCTTCTTCTAGAAATCACACAGCTGAAATGTTAACATCTTGACTCAGCTACCCTTCCCTGCATATCACAAAGCCAATGGATTTAACTAAAGAAAAGGTAAGTATATCGCAACAAGAATATGTTTGCAATTATTTTCTCAATTCCAAGTACCTGATTGTTAAACTAAACTCCAATGAAGTCTCCAAGGATGCATGCAATACCCACAGTAACCTGTACAACTCATAATTTTGTTTAAATTTAATTCATATTATTCATCAAGATACATCTCCACGGGTAGGGCTGAAGGGGCACATGAAAGTGATTGCAAATGTAGAAATGAGATTTTTTTTGTAAAAATTACACTCAGAACAAATTTTTAGCGAGAGATAGAAGTCAATTAGACTAAACTCCAGGAGTAGAGTATTATGGGATATACAGTCAAGTAGCATTACCAGTCGATCAGAAAGGCAAAACAATCCTGTGCAATCTCTATATTAGAATATAAAGTAAGAACTGTAGATAGAGAATGTATGTGCTACGTATAAATCAAATGTGGTTTAATATTCTGACAATAAGAGCCCAATCCTGCAAAAGATGCCAAGTGTGTTCAAATACCAAAAATGAAGTTAATGAGAAAAGAAGGCACTCAGCAGGACTGGGTTCCAAGTTAGAATCTCAAAGAAAGTAGGCTTCAGGAGGAGGTGGGGGGGCTGGGTTTTGTTTTAAAGTCTTTATGAAGTATTTGGATTGCTGACTTTCAATTAGTGAGGCAAAAAAATCAGGTGATAATCTAATAGGTGACAGAATTGTCTCCTACAGTATGCCTGAGTGCTTTAAGAGACCCATTTACCTAGAAAGATCTATTAAACTAATATTTGCACAGATTCATTCTATGCAATTACAGACAGGTGACTGAGAAAGCACAAAACAGTAAATTACAGGTAATAGAAATGAAGCCTGAGCCCTGGTCTACACTACGAGTTAAGGTTGAATTTAGCAGCGTTAGGTCGATTTAACCCTGCAGCCGTCCACACGACCAAGCCTGTTTTGTCAACTTAAAGGGCTCTTAAAATTGATGTCTGTACTCCTCCCCGGCAAGGGGTTTACCGCTAAATTGACCTCGCTGGGTCGAATTTGGGGTAGTGTGGACACAATTGACGGTATTGACCTCCGGGAGCTATCCCAGAGTGCTCCATTGTGACCGCTCTGGACATCACTCTCAACTCAGATGCACTAGCCAGGTAGACAGGAAAAGCCCTGCGAACTTTTGAATTTCATTTCCTGTTTGGCCAGCGTGGTGAGCTGATCAGCACAGGTGACCATGCAGAGCTCATCAGCACAAGTGACCATGCAGTCCCAGAATTGCAAAAGAGCTCCAGCATGGACTGAACGGGAGGTACTAGATCTGATCACTGTATGGGGAGAAGAATCCGTGCAGGCAGAAGTCTGTTCCAAAAGATGAAATGCCAATATCTCCAGGGGCATGATGGACAGAGGCTACAACACAGCAGTGTTGTAGTGAAAATTAAGGAGCTCAGGCAAGCCTATCAAAAAACAAAGGAGGCAAACTATTGCTCCGGGTCACAGCCCCATACATGCTGCTTCTATGATGAGCTGGATGCAATTCTAGGGGGGGGCCCCTACCGCTACCCCACCACTGTCTGTGGACACCTGCAAGGGGGGAGTCTCGTCCAACAGGGATGAGGATTTTGTGGATGAGGAAGAAGAGGAGGAGGAGGTGGTTGAGGATAGCGCAGAGCAGGCAAGCGGAGAATCCCTTCTCCTTGGCAGCCAGGAACCATTCATTACTCTGGAGCCAATACCCTCCCAGCCCTCCCAAGGCGGGCTCCTGGACCATGAAGCCGGAGAAGGCACCTCTGGTGAGTGTACCTTTGTAAATATAATACAGGGTTTAAAATCAAGTGTGTTTAATAATTAATTTGCACTGAAGACTTGGGATGCATTCACGGCCAGTATAGCTACTGGAAAAGTCTGTTAATGTGTCTGGGGATGGAGCGGAAATCCTCCAGGGACATCTCCATGAAGCTCTCCTGGAGCTACTCTAAAAGCCTTTGCAGAAGGTTTCTGGGGAGGGCAGCCTTATTCCATCCTCCATGGTAGGACACTTTACCACGCCAAGCCAGTAGCAAGTAGTCTGGAATCATTGCCGAACAAAGCATTTTAGTGAATGGGCCCGGGCTTTGGTGACATTCAAGCAACATCCATTCTTTATCTCTCTGTGTTAGCCTCAGGAAAGTGATATCATTCATGGTCACCTGGATGAAATACGGGAAATTTGTTTAAGGGGACATTCAGAGGTGCCCGTTCCTGCTGGGCTGTTTGCCTTTGGCTGAAAAGAAATCATCCCCGCTGTTAGCCACGCGGTGCGGGGAGAACCGTTCATGCTGAGCTGTTCATGTTTGGCTGACATGGATCTTCCCTGATACTAGCCACGCGGTGGGGGGTGAAGCGATCATCCCAGAGAAGTGGGGGGAAAGAGGGGTTGAGTTGTGCTGCACATTCACCCTAAAACCGTAGCCCCTTCTTTTAAATGGCCAACCCAATGGGCTTTGCTTGGTATGGGAAAGGAGGGTGCTGCTGTTTTAAACCATTCCCACATGTTATGAAGGTTGAAGAAGCCGCAACCCTTTGCCTTAATATTGCTGCCTGCAAGCCGAATTCTATTGCCCAGCCGAGTGTGTGTGATGTCTCACACCAAACTGCCAGACACTCAATATAAGAGGCAAAATGCGACCTTGTGCCAAAAGCACATGTGCTATGTAATGTGAATCGCTTGATTCAGTGAGAAATAGTCTTCCCTTTGTTCTCTAAAATGTATCTTTTTAAATACTACTCTCCCTTTTTTTCCTCCCGCAGCTGCAAATGTTTCTACTCTCCCCCTATCATCTCCATCCCAGAGGCTAGCGCAGATTAGAAGGCGAAAAAAACGCACTCGCAATGACATATTCTCAGAGCTCATGCAGTCCTCCTGCACTGAAAGAGCTCAGCAGAGTGCGTGGAGGCAAACAATGGCAGAGTCCAGGAAAGCGTTAAATGAACGCGATGAGAGGAGGGAGGAGCACGATGAGAGGAGGCAGGATGCAATGCTGAGGCTAATGGGGGAGCAAACGGACATGCTCAGGCATCTGGTGGAGCTGCAGGAAAGGCAGCAGGAGCACAGACTGCCACTGCAGCCCCGGTATAACCACCTGCCCTCCTCCCCAAGTTCCATAGCCTACTCACCCAGATGCCCAAGAACGCAGTGGGGGGAGGGGAGGCTACGGCAACACTAATTGGCTTACTCATAGAGAGGTCCAATTGTTGAACAATTCAGCTGGATAGGCTAATATTTCAGTACCCTACCCAACCATTGGTAAAATGAAATGTGTTAAAAAGGAGCCTCCAAGACAGTGGTGCAAGTCGGGCGGTACGGTACGCCATACCCATAAGCTATTTATAGCCAGTACGGCATACTGGAAAGACACAGGAGAAGCAGAATGTGGGGTCGCCCAGCAGCCCCACACCGGCAGCTCCTCTGGTGCAGCTGTACTGCCCCCAGCCCTTCCACGCAGCTGCGTGCCTGCATCTCCTGTCCAGGGTCTGTACAGCAGCCCCGCCAGAGGACAGGGCTGGGAGCACTGCAGCCATGCTCAAGGAGCTGCTGGAGTGAGGCTCGGGTACCAGTGTGTCTGAAAAAAATACTCTCTGCTGTTAGAGGGAGCTGGTTTGAAGCTCTTCTGCTGGCAATTCCCAAAGCAGGTGTGACTATAAACTGACTATTGTTCCAGAGAGCAAGCCCTCCTCTTCTTTTAGCAGCCCACACAGCACTGTGCCATGTCCACTCACTGGGAGCACTCCCCCCACCAGGTAACATGGGGTGGATCATGGGGAAAGAAGGGGGACTGCACAGGGCCCCGCCCCACCCCCTTTTAGCTGGTGCAGCGTACCGGTAAGAAATGAATTCTACTTGCACCACTGCTCCAGGATAGCATATAAATCCAGAAATCTAAAAAACACACTATAGCAAATAGTAAATTAAGTGACCCAAGTGGGAAAGAAAAAATATGGGAAAATGAAACACATTATTGACCAGACACAGTGAATAGAGTAGAACAAGGGATTCAATCTGGAGGTTAGGGTTTCCAATATTGCTAAATGGGAAGCTAGCTAGAATTGGCTTGGATAATCCTACTATGGAAAAGGATATTTGCTAAACAGAACTGCTATTCTCTCTTTACTTACTCATGTGGAGCTGTATTAAAAAATGTGGTATGGTCCTGGGGCTAGGTCACCTGACTGGCAGCGAGGAAAACTGGGTTCTAGATCAGTTTTTCGGCTGACCTGCAATACAGCCGCCCACTGTGTCTGTAAAATTATGGCTAATGTGGCTTACCCTCATTTGTAAACATCTTTGAGATGGAAGAATGAAAGCTCTAAGTACTATTATTTTTAATGAATACCTTTACCTACAATTAAAGAGGCACACACAAAAAATGAAACAGGAAGTAGTGAAAGTTGACCTTTAAATTAATAGCATATATTTATATAGTTTTTGTTATCCCAAAGTTTCCCAAGGTGCTTTACAAATAAAAATACACATATAAACTATGGTGATGATCCCTTAAGGGTGGAACTTCCACACTCCTGCTGCTTTCTGTCGGAATACTGCATGCAGTGAGTTTGCAGGCACAGGCCCAAATATCCAAGGCTATGGCTACACTAGAGAGCTTACAGCAGCGAAGCTGCACCAATGCAGCTGCACCACCATAAACTCTCTAGTGTAGCTGCTCTAAGCCGACCAGAGAGAGCTCTCCCATCAACTTAATTAATCTACCCCCAATAAGTGGTGGCAGCTATGTCGGCGAGAGAAGCTCTCCGGCTGACATAGCGCGGTCCACACCAGCACTTAGGTCAGTGTAACTTACATGGCTCAGGAGGGTGGCTTATCACACCTCATGAGTATCATAAATTATCCAACTTAAGAGGTATTGTAGACATAGCCTCGATCACATCTCCCACTTCTGAAAAGCAACCATATCTGGGGAGGAGGAGAACCATTTAACACACAATGGAGCTCTGCTGTATAATTTAGGACAGAAAGTATAAAAATGTTGTTTCTCTGTTTTATTTGAATTATGTGAAAAGTGCTTATGTTTATTCATTAAAAATGACAAAGGAGAGAGAATATGACAGCTAGAACTCCTGAGGTGCTTAAGTAACCAAAGCTGAACAGAAATATAATAAGAATTATAGCTCTACTATGCTATATTTGTAAAGTGATAAATTACTAGCTCCTATTTAATTTTTTAAAAGGAGGTTTGCAGTCTTATTTTAGAATACAGTCTCCATGGCAAGATATGGTGTTTCTGGTTAGTATCAAACTATAATATCAATTTCATTATCTAACACCTGTTTCATACTAATGCCATCACCATCATATTTGCTGCAAATGAAGAAAGCAAATTTTTCATGCTGCTTTGACTTCATTCTCTATATTTTTCTTACAGTCAAATGGAAATTTTTGACAGTTTTTGGTGGACAACGTCTAGTTTACTTGCTTCTCTGCCCTGAGAACAAACTATTTATTTCAAACTGGCATTTATTTTAGAAAGCCTCCAAGATTCTATACAACAAATTTTATTGGGCCTACATTTTGTACATATGAAAGCTATTTGTTATTTCATCTGGAACTCTACAAGTATGAAATATATCTAATACCATACATATTCCCTACCTGGGCCCCAACCTCGCATGTGTTTAACTTTATTGTCTGAAAGTATTCCATTCACTTCACACAGAACGTCTCACAGGGAACAAAATTAAGCATGTGCATAAGTCCTTCACAGGACTGGAGCCTTGGACTGTATACTCTGAGACAGGGAAGAAATTTTCATTATGCATGTATACAGTCTTCTAGGAGCTACAAATAAAATCTAAAAAGCATAATAAAAATCATAAAGCGATTTTATATGGAATGAGGGAGTCAACAAGAAGCAGTGACAAAGTAACTCACTTTTCATTTTTACAGGTGTGAGCTATTCATTCATCTCTCAAATATCGTAGTCTGCAGGGGTGCTGGAACTAGAGGTGCTGGGAGCACCCCCTGGCTAGACATCATATACAGGGTTTACAGTTTTGTTCAATGGCTTTCAGCACCCCCACTATAAAAATTATTCCAACACCACTGATTGGGAAAATTACAATATGTAAGCCTTGTAAACATGTTTCATTTAATAAAGACAGTTTTCCCCCAGTGATTTTACCAAGTGTTCTGCAAACTATTGAACATAGATTACTTTCTTTCTAAAAGTTTCCTATTAATTCTTTGCCAAGCAAGAAAACTTGAACAAACATAGAAATGGAATATGTTATGGTATATCTAACCGGTTACTGAGTTGTCTCCATTTGGTTCTCTCAAACTGCCTCCAGCAAATCACATGAAAAATTACAATTTATTCTAACAATTACTTTGGATAATTCTTACAGTACTTTTTCAAATGTTGTATGGAGGAATCAGAGAGCCATATGAAATAGTGGTAGCCTAGTGACTTGATGTAAGCATTATGCATTGTTCTTCCTGGCCAGTAGACACTTTCTGCAGATAATTAGGAAAGACATCACTTAAAGTTACTACATAGAAGCACCTCCAATTTTCTCACTGCTTTTAAAAAGGGATGCTGTAGACAGAATGACAAGTCTAGAAATCTTCCATTTTCTTTGTTTAAATGAAATTTAGAAATCAGTTACTACCTACTTACGTGACTCAATTGTTTTAAATGTTTGTCAATATTTTTGGCTGTTACCTGATATACCAACCTTTCATATTAAGATTAAAACTTTGCTCTAAACAGGTGTACATGCACATATCTTGCCCACACAAGCTGCCAGTAAGGAAGGGGATTCTGAGAAGCGGTGTAGAAGGGAAGCCACACAATGAATAGGCTCTCAATTCTATGGCACTGGGAACAAGTTTCCCAACCACTGTCCGCTGTGCAGGGACATCTGTCAGTAACTCCATAAGATGGATCTCTTGAATATTTTTCTCCTTCCTTCTTATTCTTCCATTTTGAAGTCACTCATTTTAATATGTGCAATTCCCAACCACTGTAAGATGTTTAAAACACTTCCTGCATCCAAATGTGTTTTTCCCTCCAAGTGAATGGTTAATAATTGTGTGATATAAAATTAAGAATTTTCAAGGTCCACGAGAATCATTTTTACAAGTTTTGGTCAGTTGTTTTAAGAATTTGAAAACACAGTTTATTGTTGCTGTTGAACAAAATACTTCAATAATCTTGCTGTCAATATTGGGAAGCAGCTGGTATTGTCCCTAATTACTATGCTACTCTCCAAAAAATTGTTTAAGGCCTGAAAAATACTTTCCGTAAACAGTCAGAACAGAACTGTACCAAACCTCTCAAAAGCACACTTCAGCTGACAACAAATATGGACGTTTGTAGGCCATTGGATTTTTAAAAAAATAAATTCTAGGTACTTGAAATTAGGGGCTGGGAATAAGTGCCCTGCCAATTAAAATTATGGTCCCAGTCATGCAAAGGCTTCTGAATGTGTCTTGTTTTTATACATGAGTAATCCCATTGTCCTCAATGGGAATATTTAAGTAAGCGTTTGCAGGATTGAAATCTATGAAGCTGCAGTAACACTGTGGTTGTGAAATTGGGGCTGTCAAGAGAGAGGACTGATTAACCTTTCAATCACTGTTAATGTATTGCCTATGTCTTTTTAAAACTAATGTCAGACAGTCAGCATTTCCATGTAGTAATATACAAGGGAAGCAAAAGAACAAGATGCTAATTCTGATGGACCACTATAAAAATATTTTAACATACAATTAATATAGCCTATGGGAAAATGTTAAGCTGGTGGGGGGGCAGCGCGGTGCAGGGGAATTATCCAACTCCAGGTATGGAAATGTTTTTTAATATCAAAATAATCCTCAATCCCTAAACTGCAATATAAAATCCAAATTTATTAGAATAATAAAAGAATTTGGGATTTAACATTATTTAAGTCATTCTTAATTGATTTAGCCCTTAATCTTCTCTTTGGTTGTTATTTGGAAGTGGCTTGGCATGCTTTATAAACTAAGTGATAGCCATCTGAGAAATTGCTTACGTATTCTTCACTAGCCATAAAACAACATTTAGTTCTAGCAAATAGTTTTGAGACTCAAAATAAGCAAAGAAGGATCTATTACCAGCACAATAACAGTGGAATTAGTAATACAATTCTCATTAAAGTTGTGCTGCTAATACTCCACACAGTACACTGAGAATTTATACCAGAATGTTATATTCTAGATATTGGTAAGAACGGTAATTCTTTAGAATGCTGGCAAGATTTTAATTATATAGGATAGCAAATTGTATGTTTGTCAGTGCTTTGAAACAAAATGGAAAGCAAAATCTGCAATTGTAATGGCTGTTTTCACTCTTCATGCTGAAAACACTGCAATTCATTTACCAATTAGGCAAAGTCTGTTTTCCTTACTATTCCTTTTTTTCTTTGTAAGTGCACAGTTTGACAGATATTGCCACCACATGCAATATGTTTGGGGACCATATTATATTAAGTTGGTGTATCGCTGTGGGCTGGAATTGTATGCAACTCCATTGGGAAGGGTTATCACAGGTCCTCTAGGAACCAGAAACAGTAGTGGTGGTGGTGGGGTGAGTCAGGTGAATAACTTAGGTTGTAAACACCTCCAGAGAGTTACCACTGTTAGGAAGGCTTGCATATGCTGGTTCAAAATGGGTTTTTCAGAGACCAACAGACAAAGAAATAGCTTTTAATATAAAAAGGCTGGGTTTAAATTGACTCAGGGCCTTCTTTATGACCCAACTAATGGATAGGAACTTCTAGCAAAGGGGCGACCTTACCCTTGAAAAAGGGTTAGAAAGATTTCGGCCTACTAGGGCCCAATAAGGCTGATGGGTGACTCCTGGTATGTTTAGTGTGTGTTTACATCTGTTTACTGTTTTTCTGTAATACTTTTACCTTAAGAATAAATGTGCTTACTCAGAAAGAGCTGTATGGTAATTTATAATTTCTGCAGCCTTAAAACTACTGGTCAGGAGTGAGAGAGACATGGATCTCCACCCAAGAGCAGAACCGGAAATCTTAAGTGGGTGCCCTCAAGGGACCATGAAGGGGGAATACACATGCAGTTGCCCTGAAACTGTGACACAGCACACTGTGGAAGGAGGGGGAGGAGACATTTTGGCCAGGACTACCAGAGCAGATCCATGGTCCTCCCAGAAAAGCCATTGGAAGTACTCCATCCACTCAAGACATCAGGATGGACAAGAAATCAGTTGTTAAGATCTAATCTAAAAGAACACTTCAAGCATACAGTTAGGTGCATGGAACTAATTTTTCCTACTAGGAAAGATGAAGATATGACCCTGTCTCAATTTGAGTCTATGATCCCAGGCAGTAGGGCTGTGACGAATCTTAAATTCATATTCAGTTTGCACATGAAAAGTGCTGTTTCCAAAGTGTTTGCATTCAACTATTGAGAGCTTCCAGACAGGAAGAGTGTCATGAACAAGGAATTTTTGAAATGTAACATCGTTTACATATTCAACAGCTATATACAAATCTGCAAGTTTGTCCACTCTGAAGCATGTATTTTTTTGTCTGTATAAAATTACCTCCAAAGTTAGGCATACAAGTCTAACTTTAGAAGCCCAAATTCTCCATCTCGTAGCATCATAACTTAAAAGGAATGTCACTGACATGAGCCAGGAATGTGAGTAGCAGATCTGAGCTAAGCATGGCACAGAAGTGGGTCCTAAGGTAATATAGGTCCTGCAATTTTGTTTCTCTTCACCAAGAGAATGAGGAGCAGAGAGAGTGGGTTAATTTACTAATCTTTACTTCTGGAAAAGTCTGGATTCACTTCTAATTAAGGTCACAATTGAAGATGAGTAAGATTGACCTGAACTTAGTCCCGAGTGAACAAGGAAAGACTGATGTTCACAATCAGTTCATCAACACTTTTCCCCTGTGGATGCCAGAAGACATACAAAGTTATCACAGACGACATATGGAAACTTAACTGTTGATATGCTCTGCTATGTTTTCATTTACATTGCTGATAAGACACTGTAGAAAAGTAAGATATATGCAGTACCTGTCTGACAAAATCAGGTAGCAACAGTGAATAGATGCTGTAATGATAGCATCGTACCACAACAAAAAAGGGCTTTTGTACCATCACTTTCATATTTTATTAATGTATGACTGCAGCTGCCATTTTAATCATTCCAGTTCATTTGCCATAATGTCTGTCAGCAACAAAGGCAACAATTACAGTAAGAGCAATTCTCCACTGAGGACTAAAGGCCTACATGCGGTTCCATCAGTGAACACACTTCTGAACCTGCTAATTCACTCATATGGAAAATTTCAATTAAAATATGGAAAAAATGATACAAATGCATAATACTGGGATATGACTACTACTGATTTTATAGAGGTGGAAAAACTATCATGAAAAAATAATGAAAAACTAACATTATTTAGTACACTTCTCATACAAATAATAGTTTAGTTCTAGCAAGTGGAATATATATTTTGGTGCTAAATGCACAATATATCAAACAGCAGAGAGCAGTGGAGATGTATGTCTTTAAGTGTCTGATTAGACTTACATGAATAGAAAGTATTCCTTGTTTATCCTTGTCATTCCTGCACTGGTTATTCAACATCTATTTACTATTGTTAAATAAAAACCAACAGAAGCTTCTTTTTAAGCCTCAGGTACCATAAAGTAACTTTTTGGAATTTATTGGATCTTGGACATATGTGCATACTTATCATTATTTTTATTTGGAGTTGTATATGCTTCGAGTGAAAAACTCCAAAAAGGTAGCATGGTTAATAGTAAAAGGGATGGGAATGTGTTGGGAGGGAGATTTGTGGTCTATTCCTGATCCTGTCATTGACTCACGATGTAACTTAAAGTCACAATCTCATTCCGTCTCAATTGTCCCCTTACGTAGCATCAGGATAATAATATTTCTCCTCCTTTGCAACCTAATCCATAAACCTCAGATGAAAATCATCATAACAGGATGTCACAGATCTAGTCAAATGCTCCCTCATGGACACTTACTTCACTGCTGTGAGGGATCCAACCACTGGATCCTGTCTGCTTTAAACCTCCAGAGTCCACACACTGCCCTTAACTTAGGGTCCCTAGGCACAATCTCAGGGTGCTGATCCTCTATTTAGAACCCTTTCCAAAGAGTGTGCACCCTGCAGACAAACTATCTCAGCCCCTGGGACTAGTACTGACTCCCTCAGATTCAGAGCTTAAACACACCCACTGCCAAGAATTCCAGCCATGTGGGTGCTCTGGGGTCACTGGGGTCAACTCTTCAAGGGCATGTAATAGGTATAACACACAACACAAAGAAACTTTGTACAGGATTCTAAAGCACCATTGCTTTTTACTCAATAGTACGAGTACAGATCATTTAGAAAAACAACAAATGTCCTGTATGCAATACACCGCACTCTAGCTCATTCTTCCCTAGGGAGTCCTGGGGGACTGTCTGAGTTCAGATAGGCAGGGGCCCCCTGCATCACCAGGTTCCTGCAGCAGCTTCCATCTGCATAAGCTGGAGAAAATGACCAAAATCCCCAAAGAAAACAGTTCTTGCCCTTTCATAGCCTGTCAGTCCCTCTGTCAAGTGACTACCAGATCAGCCTCCTTGGGTGATCCCAGATCCCTACTAGGTGACTTTGTTGCCAGGCTATCCCTCCTCTGACAAACCACTTTTCCTGTGGTGGGAGACAGAGTATTATCTAAGATGTTTGTATTTGAACAGAAAACCATCCTCATTGAACAACCCTGTATGGTTAGCCCTGTATCACTACCCCTTGAAACTGAGTCCAACAGGGAGGTAGAAGGACAATAGAATTCACAGGGCTTCACATTCAAAATGGGGTTTGCTGCTTGGTAAAGATACATACAGCAAATTCATAATCTCACACAAAATTCACAAGATTCCCCAAATCGTCACACAGGGCAAAGTATTATAGTGTCTATTGAGCTAACAACAGTGTTACCAGGAAAATACAGCTAAAACCAGAAGTGGCAACTGCACAAAGACCACTGAAGCAATTATTCCAAGGATCACTCGTGCCATAAGTCAGTATGAATGTTCCAGAAAAAGTGGGGTACAATTCTTAAAATAACTATCTTTGCTGCTAGATGCAGAAGACTGGATTAGATGATCCTGGAGGTCCTGTACAATCGTACCAGATATAATTACATTGTTTCTGGCACTGTGGGAAGCTATTTCTAAATACTGATGAATAAGATACTATGTGTACTTTCCAAAACTGAATTGTTTATATAGTCAAAGTACAGTTTCCTTCTACTCAGAATTGAAATCCATATGCCAGCATAAGTTTGGCCAGGCTTCCCAGATAATTATACATGACTGCATATTTCCAGGTTTCTTGATGAACTAGCTGAAGGCCCATCTAATGACAGGATGTAATCAATATATCATGTGCCAAGTGTGTTATTTGCACATCAAGTCACAACTCTCAATTTCAGTGCCCAGCCTGTTAAAGTATTTACATATTTCTCCTTGTTGTTCCTTTTAATCTTCTCTGCACTCATTTTGGAATACTCATGCTAGATTCATAGAAATGGCAGGAACTCAACAAAAAAAACGATATTTGGCATCCAGATCAGTCAGACAGGAAACAGATTTTCCAATCAACACTCAGAACAGCCGTAGCACTTCAGCATAGACACTACCTACACCGACGGGAGAGATTTGCCCATTGGCGTAGTTAATCCACCTCCCTAAAGTGGAAGCTAGGTCAGCAGAAGAATACTTCTGTCAACCTAGTGCTGTCTACCTGGGGAGTTAAGTCAGATTTTTCACACCCCTGACTGACATAAGTAAACCAACCTAATTTTCTATTGTAGACCAGGCCTCAGACAAATGAGAACTTTATGATAATCCTTACATTTATATAGTGCCTTTCATCCAAACTGATCCCAAAGCACTGTACTAACTGAATGTATAGTCTGTATACAATCACTTTGACTACCAATGATGTGCTTCAGTTTGTGAGCTAAAACACCACAATTTGTTCTTAGCCGTATAAAACAGGAAGTGAAGAACATTATATCCACGTAAATTATTATAGTTTTTTTCCCCACTATCAGCAGCCTGATGACATTGAGGATGACGTGCTGCTGTATATCTGCAGGTCCCAGCAGAAGGGAATGAGAATTTTCCAAAGGTTTCATTGCTTCCTTTTCTTGAAATCTTAGAGGATGGCACTGGTTAGCTACTTCTCCACCTCAAAACTCCTTTCCTATTTCCTATTTAGCACGGGATATGAGGTTGCATGGTGAGGCAATTTGGGCTGCAGAACCATCAATATGTGAACAACGCTCAGCTCTACATCTGTTTATTAGGGCTGTCGATTAATCACAGTTAACTCACATGATTAACTCAAAAAAAATTAATCACGATTAATTGCACTGTTAAACAACAGAATACCAACTGAAATTTATTAAAATATTTTGGATGTTTTTCTACGTTTTCAAATATATTGATTTCTATTACAACACAGAATACATGTACACTGCTCACTTTATATTATTATTTTTACTGCAAATATTTTCACTGTAAAAATTTAAAAAATCGTATTTTTCAATTCACCCCAAACAAGTACTGTAGTGCAATCTCTTTATTGTGAAAGTGTAACTTACAAATATAGTTTTTTTGTTACATAACTGCACTCAAAAACAAAACAATGTAAAACTTTAGAGCCTACAAGTCCACTCAGTCCTATTTCTTGTTCAGCCAATCGCTAAGACAAACAAGTTTGTTTAAATTTACGGGCGATAATGCTGCCGGCTTCTTATTTACAATGTCACCTGAAAGTGAGAAAAAGGCATTTGCATGGCACTTTCGCAGCTGGCATTGCAAGGTATTTACGTGCCAGATATGCTAAACATTCGTTTGCCCCTTCATGCTTCGGCCACCATTCCAGAGAACATGCTTCCACGCTGATGATACTCGTTAAAAAAAAAGTGTTAATTAAATTTGTGACTGAACTCCTTGGGGGAGAATTGTATGTCTCCTGTTCTGTTTTACCCACATTATGCTATATATTTCATGTTATAGCAGTCTCAGATGATGACCCAGCACATGTTTGTTTTAAGAACACTTTCACAGCAGATTTGACAAAACGCAAAGAAGGTACCCAATATGAGATTTCTAAAAAAAGCTACAGCACTCGACCCAAGGTTTAAGAATTTTAAGTGCCATCCAAAATCTGAGAGGGACGAAGTGTGGAGCATGCTTTCTGAAGTCTTAAAAGAGCAACACTCAGATGTGGAAACTACAGAAACCAAACCATCACCAAAAAAGAAAATCAACCTTTTGCTGGTAGCATCTGACTCAGATGATGAAAATGAACATGCGTCGGTCCACTCTGCTTTGGATCGTTATCGAGCAGAACCCGTCATCAGCATGTCCTCTGGAATAGTGGTTGAAGCATGAAGGGACATATGAATCTTTAGCGCATCTGGCACGTAAATATCTTGCGACGCCAGCTACAACAGTGCCATGCGAACGCCTGTTATCATGTTCAGGTGACATTGTAAACAAGAAGCGGGCAGCATTATCTCCTGCAAATTGTAACCAAACTTGTTTGTCTGAGCGATTGGCTGCTGAGTGGACTTATAGGCGCTAAAGTTTTACATTGTTTTATTTCTGAATGCAGTTATTTTTTGTACATAATTCTACATTTGTAAGTTCAACTTTCATGATAAAGAGAAAGAACTACAGTACTTGTGTTAGGTAAATTAAAAAATACTATTTCTTTTGTTTTTTTACAGTGACAATATTTGTAATTAAAAATAAATATAAAGTGAGCACTGTACACTTTGATTCTGTGTTGTAATTGAAATCAATATATTGAATATGTAGAAAACATCCAAAAATATTTAAATAAATAGTATTCTATTATTGTTTAATCGCGCAGTTAATTGCAATTAATTTTTTAATCACGCAATTAGTCGCAATTAATTTTTTTAATCGCTTGACAGCCATACTATTTATCAAATCTGAGTGGTCCACTTTTCTCTCTCTCTCAGTACCTGGCCAAAATGGAATCTGGATGACAAGAAGTTCAATCCAGAAATAATGGATGGAAAGCTGAATAGCAGAGGTAGGCAATTTTATGAATTGATGAGGATTGTGGCTGCTTCCTCAACTGGTGAATGCATGTACCCATTTCAAAGAGTTTCACAGTCTTATATTAGACCCCCCCCCCCAGCAGTTCTTGATTGTTGGGGTTTACTTTGAACTGTGGCCACGTGCAGCCATTTCTTGATGCAATCATCACAAAACCCATCAATACCGTGGTCATCTCCACACTGGATTACTGCAATGCGACAACCTGCTTGCTTAATGGAGTGTTGTTGTGAGCAATTTATTGTGGAATGTGTCTGTTTCCCAGTTGCTTCCAGATACAAGTCAATGTATTATTTCTAATTTATAAAGCCTTACATAGATTTGGAATCTAGCTATTTTAGGACTACTTTCACTGAAAGTTCCCAAATGCAGACACTTGGGAGTAGAGGCAGGAAATTGTCAACAGAATGTCCTTGGCTGCATGACATCTTTTTGCTCAAGCATTCGATTGTTTTTGGACTATTAGTTAGTTACTTATGAATATTTGGAGTACTACAAGGAGGAGAGGTGTTTATACTGAATCCCTTGTTACTACTGACTTAATGACAAGTTTTACATTTAATCCATGCCATGTCTAGAAATCCTACAGCAGTAGACATATATGGTTAAGCAAAAAACTGAAAGGGGGAATTGCAGAATGCAATTACCCTAGTTGGAATTTGGCCAGTATCCCTACTCTTCCAAAAAGAACCACAAGACATTTAATAACCAGAAGGATAGAATACCACATAGCAATTTTCCAGACCATATTAAAAAGAAAGTAGTCACTAAGATAAAATTCAGTAGAGTTCATGAAGAAGTGAAATGATTATTACAAGACACAGGAAAATGGTTTGTGAGCCAGAAGAAAAATGAATAAATTGTTTCCAATGCACAAGATAAACAATTTCAGGACTATTAAGATTGTAACGAAAGAAAGAAAATAAAAGTTTTGCTAAAGAATGATCAACAAAATGGTACTAGTCAAATGCAGCTCAAGTAAATAGCAAAGCCACACACTAGTTACTGCTTATTGCATATGCAGGTCATGAATAGCATCATTAATCCAAACGTTTGTTCACAGAAAAATGGAAATTACAAAGCTAGTTATAAACTGACTAAGACCCTTCGGGCTGAATTTACATCATGATGCACAAGGAATTAATTTGAGAACTCCCAGTATTGTTGATTGGATGTATGTATAACTCATCACACAATGAAAACGTAGTATTTTTGTGCCTTGGGTGTATTTCTTTTTTCTTTACAATAATCATTTTGTGCTGAGAATGAATTGTTCTTACTAAGGAATACACAAAAACAGTCTATGTCTCAGAGATATGTGCTGCGTGCCATTTTGAATAGGCAGAACAAATTTTCCCTCCTCTCCCATCCCCCAAATGATCAGCATTTTCAGTAGTAGTTATATGAGATTTTCAAAAGGACTCGGTATGGAGCTAACAATGGGAGCAAAATTAGAACAACTCAGAGTGCTTTCGAAAATCCCACCCATAATCTCTAACATGTTTAATCTCCCATAACATTCTATTTCTTGTAGGTATACATTAGCCTAAAATTCAAATGCTACCATTTTACCTGTAATCCTAATTTATACTTTAAGATTGAAAAGTCTTTAGAGTCAGGACTGTTTTTATCTTGTACAATCCCATGCACATAGTCACTATTAGACAAATAAACAACTGATGACTGCCTCAGGGTCATAACTTCCATATGGAAAATAAAGTTGCTTCCATTTTAATTTTAAGTTTCTTTGACATTGGAGGTGCTGTATCTTTAAGACTGCGGGTGAAATCCTGGTCCAATTTTAGTCAACGGGAATTTTGCCATTGACTAAAATAAGGCTAGGATTTCAACCTATGTGATAATGTTGTAGTTGGACATAGGACACAGAAGTTAAATACTTTTCCAGGTGCCCCATACTTTAAATGAAGTGGTCTGACTGTATATTCGAATGTTTGTGATCATTTATTTCTTACACATCTGGACATTACAATCCTGGTTCAAGAAGAAAATTGTAATAGGAAAGAGGTTTAGGGTAGATGGCTCATGCTGGGGTAGGTTATCTTTGAACAGCCAGGGGTTAATGCTCACAGGAACCTATGTAATCAATTTCAGACTGAGAGATCAAATAGCATAAAACAGGGGTCGGCAACCTTTCAGAAGTGGTGTGCCGAGTCTTCATTTATTCACTCTAATTTAAGGTTTCGTGTGCCATGTTAGCATTTTTAGAAGGGCTCTTTCTATAAGTCTATAATACATAGCTAAATTACTGTTGTATGTCAAGTAAACAAGTAAAAAATGTTTAAGAAGCTTCGTTTAAAATTAAATTAAAATGCAGAGCCCTCCGGACCGGTGGCCAGGACCCAGGCAGTGTGAGTGCCACTGAAAGCAGCTCGCGTGCCGCCTTCGGCACGCGTGCCATAGGTTGCCTACCCCTGGCATAAAAGATACTTAACCATTTCCATCTCAAACAAAGGAATAAGACTCACCATTTTTATTTTATAGGATGTATTTTAGTTACCTGCCAAGTAACAGAGTTCTTGGGCCTAATTTACAGAAATGTAAAAAAACAATGCTAGCAATTTGTGCATTACTTCCTTTTAAAATCCGCAACAGCAGCGATGAAGTGATTTAAAATTCACTAACTTGGAAGAATCAATGATCAGAATGTCTCACTGGTGTGCAGAAGCAACTTAAATCTTATTTACCAGTTGCTCTGCATATGCTGTGTCCCAAAAGATGAATGATCTCCCCATATGCCTACCCTGCAGTTTAGCTAGGCATATAGGAGTACATGTTATGTGAACATCTTCAAAGCCTTGTTTAATGGAAAGGAAATTCCTCCTACCTTGGGTTTTGGTTTTATATCTGTAAAAAAAAAAAAGGAGGGGGGTGAGGGGGGACTGGTTTCTACTAAGTATATAGTAAGTCTCTTTAGGTCACTATTAGAGGCAACTAGGAAACCAAGTGGTTAGTCTAAGTCAGCATCCAGCATTAATTTTCACATTGTATTGTTTTATTAGAATTGTGATGTAGAGGGAGGTAGTGTCTTCCTGCCCTTACAAACCAACAAAAGTGTGGCTGCATCAGATCTGACAAGCTGCAATCTCACATTGAAAGAAGTGCAGCTGTTCTTCCTTTTACTTTTACTTTGGCACAGTCATTATTTGAGGAAAGTACTTAGCTTTGTACCATTCTGCCTTTCAAAGTGATACCATTAGACTAGAAAACTGTTTTGATCCCACCCCTAACCAGGGATGAAGTACTGATGCATCTAATCCACCCATGGATAAACTTCATTCATATTCACAAACTTATTATTTGAAATCAATCAAGAAATTTCCTCAACATAGAATTCCTCATTTTCAGGTAGCTAAAATTGTGATTACAATCAAATATACCATTCAAAACTCATGCTGTGACTTCATTACCTTTGTTAGATGATTTACATCACTAATTATGAATTATAATAGTCACCGATGTGTGTTAACATGCATCTCAGCAGGAACTTCAAGTTTTACAATCAAACTTACAATTCAGAACTCAGCATGGGGGAACATTTGAGAGCTAAAGCTAAAATTCAGCTTCATGGAAGAAAGCCTGAGCACTCAACTGTTCAGACAGTGAACACAAGAATGTCACAAATACAATCAAAATAAATTCCCTTTCAAATTAAGATTATTATGGACTATTTCCAGCATTCCCTCAGCTATAACGTGATCTTGCAGAGAGCCTTGAGCCCAATTCAATCCCAACAATACCCCCTTCAGTCCATACATACAGCAGCCATTAAGATTGCTTGTCAGTCTGAACACCTTTCACTCCCTCTACTAGCATCTCATTTGAACTGCTGATCCTTGCCTTCATGCCTGGCCCTAAATAACTTTTTCCCTCACTACTTACTTGTGTTTTTTTGAGTCATCCCTCTGCGCCACTCCACCTAAGATCCCCCATTTATATGCTTCTCCCACAATCCTCTCTGCACTTTCTTCCATGCACCTATTCATGGAACACTATAACAGGGTGGCTGGCCCCTTAAATTAAATTAAACAGTGGAGCCCAATCAGGCTGTTGAAAGTGGAAAGCAGTCGAGGAGGGGGAGGGGTCACCTACAAACTTCCCCAGGCCAGAGAGTGCTGAAGGCTGAGAGCAGCAGAGGGAGATGGCTGCTGGCTCGCTGAGCCAGAGATTTGAAGCTGGAGTACCAGAGACGGCTGAAGGCTGGGGAACGATGGAGGGATCAGCCCACTGAACCCGACCTGGGAAGGAAACCGGGCAGAGAAACACCCCAACGCGAGGGGCTGGGGTGAGGCGAGGTGAGACATGCCAGAGCCATACCTGATGTTGGACTGTTGGGACCAGTGAGACACTGTTGTTTGGACTGTTGCGGGAGGGTGGGGGGGTTCTGGTTTATAGTAGAGGCGAGGGACTTCCAGTAATAAATTAACCCCACAAAAAGGGCTATTTATGTACTCTAAAGGTTAAACAGAGTTTATTGGAGGAATCAAGAGGGAAACTGAGGCAAGGGGCCTCTTGTAGGGTTGCCCTGAGGCCACGCATTTTCAAACTCCTTTCCTGATCACAACTTTAAGACCACCACTCTCTCCTCTCCTGCCTTCTGTATGACCCAGTTCTACAGCAACACATACAAGAAATCAGCCAGTCAATATTGGCCAACCAGAGGGGCAGCTAATGATCATATATCCATAACAAAAAATCAGCGTAAGTAACAAGATGTATGGAAATAATCACCCTGATAATTTTGCTGGCATGTTATACCCCTTTTCCTCACCTGTCAGTAAGCTCTTCAGGGATGCCACTCTACAGATATACAGAGACTATTACTGTAACAAACAACAACAGAGCTCAGGGTGAAACTCCTGGGGGTCTACAGCAGGGCACTCCCATCTGAGGGCCATGAGCTGCAGAATTCTCTGGCCTTATCCTTCCATGTGCAGAGCACAATTCTAGACTTGCCTCTTTGCACAGGCCTTCCCAAAGTAAAGAAGGCTGCAAAATCCCAATGAGGTATTTCTTTTGTTCCCCACTCTCATTCATTTCCACAAATCTTCCCCTGGCACAATTTGTGGGGATATCTTCCTAGTTAGACAGCAAGGATGCATCTACTAAGCTCTATAATTGGCACCTACATTCTACAATATCAGAGCATTAGAAAGCAGTGAAAAGGTTAAAAAAAAAAACTACTGTTAAACTTACACAAGTATATTTTTGTATCTTTGAGTAACCTGCTGTAACAATAGAATTGAACAATTTTCTACCAATACTTGAAAGTATGTGGAATGAATAATTTCAGTTAATTTTAAAGGGTATTAACTATTGAACTATTAAAATAATAAATTGAGATACTATTATTTAAGAGTTATACATAATAAAATCCCAATTAAAGGTAATAAACCTGTTAGAGGAACATATTTACTATATAGACATGCCATGTTTAAACAAATCACCACACTATTTTCATAAACAGGCTGATAATCTATATAAAATGCAAATGAAACACCACAGTGTATGCCAACTTGAGGTGCTGGTTTGTTCATGATTTGATTAACTCATATGTAGAGCCCTACCAAATTCACAACTGTGAAAATGTCAGGGACTGTGAAATCTGATCTCCCCCATGAAATCTGGTCCCAGCAGGGATCCAGCTGTTAGTCTCAGCTGAGGATGGGGAGGAACAAGACTTTTTCAGAATGCAACATCACTGTTGAGTCTGCAGTTTGCAAAGTCTCCCACCTTCTTGTTTTAAGTAGGTTTTCTCTGCTTCTTTTGCCTACAGAAATGAAGTACCATGCTTCCGGGCCCACATGCATTCTCCCTTCACACACGGCTCTCCTCAGTGCCTCCTGGTTCTATAGTAACACAACAGAACACACCTACTTTTGTGCGGTTGCATTCAGTCCAGGGACTGCTAGAAGAAGGGAGACTTCTGATGGGCCTGAAAGCATAGCAATTAATCCCTTTGCACTGAAAATGATAGGAAATATCTGAAGCAATGTTAAGGAAAATAAATTGTGCAGGAGAACAACATGGAGAACAGAGAAGGAAAGGAAATAGGAGAGAACAACAACAAGGGCTTGGGAAGCAAAGATTAGAGATAAATATGGACAAGTTAAAAGGAAACAGTATATCAGAGGAGAGTAAATAGAAAATAAAAACAGGAACAGTCATCAAAACAAGGGAAAGGAAACAGACAAAGAGAAATGTGGAGAAAATCCATCCCTCCAGAAGCAGCATTTTTAGCCAGTCACAGAGAGGAAATGCTGCCTTTCACCAAGCCAGTGCATGCATCAGCAAGTGGCAGAAGCATCAAGGGGGAGACCAAATTCCTATGCCTAAGAGAGCAAAACTGACTGGTTCAGATATTTGTAATAGGACACACAATCTTTCATTTCCATTTAAAGTCTCTGATTCAACTCTGGCCCAGCTCAGTAGTTACTGAATGTCATTACTATCAGATAGCTAACTGGATTTATCTTAAATGGGATGTTGGTCTCAGTCTAATTATTAGCATAGTAAGGATGGTCTTGAGGTGCGAGCACTGGACGGGAGCACAAGAAATCTGGGTTCCATTCTCAGTTCTGCCACTGACTCCCTGAGTGTCCTTGGCAAGTCACAACCCTTCCTTGTCCCACTCCCATTGACTTCAAAGGATCAGACCCTCTGTGTCTTGGTTCCCCAAAAGTAAAACTGAAACAGTAACACTCCTTTTCTTTCACCTTTTGTCTAGCTTGTCTATTTGATTATAATTTTCTGGACAGGGATGGTCTCTTATGATGTGTTCGTACAAGACCTAGCACAACAGAGCTTTGATCTCTTTTGGATTCTCTCCGCTTTAGACAGAGTTATAAGTGAAATGTTTTAAAGGATGAGACCATATTAAATTTTACCCACCACAGAAATCCTCAGACTAGTCCCATCAGCCTGATCTGGTGGGCAGCCCTTTTACAAACATCCAACCCTACCTCCTCCAAGCAGACAGGCGGAGTGACAAGGTGCATATTGTGCCAAACACTCCCAATCACAAACAACCCCATCTGAGAAACTGGGCTTTTTAGCTACTTTGTAATCCTTGGTGTGCAAGGGCTAACACACTGAAAATATACTTCAAATAAATGTCTTTCTAATCTTAAGAGAGCAGGAACAAGTATTGGCCACATTCATCTTCAACAACATCTATGACCCAGCACCTCTCCCACACAATTTTTATCAAATCATCATCTTTTATCTTACAAAATCAATCATGTCACTATAGATCAACCATTGAAAAGGTTAGGATTTCTAAGCACAACTTAGATATTCCATGGCAAATATATTTAAGCAACAGAAAATTCATGCACAATCCAAATGTTTTTTTCAAGAATATATATTGCTGCTGTCTGTATATTTCTTCTATTGCATAGGTACTTTATTTTATATAATGCCATCTGCTAAAATTGCTAGATCCCATACTGTACAGTTCACAGGATCCTGCCGGGTTTTGTTAGACTATTTGAAGAACTCTGTAGGTTTCCAATAGAACTACCCAGATGCTTTGCTGAGCACATCTGAGAACTAGGGACACAAATTTCCCCATGGTCACAACACTTTTCATCTGACAGTACTATAGTTTTCTGGTGTAAAAATTGCACTTTATAAACATTGCTTTAAATGTTTTTCTGTTGAAACTTACTAAAAATCAGCTAAATATTTTTATACCTACACAAATAGTCACAAAAACTACATGCTACTGAGGCATTACAACTCCATAGAGGGAGTTATCCCTTTATTACTCTGGTCTGTTTTGTAATAATGGGAGTTTCACACAGTCTTCACATGAGTGAAGAAACTCTATTTCTTCATCCAAAGTATCTTTACATATTAGATTTGTTTAATGCTAGGACATTAAACTCCATAGATCCTACAAGTTAGCAATGGGCTCAATGCAAAATTTGGATCCAGGTTTTTGAATGCCTCTAATTACATTTATGAATTAAGGCATCCTATATGTTTGTCAAGATTCTCCAACAGACATTTTGGATATCAAAATATTTAGACATATGTTATCATTACTTACACAACATTAATGTGGTTCTTGGTCAATACTTTTCAGTGAAAACTGCCAAACGACACTATAGCAAGATATTTAACACAGAGAAAAAAAAAACATTTCCTAAGGAAGATGTAGCTTACTGAAAATTGGAATGAACCAATTTTTGCAGATGATCAACACATTTTTTTTTTTAAACTGGGGCTCTAGACCTCTTTTTGCTTCCTTATAATGAGGGCCAGAACCACGTTTTTTTTATTAACTATCTATGGCCTCACCTATGGCCCCAATCCTATAAAGACTCACTCACATGCTTGACTTTATGTGAGTAGTCTCATTGAAGCATTTTTTTTTATTTTACAGCTCTAATCTATATTAGATTGCATTAGACTAGAGAGAACAGGTGACACATTTGTGATACTGCAGGTCTCCAGTGCCACAGCCTATCAGTGTTAATGCTACAAAAGAGAGAATAGACTAGAACAGAAAAAGTATTTGGGGCAAAATGTTAAATACTATAAATTCTACCCAACAAATAATATGAATTTTCATCCATTTCGGGGAGCAAAAACTAGCATTGATCCTGGAAGGATTCTCTCATATTTTTAGTTAATCTGATCAAAAAAATTTCAATATCTCAATTGTACTAAAATCTATTATGAGCATCGGACACTCATGGATTGCTTAGTAGTCATCCTGTCTCCTTCCATTTTAAAGGAAAAGTGTATCCATTATACTCAGATGAGCAGTCTGACATTTTATAAGGAAGTGACTCTAAGCTTGAATAAATTCAGATATGCATCTACATACTGGCATAGTCAGATTGCAAGGATAAGCAATATAAGTGAAGGATTTATATCATTGTTTTAGAGCCCACACTAAAGTTACAATTTCTTTTCTCATTCCGCAGTGGTCTTACAGCTTTTGTACCATGCTGCATGTAGGTCAATGAAGTTCAGGCTATGTTACACAAGTCTTTATGGACTGCAACATGCCAACAGTCCCTGCGCTTTTCCCCCAAGCTCTTTTCCCATTGTATTGAATGGGTGGGATACGACAGCCAACAGTAGGTATGCAACAGACCTTTCAGCTTTAAAAGCTAACAATCACTGAAATCATGACATCATACAAGAGGAGGAGGTAAGAAGTCATATCTCCAAGCAGATCAGCCAATGTAAATCTTTCCCTCAGACAGAACTGAACATAGTCTATGTGCACAATTTTTAGGGTTCTCTCTTACTGTGTATGTGCAAATCTCTGAAAAGAGCAAGTTTTGCCCTAATTTACTAACACTTTTTCATATATAATTCAGTTACTGAAATAAAACACACTTTAGAGATTCAAGTTTGCTGGATAAACATATTTTGGGCTGGATCTTCCGGGATGCTGAACACAACCGAGTTTAATGGGATTTGCCGGTGCTTACCATCACTCAGAATCCAGCCCTTTCTCAAATGAAAAATAAAAAGCTCGAGTTCCATAGGACAGAATTAATAATATTACCATAAATCTAAACAAAAACATTTACTTCACAGCAGAAGGAATTTGATTACTTTATTATTTTTTTAGCAGTTGCTAGTTGTAATAGTAAAGAAAACATGCATTAAAAATAAAACCAGACAGATTGTGATAAATATCCACAAGAGGCAAATATGAAGAACCACTGCCAAGGGTAGTATGTTTCTATGAATTGTGCAGTACAGAAGAGATCAAAACAGCAGCGTGGAAGGAAAATGTAGCAACACATCGTGCTTTGTTTCCCTCTCTATAGCCACCATCAGCTCTTCTGCAAAGTTGTAGCATGGCCCGTCTATTGCGTGAGAAAAGGCGAACGGCCAAGCTGCAACAGGGAAGAGCCATGGAACAACTGATTTGGTGGAACACTGTTCTTTACTACATGGCTCCAAATGACATAATAGGCTTAGCTAGTGGCTTTTGGGGCAGGATTCCATCTTCTTTTGTGCTCTGTCTCTGCTCTGATACACACCTTGAAGGCACAGTTCAGGAGTCAATGACAGTATTCTTAGATTCTGTGTAATCATTTTTAAACTCCTGAATCTCTGAACTACTTATATTCATTAGGACTAAAATCTTCATGGATCTCCCAAAAGAAAAACATTAGTTTTCATTTACATCATTAACCACCTTATTTTTACTCCATGTTAGGGACTGATTTATTCATCTTCTGTAATTATAGTGCATCTGTCACTATGATGTCTAGCCACTAGGATAGCTGTAATTCATATAAAAAGGTTAACATATATTGGGGCAAAGCAGTTTCCCTACTATACTTTTCAAACAGTTGTACTAGTTTTTAAAATGTCTTCTGTAAAGAACTTTTTAAAAAATTATGATTTCCTCCTAAAATTGTTGAGTACTTTATTTGCATATAAAGAATTGTTTTATTTACACAGAATCTGGTGGAACATGGATAAGATAGTTTTGTTGTGCTACCAATGTTCTGAATATACCTATTCAAACTAAAACGTCTCCATTTATAACCCAATAACTACTCATTGTATAGTAACTAAAGCCCTGAAATATGATTTAATAACATGAAGCCATTATATTAAATAAAACTCTCAGACACTTTCTTTTTGCAACCCTTCAATTTAAAACACAGAACACTTTTAAATGAAATCTGATAAGCAAATTAAACTCTTAAAAATAAGTAATAATAGAAGGTGTTCAGAGCACTGTACAAGCAACTGGAAACCTCATGAAACAGATAATATAAAACAAAATAAAATATTCAAAAGCCAAACCTGGCAAATACATAAGGGCAACAATATAAACCTGTAGATGCAACATCAGCAATCTGTAATGCAGCCATTGCCAGGGCAGAAGCAACTTTTTTTTTTTTTTGGAAGTGAGTAAAGTTAAAAATAATCATAGGGGTAGCCGTGTTAGTCTGTATCCACAAAAACAACGAGGAGTCCGGTGGCACCTTAAAGACTAACAGATTTATTTGGGCATAAGCTTTCATGGGTAAAAAACCCACTTCTTCAGATGCTTATGCCCAAATAAATCTGTTAGTCTTTAAGCTGCCACCGGACTCCTTGTTGTTTTTGTTAAAAATAATAAAGCAGCTAAATATCACTTTCATAAGTAGTTTTGTACCGTAACTAAATTTGCCCACTTTTAATAAAGTGAGATAAGGAAACTGTGGGATAGAAGTTAATTTATTTATTAATGCAATTATCATTGGGGAAGGACTAAAGCCCCCCCCCAGCTCCCGCTTGTCTACACCAATTCTCTGAAACCTTTATCCTGTATCCCTTGTGCACCCAAACTCTTAATGACTTCAGCCACAGTGCCAGTTTAGACACAAACAAGGATCAGAGCCCCTAAAGTGCAGCTGTCCCACAAGCCCTGATTGCAATCTGCAGGCTGTCTTGCAGCCCTTCCTCCTCTCCACCCGAACAGGGATAAGGGGATCCATTCTAGAGTGACAGGTGCTGCCCACTACACTTTTGACGCACACACCTCTCCAGAAAGAGAGCCAGCAGACAGAGACTTTGGTAGCTTATGGCAACCAAGGAACCAATGACAGAGAGCGATAGCTGGCGCTGCCATGGCAATCACAGCTCTTCTCCATGGCAGCTGCAGCAGGGAGGGCAGCTAATACTGACTGCCAGGCTCCTATATGGCCCATAACGTGTCTATGCTGTATCAGAATGGGCAAGAGGAAAGGAATTATTTGAGGCATCATATACAAAAGGTTACTTTGTTCTTCCACAAAGAAGTCACCCACCAATGCCTACAACACAAACCAGCTGGGGATTCAGTCTACAGATGCTCAGCCAGGTGCCTAATCTGTTTGAGCAACACCCTCCGAACTCCTTTCCTTTCCCCAGTGACTGCCCCTTTTATTCAATAGAGTAACCTCATCCAGCAAGAAATTACAAATAGACATGAGTCCCAAGTGCAGCACGTAACTCGTGGTGCAATTCATTCTACAAACAAAGTAGAACAGGAATGGTCCTTGGAACTGATTTTGTATCAACACCAAGATACTCCAAAAAGCTTATCCGCTGCTTTTGTTGCTGCTCTAAACAGCCTGGGTGCCTCTGAACACTGCACGTGTGTAACCGTTACAAAGCTTTTCAGCTGCAAAGTAAAAGTAGGTTTCGCAACTGCCAAGAATAGATATTAGATAATGTTTTCACCCCTCAGACAAAACAGCCAGAGGTTCATTGATCACAGGCAATGGGCCTAAACATGCTCTTACAGAAGTCAGAGGTAAAGCTATCATTAACTTCCGTGGGAGCAGGATTGGGCCCCAAATTTGGACTCTTACTCTGGTGGCCCATCTCAGCTCACTTTCACACCAGTGATCTCCTGGAGCCCATTTATATCTGAGAGGACTGGGGAGCAGGGAGAAAAAAGGCAATAACTTGGTGATGTGCCCCCACTTTTACCTGGGAGACAAAAGCAGGAAAGTATCCAGGCTTCCTATAGGAAACCTGAGGTACCCCACATCTCTCTGGCCTGTTAAAAAAAAAAAAAAGGAGCGATCCAGCCGACTTCAGTTCCAGTCATGAAAAGCAGGATAGCAAAGGCGAGGTGCCTGTTGAACTCCCCCAACAGAACAACAATGGGCTCTCTGGCCTCCAGAGAAATAACACAGCTCAGGACCACCACCCTGGGAGCCCTTCCCCACACAAAGGGGCGCGCTCAGCCCCAAACTGGAGCAAAACCAAAACAAGGGGGGGTGAGCTGCTCCCCCCGCCCAGCAAGGGGAGCCCCCCCCTTACCCCCTCCCTAAAAACTTTGCAGGCGCCCAAGGGCGAGCCGCCCACCCCACACTCCGTCGTGCCCGGGCTGCCCTTGCTCCCTGCCAGGAACCAGGACCAGCCTGGAGGGCGGGAGGCGCCTTCCCTACCTGTACGGGATCCAGTCCGCCTGGTGCTTTGAAGTCATCGCTCCCCGGGGGAGGCGGCTGCTCCAGGGGCAGCACGAGCGCTCGGAGCCGGAGGAGAGGACGCCGCCGCTGGTCCCCTGGTCAGAGTCCCCCGCGACCCGGGCAGCATCCTCCGTCCGGACCGGGCAGCAGCAGGCGGAGGAGGGCGGCGGGGGTTATCCCAGCAGCAATCCCAGCACCAGCATCCCCCCGGGGCGGGCTCCTAGCGCCGGGGCGGGCAGCATAGAGCCAGCAACCGGCGGCTCTGCCCCGCTCTTCTCTCTCCTGTCCCCGGCTGGCAGCGGCGGCGCTGGCGGCCGCAGGAGGCTGGGACAGGAAGGGGGGAGCTCTCGCCGCCTCAGCCCGGAGAAGGGGAGGGGGCAGCGCCGCGCAGCGAGCCCGCCTGCCCTCGCTGTAACCCCGCCTGCCGCCCGCTCCTCTCTGCCCGCCGCCGCAGCTCCGGGCTCAGCGCCGCTACACGGAGGAGGAGCCGCGCGCTGGGTCAGTGCACGGGCAGCCCAGCTCTGCCGCCGACCAATCCCCGCGGCCCGAGCCCGCGGCCAGCGCTGATACACGCACCGCGCCCCATCACCGCGGGCCGCTGCTGTAGGCATGGGCGGGCTCCCGCCCGCAGGGGCAGAGGCTGCTGCCCAGGAGCAAGCGAGGACGGGAGCCGCAGCCCTGCGCCCAGCTGGGGGAGGCTGAGGCCGGGGGATGACTGGGGGAGATGGAGGAAAGTTGGGGAGCAGAGGCAATGGAGGTACCGGGGCGGGGAGACTGACAGAGCGGAGGGGGCGCGAAGAGGTGGCTGGGTGTTTTCTGAGAGGGGTGCTATGGACCCCACGGGATTTGCGGCCAGAGGTTTGCATGCAGGGACTGAAGCTAGCCGACAGGTGCAGCCTAATCTTGCTATGTCAGCTGCCGCAGTAGCAGTAGCCAGGGCTTTGATGTTGGCAGGCTCAACACCTTGCTCTCACCGGCGGCCTTTGGGGGCCTGCAAAAATCTATAGCCAGGGCCTCCCTTAAGTTGGAGAAACAGAGAAAGCCAAAGGAGAAACGCATCTTTTTAAATGCACCTAGCCCTTTTCTTTGCAGAGATCTCACTGAAAAGGTAGCTAGTGCAAACCAGTCGCTAGGACTGAAAGCTTGTCACTGATTTTTCCTAAAGATCACACGTCCTTTCACAGCCCCTTCAGGCTCTCCTTTGAGAGCCTGGGAATCTAACTGCCCCTTGACTCTTGGGAAGCCCCATGCCAACTTACACAGATAAGGGAGTGTTGTGACACAGAGACCCATTGATGCAGCTGGCAAAAGGTTCACTATTCTATGTCAGCAACTCCTATCATGCCTGACAAGCTCACTGCAGCTAACACATTGCTTTCCTAGGATGTATCCATAAAGAATATCATGCAGGTATCTAATAAAAGCCTATGTCATACAGATTCTCATAATCCTTGCAAGATGTATTTATTGCTACCATGTAAAGAGTTATGTACATGTACTGGAAGTATGTTCCTAAAAAGTCTGTGATAAGGCAGATGTAAATTACACATTGTAAGCCAAATCTGCATATGCAGTAAACGGGATGGGAAGATACCAAACACTGAACCACTGGGGGTTATCCTTGATAGAGGCAAAGATAATGAACTCTGGAGATACAAGTAGAAGACCAAAAAGAACATCCATTCACTGAGGAAACCCCTTGAATGGTGTGAGACATTCATGACTATTTGATCCTGGTGTTGACCGAAAACCAGTAGCTCTATCAAAGACTGAATCCTTGGAGAAAATCTACTTTATTAAACATTGATAAGTGTAGACCTAGGATAGCATTTTATATGTGTAACCTGTTCTGTTTCCATTTATTACACAATAATAGCAGTGTAGACAGAGTGTCATAGGCTAGTAACCAGAGTATGGATCCAGGCTCATTGAGGGCTTGATTCTGGTTGTTAGTCCTATCTGAAGCCACGTCTGCACTGCCACTGTTACCTGTGCTAGCTACAATCACACCTTCACTTGCACTCTAGAGTGCTAATGGAACACAAGCAACAGTATTGCTGCCCTAGCATCTTGCTGTAAAAGAAGTGGAACCCTAGGCTGACACAGACTCCTTTTGCAGTCTTTATCAAGTCCCACAGGGCAAGATTTCAAACTTTACACACTTAAGTCCAGAGGTGCAAAGGACCCACAACTCTAGTTTACTTCAAGAGGAGTTGCAGGTGCTAAGCCCTACTGAAAAATAAAATCAAGCCTCTTATAGTTAGATGCCTAAATATGAATTTAGGTGCCTAACTTTATACACTCAGATTTGGCTTTCACCTCTCTGTGCCTCAGTTTCCACATCTGATACCACCACCTACTTTCCAGAGTAGTAACAACAATAAAATAGTTAGTGTGTAAGGTATTATACAAGCCCTAAATCTCAACAGAATGCCAACAATTCTCCAGTGGCTGGGGATGTAGCAGCCATCCCAGAACCCCAGCTTATTTGGGCAATTGTCCTTTGGAAAGCTCTTCTAAATACAGGCAAGTATGTACTGACCCCAGCACAAAAAGCTGGGCTCTACTTCTTCGGCAGTAAGAGACTGGGAGCACACACATCTTAAATGAATTATTAGAAGAATTATGCGTTGATTGTGGTGTGGAAGCCCTGACAATCAGCTAGGCCCTGTCTAAACACATCATAAGACTAATAAGAATTCACAATCAGAGGAGAGAGGGGCATCTAATGAAGGATGGAGGAGAGGGACAAAAATAGTTAATTTATTTTCTTTAAATATCTACCTAGAACTATTAATTTCATATTTTCTTGTAGCATCAAGGTAGCAGTGTATCTGGAGGAGAACTTGGAAGATGGAAAAGAATCCTTATGGATCATTCAGGGAGGAGGTTCCCTGCAGACAGACATTGTGGAAGAACGCACAAAGATAAGAGCAACAAGGAGTCAAGGCTGGCAGCATTGGTCAGGAGGAAAGGATAAAATGATAAGAGACAAGAGTGTACATGTAGGGAGGAGCAGAGTTATGAAGAGCCAGCTTGTTAACCCCTCCCCCCCCAAAAAATCTTCAAGCAGTCCTTGTGCATTATGGTATGATCATGCTGGTCATAAATCCTTTGCAGTTGGGAAACATGGTCACCATCTCAAAAAAGATGCTGTAAAATTAGAGGTGGTTCATTCAGAGAAAGGCAATAAGAATCATTAAGGGCATGGAAAAGCTCTCATATGAAGAGAGAATGAAAAGATTAGGATTGTTTACCTTAAAAGGAGATGAATAAGAGGGGACATGATCAAAAGTGTATGTGTATATATATATATATTTTTTTTTAAAAGAAAACAGAAGCTTCTACCATCTTTATACCAATTTATATATTATAAGGTAAGAGCTTCTGTTCTCTTCTATTCCGTTCTCTTTTTTTTATAAACACAAGAACAAGGAGACAATCAATGAAATTAAAAGATGGCAAATTGAAAACTGATAAAAGGTCATACTTTTTCACACACAACATAACTAGACTGTGGAACTTACTGCCACGGAATGCAGTTGTGGCCAAGAATTTAGCAAGATTTAAAATGGCAGTGGACATTTAGGCCTGGTCTACACTAGGCGTTTATGTCGAATTTAGCACCGTTAAATCGAATTAACCCTGCACCCGTCCACACCACGAGGCTATTTAGTTCGACATAGAGCTCTCTTTAAATCGATTTCTGTAATCCTCCCCAACGAGAGGAGTAGCGCTAAATTCGAAATGGCCATATCGAATTAGGCTAGGTGTGGATGGAAATCGACGCTAATAGCTCCGGGAGCTATCCCACAGTGCAACACTCTGTTGACGCTCTGGACAGCAGTCCGAGCTCGGATGCTCTGACCAGCCACACCCCGGGAAAATTTGAATTCCTTTTCCTGTCTGGGCAGTTTGAATCGCAGTTTCTGTTTGGACACCGTGGCGAGCTCAGCAGCAGTGGCAAAGATGCAGAGCTCTCCAGCAGAGATGGCCGTGCAATCCCAGACTAGAAAGAGGGCCCCAGCATGGACTGATCGGGAAGTCTTGGATCTCATCGCTGTGTGGGGAGATGAGTCCGTGCTTGCCGAGCTGCGCTCCAAAAGACGGAATGCAAAGATCTACGAGAAGATCTCTAAAGCCATGGCAGAGAGAGGATACAGCCGAGATGCAACGCAGTGCTGCGTGAAAATCAAGGAGCTGAGACAAGGCTACCAAAAAACCAAAGAGGCAAACGGACGCTCCGGATCCCAGCCCCACACATCCCGTTTCTACGAGGCACTGCATTCCATCCTAGGTGCAGCCGCCACCACTACCCCACCCCTGACCGTGGACTCTGAGGATGGGATATTGTCCGCGGCCGGTTCCTCCGACATGTTAGCGGACGGGGAAGATGAAGAAGGAGATGAGGAGGACGAGGCAGTCGACAGCGCTGGCACCGCTGATTTCCCCGACAGCCAGGAGCTCTTCATCACCCTCACAGAGATCCCCTACCAACCGTCCCCCGCCGTTACCCCAGACACAGGTTCAGGGGAAGGATCAAGCAGTAAGTGTTTTAAATATCTTAACATTTATTTATAACAGAAATTGCATATTTTAAATATTAACAATAGCTAAAGTGCTTTCAAGTATGTAAACTTTTATTTATAACAGAACAGGAAGATTTGAAATATTAACAATGGGTAAAGTGCTTCTAAACATGTAAACAGGAAAGTGCAACAAAAAGGGGAATCTGAACAAAGGGTATCATGATTACTGTGTCTTTGGCCGCTTCAATGTATAGTCCGAACCATTTTAAGAAAATTCAACAATGTCCGCTTCATGATTACACTGCCCAAGACGCTCCACTCTTTTGTCCCTCCAAGGGCACCTAACCCAAAAACTGGTCGATGTGTCCGGGGATAGAGGCGAGATCCCCCGGGGAGAACTCCTCATAGGCCTCCTGCAGGTGTCTTTCCAGCCTAATTATCAGGTTCTTTGGCAGGGAGAGCTTATTAGGCCCCCTGTGGTAGGACACGTTTCCCTGCCACAATGCCAGCAGGTATTCGGGGATCATGGCCTTGCACAGCATAGCAGCAAATGGCCCCGGTTTCTGCAGGCTGTCCCGCAGCATCCTCTCCTTCTGGCTCTCCGAGACCCTCAGGAGGGTGATGTCGGGCATGACGCCCTGCTTTGAATTAGGTAGGGGACAGTTAGTATTGGGACTGCTTGCCCGTTCCTTTACAGAACTGCAACCGCCGGTTTACAGCCACGCGGTTTACAGCCGCGAGGGGCTGGGACAGGGGCAGAGTTCATGCTTGCAGGATTGCTGCCAGCAGAGACTCGCATTGCTTTCTATGTGAAAGGAGGCCAGTGCCACTCTTAAAGTTTTAAGCAGCCACAAGTCTACGGCTTACCATGTTTGCCAGCTAGACAAAGTCCGGTGTCCTGCCCCGCTCCTCAGCTCGCCACAGCAAGACCGCAGGCACTGTAGGCGAGGGCCGAAAATTCGACCTTGTCCTCAGTGTGCGTGTGATAGGTGCTCTGCATGGTCTTGTTCACAGAGCAAGACTATGTTCTCTGTTCACAGATACATTGATCTGTCTCAGGAATTCACTCCCTTTTTCCAATTCCCACAGCAACATCTGCCCAGAGGCTAGCGCACATTAGGAGGAGGAAGAAGAGGACACGGGAAGACATCTTTGCTGAACTAATGGGATGCTCCCGAGCACAGGCAGCCCAGCAGACACAGTGGAGGGAGAACTTGTCCCAAATGCACCGGGCAAACATGGAACGGGAGGAGAGGTGGCGACAGGAGGACCAGCAGGCGACTCAAACGCTGCTTGGACTAATGAGGGAGCAAACGGACACGCTCCGCCGCCTTGTGGATGTTCTGCAGGACCGGAGGCAGGAGGAGAGAGCCCCGCTGCAGTCTCTCTCTAACCGCCCTGCCCCACCACCAAGTCCCATACCCCCCTCACCCAAAGTCCAAACACGGAGGGGCGGCAGGGGCCGTGAAAACTTTCACTCCACCCCAGCGGACAGCTATAGCAGTAGAAGGCTCTCATTCCCCAAAATCTGAAAAGTCCTTTCCTACCCGCCTCACACAAGACCCCGTCCAAGTTTCACCCCCCCGTTCCATGTGCGGTTGTTAATAAAAAATACGTTTCTGTTCATTACTGTTTCCATCCTCTTCTTTTGGAGGAGACTCTGTCTGAAGGGGGGGAAGGGGCTTGGTAATTAGACAGGACAGTCACCTTTAGCAGGGGGCAGGCCCAGCAGCAGGGCACATACACAGTGCAGTGACTAGTTACCCTGGTCAGTCTGGGAGATGGCTTTCATGTTCTGTGGGGGGGGGGGGGGGGGGGTG